>NC_091010.1:31878660-32187142 GCF_041146395.1 Eulemur rufifrons | reverse complement strand
TACCCTTGTAAAGGATGAATCCCATTAAGAAAGAAATAAAAAAAGAAACAGAAATGAACCACATAGGAAAAAAAATGACTTTTAAAGGTCCTTTTTACATTTCTCAGTGCTTCCTCTTCTGATTTCAATAGATATACTTAGTCTTCTAATACTGTATTATCCTTTATTTCCAAATCTTTTAAAAGAAGGTGACCTCAGTCTTGCAGGTGGTAAAAATGGAAATTATTGAATAAACATTAGTGCCACAGATGAGAATTGCTCTTTTAAAGTCAAAAACTGTTCTGCTTTATGTGTCTTCTCTAAAGTGCATGCATTTCAATTCCCTGTTTGCCCTTTCTTCTATTTAAATATAATTGAGTGGAAATGATGTTCTCTGGAATATGTTCTTTGTGGAAGAAGTTAGCTAGCATATACTCACTAGAGGGAGGAAAATTCTTCCTAAAATCCCTTACCCAGCATTGAGCTATACTTTGTAACCTCCCTTTTGTTTCCCACTACAGAATCTTGTATACCAAATGCTTTCTACTACCTCCGTGGGATTCTTTTTATTATTATTTTAAAGGAAGGGTTCAATTTATTTCTGTATTCTTGTATAAAAAGACTTTTTCCTGGGTTTTTCAGAAACTATTACTATACTTAACTTATGTTTACTAAATTAATATCTCCGACCCTATCTTCTTCCCTGAATTTGGTATATTCAACTGCATCACACATTTTTATATGATGTCTAATAGACATATTAAATAAACATATCTATCACAAACTCCCTATGATTTTTCTCTCCCTGTTAATGATTGTCAATCCCAGTTTTTTCCACTTCAGGAAAAATTTCATCTAGTTCCTCAAGTCCTAATCCTAGAGGCTACCTTAGATTCCTCTCTTTCGTCTCACACCTTTGTCATTAGCAAATCATTCTGGTTTAATCATCAAAATATGTCCCCAATCATATCACTTTTACTATTTTTCTATTGCCACCAACTTAGTCCCAGTCATCATCACCTGAAATGTAGACTAATGTAATAGTTTTTTAATTGGTATCTTAACTTTCACCTTTTTTTCTTTGCAATCTATTTTCCATAGAGGAGACAAAATGGTCTTTTAAAAAGTTAAATGATCATATCATTCTGCTTTTTAAAATTTTGCAATAGGTTCTCATCACACATATAATAAAACCTAAATTCTTACAAGATCTATAACCTACAATACATCTTGGGTTTTGCCCACCTCTTAACCTTATTTCCTACCCTGTCCCTGTTAACTGTCCTCCAGCTATTTGTTCCTGCCTCAAAGATGCCCCTACTTGGAGTGCTGTATCTCCAGATTTCCTTATGTAAGAGTTTCCCCTCTTCCTTGATTCAGGTCTCTTGTTCTAATGTCACTTCATCTACAATATTGTCCCCTTCCCCCTACCAGACTCACTCTAAAATTCTGGTTTTTTCTATAGCACTTATCAACTTTTGACTTTACATTATATATTTTTATCCAAACTTTATTGACTTTCCTAGCCATCATTAGATATGATTCATAAAGAAAAGGATTTGGTTTGTTCTTTTTCTATTTATACACTGCCATAGCTCCAAACTAGGAATTCTCAAACATGGCACTATTGACATTTTGAACCAGATAATTTTTTGTTGTGAGGGGCTGTCCTATGCGTTACAGGATGTTTACCAGAATCTTTCCACCTACCACCTCCTTGGTTTATCTCCAAACATTGCCAAATATTCCATGAGAAGCAAAATTACCCACCCTAGAGGAAGTAAGGTCCCATACCCTAGTATTATCTGTCTTATAGGAATGTTTTCTATGTGTCTTTCTGCCTCTTTTTCTCTGTTTTATGTATGTAGCCAAAAACTTTTAATTATATAGGGAAATACTGATTTCAGATGTTCTTAAAAAAAAGGAAAGGAAATGGATTTACAAAGTCCAGTTATATAAAATAGTACAACATATTATGCATGTTTTTGTGTTTGGTTAACAAATAGAAAAAAAAATCACTGAAAGAACATATAACAAAATGGCATCAGTAGTTGTTCTGAGACGTGTGATTCTGAGTCATTTTATTCTTTATACTTTTCTCTCTATTCAACTTTTTAAATCAAAGGAAAATAACCTTAATATTTATATATAACAAAAAATAACCAAAAAAATGTGCTTTAGCAATACCAGAAACAAATCTAAGTATTGCTCTACCCTGCTTTTAAAAAGTTTTTTTTTTCTTTTCAATTGTGCCTTCTTACATTGTACACAATCTAAGGATCCTCTTGTAGAGAAACTGCTGTGTGCATGTATGTAGGGAGATAGGTGTATGCTCAGGCACACACGCACACCTATTTGACAGAGAATTATCTCTTTTATATTGCTAAAGGAAAAGCTTTAGACAAGTTGAATTTAACAGAGTTTATATGAACAAAGAATGATTCATGAATTGGGCAACCTCAGGACCAGAAGAGGTTCAGAGAACTCACTTTATCCTTTGTAATTTTTCTGATAGTCAGAGACTGAAGCCTGATGCTTTCCCAATGAATGATGTCTGGCCTTTCTCTGAATGCTTAATTATTTCTACTTTATTTCCATTGGAATCATCTTTCTCTACCCTGTAGGCTCACCTGGACTTGCACTGGACTTTGGCTTTGGAGGTGTGGTTCTCACAAAACACAAAATACTCACAAAATTAAATAAAAAAGACAGAAGTGATGCTGTACATAGACGAGCATATAAACAATGAGACTAGCTGCTAGCATAAAGATTCTGTGCTAACAAACCACTTAGCCATGTGGGTTTGTTTACCTATGCAGAAGAAACTAGTTCCTGAATTATTAATTTAATTATTTAATTATAAATTATCCTCGTGGGGAACCTTGGGAGCTCTCTCATAAGTACCAAACGCCATAAATCGGGTTCTCCGTAACCCAGGGACTGCCTGTACTCACTGTCTATCTTGAGAACATGTAGAAGATGGGTTGTATCTGCTGGGCTGTATCAAAGGGTGAGGTTTTCTTTCTGTCTTATCTCTTTAGCCATTGCCTGTCATGCACATCACATTCTGGTTTAATGTGCATTCAATAGTAAAATTATTTTCTTCTCTTCTGCCTTTGAAGGAAGGTTTTCTGATGAAGTAAAATAATACTTACGAGGGAGTTCAGGAAATTCCACCCCAAAATATGGTATGCTGATTACTTTGAACTGAAGGCACTTGGGAAACAGCAGAGGCAGACAGAGGCTTTCTCTGAGCTTCCCCCATCTGCCTAAAAAGAACTCAGGTGTCATGAATCCTCTTGTGGGGAATTTTATGAATCGGGGGGATTAACTCAGATCACAGAAGAGGAGACTGGAGGCTGACACCATGTACAGACAGACTTTGTCACAAGCTCTCACCTGTTCTTCCAAGGGCCCATTCATTTTCCCAAAAATCATTTAGTTTCCTCTAAGTTGCTTTCTCTTCTCCCTCTCCTGTCCCCTGTGAATAGGGTATGTAAGCTTCTAGATCTCACTGGGTTTTGGGACATTTACTTTTCTTTCAACTAATGCCTCCATGGATATAATAATTTGTATACCTTTTCTCCTGTTAATCTGTCTATTGTCAGTTTATTTCATAGACTCAATTATCTTCCCTTTCCTACACTTTCTGTCCCTTTAGAAAACACTAACAAAAACCAGATAACATGAGATATTGAACACACATATTGCAACGAGAGAGAAGTGCATACATATCTTTTCAGATTAGAGAATTCTTTTGCAAAAAAATAAAATATTTTAAGAGTACATTTGAATGGATAATCTGGTGGTAGAAAGAAGGCACTTTTAGAATTTGATATAAAAATATGGAGGAGGGAGATAATTGTGAAATTAATATACCAAGAAAATTGTCACAAAAGACAAAAATATATTTTAATTTTGACTAAGGTAGTTTGATAGGAACTGACAAATGTGAATGATAGAATGTAATGATTCACAATGGAATACTGGTATTATGTGGTGAAATGCATGTTTTACATCTATAATTATACATTATAATTTTATGTCTTCAAAGAGCCTTCCACTCTGTGGATGCAAATCATATTACGTGAGTATTTAAAAATGTTTTATGTTTTATGCTAAATTGCCCTGGTTGTTAAGAGGAAAAATAAATATAGTTGACTTGCAGAATCAAGATTATAAGGCTACATTACATTTATATATGCTTCTGGTCATAATTGTGCAATGGACTAAGGTCACAGTAGGCAACCAGCCAAGGTGAAAAATATTCTAGACAAAGATTAAACTGCACAAGCACCACTTCTGGATGTTCAGGTTGTAGCGCCCTCCCATGTGCTAATGATATTATAATGAGATAAGAAACAGGTAGATAATTAGCAGCTCATTTCCTTGTGTCTAGCTAGCTCCACCCTGATTAAAGATCCAGACAAGAATTTGGGGGGGAATTGGTAAGGTAGACCAAAGATGAGCTCACAAGGGATGGACCCAGTGGTTAGCAAAAGAACATACATTGAGTCTGTGGGCATGTGAACCTCTCAGGTACAATGCAGGTGTATTCATTCTTCCACTTATTTAAAGATAGTCATTTCAAATTAACTAAATTGTTTTGTGCATCCCTGCGGCTCCCCTTTGTCTGCCTGTCAACACTGTTACAAGAAAAGAAATCTAATCTGAGAAAGAACAGCAATTACTCTCCTGGTCTCCTGTGTGAAGTGTCTGGGGAGTGTAGAAAGCATTGCAACCTGATGATTAGGGTGCTTTCTCACTTCATTCATTCTTCCAAAGTGGGCTGAGCTCTCCCTTTGAGGTGGGAGTGGAGGTAGAAGGGGAAATCAATAAAGTAGAATTGTAGTAAAAATGGGAGAAAAAGAAATCAAGCATAAGTTTAAGAAAAATGGAAAATTATATTGCAAACAATTGGGGCTTCTAAAGTTCTCTTTAGAAAATTGATAGTAATATGTAGGCAACACTATGCTAAAAGGATTTATAGAATCCTGTACCTTTCAGTTGGGAGCTTTGATATTAGGTTTTTGTCCATTGACACAATGTATTGATTTCATCCCCATTGTCCATGAGTTGCTTTTATTTTTGTAACACTACTATATTGTGAATCACAAAGAACCTTCTGGTTTATACAGTTGGGAAGTTACTATCTTTTCTTATTACCTTAGGACTCAAAGCAAGACAGACACAGCAGTAAAAGCAAAGAGAGGTTAGTGAGTTCTTCCCCCTGAGCTCTGTTCCTCTTGTTACAGTGGCCATAATTGAAATATTAGCCAATTTCAAGATGGAATCATTTTTTATGGTTGCTCTCGGTTATCTCTTTAAAGAGATGCAGTGTGGAGATGAAGACGGATTTAAAAACCTTGCTTCTGCATTTAAAGCTTTAATTTTGTCTAAAAGAGTAAGTTGAAGTGTATTTCTTCATTCCGTGTCACTTGAATCTCTGCTTTAAAATAGTGATTAAATGAAATCGCAAATTTAGGGATAAACAAAATTTTAACAAATTTGTCTGACAGATGCGGGCTTTTATATGATAAATATTTTTATATCACTTCTTGGCGCATCTAGTTTTTTTTAGAATTCTTGATTGATTTAAAACTTGAACTTAATGAAACTTGACAACCTCTTCTGTAAAGGGCCAAATAGTAAATATTTTGGATTTTGCTAGTCATAAATTCTAGATGTTGCAATTACTCTACTCTGCCTTTGTAGCATGAAAGAAATATGAAAAAAAATGAGTGTGGTTGTGTTCCAACAATTCTTTATTTACAAAAACAGGATGTGGCCTGTGGACAATAGTCTACAGACCCCTCCTAAAAGGATATGTGAAAAATATATATTATGAAATGTTGAAACAGCTTAAAATTATAGAAAAATAGAGAGCAAAATATACAGTAGCCAAAACTCTTTACCTAAAGATGATGATTATTTAAATTAATATATTTTCCAGATTTTTCTACATATGTATATGACAAAGATAAAATCATATTGAATATATATTTAATACAATATTTTTGTATTCTACTTTTATATTCAGTATTACCATTTTATGTCAATGAAATAGTTTTGAAAATCTCATTTTAGTTAGAAAAATATTAAAATTTAATGGCTATAAACTTATTTTTGTAATCATCTCCTTTGGTTGAAGTTTTATTTTATTTCCCAAGTGTCTACCATACTGCAAATGTTACATGTTTTAGATAGAATTTAACCACTTTTATTTTTTGTTAATTTAGGTATAATTTTAGAAGTGAAAATATTACCTCAAAGTGTATTAACTTTTAAAAAATCTGAATATGAATGCCAAATCACTTTTTAAAAGCATAGGATTTCCTGTTTCATCATATGCTCATTAATAGCCATGATTATTGTGTAAAATAATTTTTAATCCTTTTTTTCTAAATTAAATGAAAGACAGAGAAAGAGAAAGAAAGACAGAGACAAAGAGAAAGAGAGCACTCTAAAAATTTATTTCTAATTTCTGAAAGGAGTTAAATATTTTATATATATAATATGAATGATATGCTTCTTCTATTTATAACATGGCATTGAGAAATATTTTTCTTCTAACGAAAAAATTATGATTATAATAACCACAACTCTGCTTATTCAATCACACAAAGCAAGGAAAAGGTTTCTGAAATTTTCCCATCTCAGGGAGCTACAAAATTGCAGGATTTACAGAAGCCACCAAAAAGTCATAAATCATGTAAAATTGTGACAGAGATCTCAGCAGGTATCCCAGTAAGACCTGGCTGCTCAAGAATTCCAGTGGTGAGTAAAGCTATGTAAAGTCATTCATACTTTACAGTGTAGCAGAGTAATGAACAATTTTTCCCAATGCTAAGAGAATTTATGGAAAGTCCATAGCTACATTTTTGGGGGGAGGTGGCAAAACTTGGTGAATAAGTGCACTTCAAAGTCAGTGAAAATAGGAATAAAAGTATATGAAGTAGTACATATGTATGAATATATAATACATAGAACCATAATACTTCTAGTAGTAATCTCCATAAACCCAGACTAGAAAAGTAGTTTAGCTTAGTAATAGACTTAGGATAATATATTCACATCATATTCTGAGGTACACATAAACCCAGTTTACTTCCAGAAATGAGATGCTATGGGGCCAAAGTGATTTTCCTGAATACAAACCTCTAAAACTTGGACTTAATATTTTCAACTTCAGAAATGTTCGCTGGTAAAATTGTTTAAATTTATTGTCCAAGCTATTATTCCAATTTTCAACATTTGAAGTGAACATAACATCCTTATGCCTACATGAAATATGCTATTTTGTATATCATAGCAAGATAAAATAATTATTTTTATTTTTCTAATTTTTAATTTTGAAAATATTCAAACAGAGATATGCAAACATGTAGTAGTATCATAAATGTGCATGTATCTACCACCCAGATTCAATAATATTTACTGTATTTATCTAGATAATTGTAAATACAGAATTTTTTATTTTTGTTTCATTTTTCTAAGTAAGCCATTGAAAATAAGTTGCAGACACTATTAAGATTTTACTCCCAAGGTAATTTAGCATTCATACATTCTCCTATGTATCTCAATCCTATTACTTCTTCCAAGAAAATTAGCAACAATTACCTAATGTAAAATATCTAGTATATATCTAAATTTCAAAAATGTCCCCAAAATGTAGCTGTTATATAGAGCCAACGTTATTATATTGTTAATCTCTTTTAAACTAGAACAGTTCCCCAGCTCTTGTTTTTTACATTACAGAAGAAAGATTTCTGAATTTCAAGACATACAATAGAAACTATCAAAAATGAAACACAGGAAAACACTGGAAAAAAATAACCAAAGCAATGGTGAGCCATATGAAAATTTTATGTTGCCTAACAAATGTGCAAATGCAATCCATGACAGAAAGCAGAAAGAGAAGGTGACAAGGAATTTCATGCATTATGTAGAAAACCACAAGAGAACTTGAATGACTACGTCATACGATTTGGGGAGAGCAGGGTACATGGGATATGAGACTTCCAAAGTTGAAAGGGGGCATGTCGGACAGTTATTAAATGTCATGGTGTGGAGCAACTTACTTTTGACAAAGCCTACTGGAAGACATTTGTATTCCAGAACAATAACTAAAGGTAAAAATTGATTTCAGAGGGAAGAGAATGGTTACATAGCTTTTGTAATGTGCCCCAATAATATGATGAGGGTAAGTAATCATGGACAAGGAACAGAGTGGAGAGATTTGAGAACCATGTCATGGAGTATTGCAAAAGTTAGAGGAAACAGTCTTTCGCTCATGATACTGTTTGCAAGATTGGGGCTCCCTAAAACACCCTCAGGTTCAATAATTCACTAGAAGGGCTCACGAAAGTCATGGTTATGGTTATTAAAAGGAAACAATATGGGTTAAAATCAGCCACGGGGGGAGACTCATGGGGCAGAGAACAGGAGGATTTCAAACACGGAGCTTCTAGGTTTTCTCTCCCAGTGGAGTCATGGACAGTGTTAACTCCTTTTCGAAATAATATGTGACAATACACATAGTGTGTTACCAAGGAAGGAAGATTACCTGAGCCTTGGTGATTCTGTTTTTTGTGTGTGTGTAAACATTCTTTATTCATTTGTCTACTCATCTTTTAAGGATTTTTATATCTAACTCTGTGGTGCCTTCCTTTGTGATCCAAGCAGAATTAATTTGTCTTTGTTTTTATGTTATTTTAGCATTTGATGCTTATGTTAACTACAGAAAATTCCATATTTCTCTCTTTTAACCTTGCAAATACATGTAAGCCAGGGAAACACATTTTTTGGGAGATGGGGAAGTAAAGTCTTCCAGTAAGTGAGAGTTCTAGGACTTTGTACTAACTTCATCCCAAAAGCATAACTCTTACTTAGAAATGCTAATGTCACCTATTTATGCTTTGAGATCAGAATGCTATCTGTAGAACAAAGGCTTTGGTTTCAGTATCAGACTGGGAAGGTCTAGGTGTTTCAGGGAGAGGAATGGAGAATTACTTGAAATAGGGACTTAATTATATGAGTGAGATTATTTAATATGTGATTACTCTGGGCCAGGCACTATATTAAGCTCTTTTC
This sequence comes from Eulemur rufifrons, assembly GCF_041146395.1. NCBI lineage: Eukaryota > Metazoa > Chordata > Mammalia > Primates > Lemuridae > Eulemur > Eulemur rufifrons. Next base: position 32,178,070 of record NC_091010.1, on the reverse strand, counting down.
ATGCATTAAATCAATTATAAAATGCAGAAAGGCAGAAAAATGCTGAAAGAATAAATAAGGGGTAATGTATTCCAACTCAAAATTGTCAGGCCAGGAACTACATCCAGTTGTTTCATTTACATTTTTAAGCTGCAATTATGTCAAGGATAAGTAGAAAGAATGCAAAATGAATAAAATCTTCCTTTTGTCTTAACAATCCATTTCCAATTCCTTCAATTGCTTAGGCCAGCTGATATAGTTTTCCTTCTGTATTTTGACTTGTATTTTAGGGTTTTGTTTTATTCTATGTTTGTTCCCCCTCCCCCAAATGTATTTACTTTCTGTGTAGGAGTTCTGCTTTTTTTGATTCCTGCCCATAGTGACAAATGCATTTTTTATGCAGACCATGAGAAAGAATGAAAGCATAGGTGTGTATTTTAAAGAGATGAATGGTCTGTTATGTTATAAAACAATCTGTAGTGGATACTAAATATTATTCATGAAGAGCTTCACTGAATAGCCAACTTTAGAAAACAACACTACATTCAGTTCATATATATGTATACATATATATATATAAAATCATAACCCCTTCTTTCGTTTTGGAAGCACCACTGCAAACTCACCCACTGTCTCTTATCACTTGGCTGACACATTTACCGGAGCTTTGCTAATCCTTTCCCAAGCTATAGAATAGATTTGAGCCAGAGTGGGGTCATTATCCCACAACAATAACAATAACAACAAAAAAAGATGTTGAAAGTATGCTTTCTGTCCTTTAATTTCAACAAGATTAGCACATTTAGAAACAGCTTTATAAAGTTCAGTCTTTCCTTTTTAGAATTAAAATGCTCACATTTTATTTATCTTGCAATTAATCAATATAAACACAAATGGCAAGTATGCATGAACAGCCATTGCTTGATTTTTTTAATACAAATCAGAAATGCAAATGACATTTTGTGCTATTTTCCTTTCTTCTTTATACCTCATAATAACCTTTCTCTTTTCAGTATTTTGTTTTATTTATAGAACTTTGCTTACATTATTGGATGGACCTAGTATGCATCATATATTAGTTCCCAAATGGTTGAGTAGACATGATCAAACAAAAATCAAATTTCTTCTACTATTTTCATGATAGAATACCTTTGGGATGAAATTTATATCATGTTGTTTAAGGTTGACATCCTTTTTGTCCCCTTCCTCAAAGTGCCATGATATGAAACTAGAATTGATCATACACATTTAATTGTCATATTAATTAAGCATGACATAAGCAATGTCTTTCCTAGGTATGATATATGTGCTACACACCCTGAATTTGATGTCTTGATCAAAACTGTGAAAGTCAGCAGATTTGATGTTTTATGTGCTATATATTTATAAAATTTATTCTATTAATATGCCATATTATAAATATCAGCTGTCACTACTGGCACATGGTAACATTTATTAACCTAATGTCTGAACCATAATATTCTTTTACTATCTCAGTTCTGATATTTACATATTTAGTTAAGTTGAAGAAGTTAATTAGCCATTCTCAAATTCCTTAAAGGCTAGATATAGATAATACTGTCAGATTCCAGTGAATTAACACCAAAGCACATATCATCGAAATATAAGCAGGGGCACGTAGTAAGCCTAGATTGAAAATGCCTACCTGTAGATGTGTAGCTGTAATATTTCCTTTAGTCAACAAATGAATATACTTAAACCTAAAAATTGATAGTTATTCAAACAATAAAGCAATGACTGATGCCCAGTAATACGATATCTCTATTGCAAAGGAAAAATTTTTCAGAGAAAGTTTTTGAAACCACATGTCTGAATACCTACTTACATTAAATTTATATAAAAATTTTAAGAGACATGAATATCTGACTTTCCGAATTGCTATCAATATGAGGGAAAGTAGCCTGCTCCTAAAGACAGATGCAAATGTAGCCTGTGAGAAGCAATCTCTAGGAGTAAGACAGAAGACTGAAATTTTATACAGAGTTGACACAAGAATGCTAAAATTATCTGAAATAATGTAACATAGTGTGAAGCAGTAAAATCTACTTTGTTTTCTAAAGTATTACAATTACTATTACAATGAAGTGTTAAAAAATGAATAAATTGATCAACACTTATGTGCACATATGGTAGTAACATTCATCAGGTGTTGGACAGGTGGGAGGGGGAAGATGGGGATGAGTATATTCACACCTAATGGGTGTGGGGAATGGACATGCCTGAAGTTCTGATTTAGGCAGGGCAAAGACAATATATTAACCTAAACATTTGTATCCCACAATAAGCTGAGATAAAAAGTTTAAAAAAATGAATAAATATGGACACTCATTGTTAAGAGTTGGATTGTGTCCCAGCAAAATTCATATGCTGAAGTCCTAATCCCAGTACCTCAGAATTTAGATTTATATTTGGAGTCAGGGCCTTTAAAGAGGTGACTAAGTTAAAATAAGGTTGTTAAGGGCCCTAACCCAATTTGACTGGTGTCCTTGTAGGAAGAAGTCTGGGCACACAGGGACACACACGCAAAGAGGAATGACCATGTGAGGACATAGGGAAAAAGTGGCCCTCTGCAAGCCAACGAGTGAGGCCTCAGCAAAATCCAAACCTGCCAGCACCTTGATATTGGACTTATAGCCTCCAAAACAGTGGGAGAAAATAAATTTCTGTTGTGGAAGCCACCTAGTCCGTGGTAGTTTGTTATGGCCATCCTAGCAAATGAATAAACTCATATTAAAGAAAATGATAATTAAAATAAGGTATGGCCATTATGCCCTACTGAAGGAAACAAAGAATTGTGTGCATGGTTTTGGATTATTGTCATCACAAAATATAATAGTTCTGAAGCATAAGAAGAAAAGATGGAATAATTAATTATTCTGGAGTGCAAATGAGTATTATGCCCTTCTGTGTATGTGCATGCACACATATAGATACGTTGTAATTAACCTTTCTGTAAGCAGATTATGTGACAAAAGAATAGTTATATTTCAAAGTTTGGAGGAATTGAGTTAGGCTAATGACATTATCATGACTACTTTAATAAAAAAAAAAAAAGTAGACTGCAAATTACTAACTTGCTTCCATTATTAAAAGCACATGAAATGAGTGAAATGATATTCTGAGTAATTACCAATTTTTAGTCATGAATATATAAAACCTCTATTTCCATATCTATATCATACCACATAACTTGATTGTTTTGTCTGTGAAGAATCCACCCACTATATAGAGCACGATGGGAAAGTGTGTATATGGAATTCGCCTAATTCTGTTATCCTTTTTACCTTGTGCAAGTTAAAAAAATAGTATGTTTTAATACTGTATACCGTTTTATCATTTTTCTTCTGTTCTTTAAGGTCTATTTTTAAAAATTCACAATCTTATAAAGTTGATGAGTTGAGACAAATTGTTGCTTTAGGCTCATCTTGCCTTATCTTCATTATCATTTTCAGTGTCAACCTACTTGCATTGATACGTTTCTATCCTCATTCTAATGATATTTTCAGTTTATATTTTTTCTTGTTTTTAAGTTAATACATTAAGTAATTTTAGTCACACTTGTACGTCTCCCACACATTCAGTGAAATATTTTCAGAAAGACAAGAATTTTATATATTCCACATAACAAAAGGGAAATAAGACATGTAACTAACATGGTTTCTGTAGTTCTCTATTCTAATACTATAGATAAATATAAGGGATGAAACTAACTTGCTCCCCATAGTTCTCTATTCTAATACTGTAGACCCCTTCGAATTTGTTACACATTTATTATTTATATTTACTTCACTGATATTTTTATATTGAAGCAAAGACTTATTGGTATTTTGTGCCTTTGCAATTCCTTAGAAATAAGCAACTATCCCCAAATTTTATCTAAAAAAGAATCCTTCCTTTACAAATATAACCTCTTCCCCTTAGAGATTATGTAATATAAAGACTGTATGCCCATATATAAGATGTTGACATATGTTTGTCATGAACTTTTATTAGGCCAGGAATCTGAGGCTGTGTATAATAAATGTAGCAAAAATATTATAATCATTGATTCAGTGAATAACATCTACCACCATGATTTTAACAATGGTACACTGTCTGACTTTGTGCTTTGTTTGCAATGTAGTCTAACAATTTAGAATTTATTTTCAATCCATACTTACTGATTACTATTTATATGGAGATGTCTAAAGCAGTCACTACACCCGGTCTCCTAGCCATACAATCTGTACAGTGGTTTGTCCATAATTTTGGCTGAGAGATAAAATCTTCTTTAACTGCCTCTCTATACGTATTATATCTTATCATTTCCCTACTGCTCACATTGTTTACAGACTTTTTTCTACAGCTATTGTTTAACACTTCTTCAAACTGTGTGGTTCAAATTATCAACCTCTACCATATCCAATCAGAGACATGAGTGAAGTCCAATCCTTTAAATTCTGTCTAGAATAGAGAACTTGGGTTTTTTCCTATGAATTGTGACAAATGTGTGTTGAAATCTCTACCTTTATTGTGAAATGGTAAATTTCTTTTTCCTGTTCTATCAGTGTTTGCTTCAACTATCTTGAAGTTCTGTTTTTTTCCGAACTTTTTTGTTTCTTGCAGTGCAGGTACACTGAGATAAATTCTCTCAGCTTTTGTTTGTATAATGTAAAGCCTTTATTTTACCTTCAGTATGGAAAGATAGTTTTCCAGGTATAAATTTCAAATTTGACTCTTTTTTTTTTTGATGCTTTAAAGATATTATCCTATTTTCTGCTGTTTTGCATAGTGTCTGGAAAAAAAAGTCTGCTGTAATTTGTATCAGTTCTGTTTATGTAATTTGTGTTTATTTTATGGCTGCCCTTAAAATTTCTCGTAATCTTTGTATCAGCACTTTAACCTCTGCCTCCTCTCCTTCTTTTTTATTTAGTTTTTCCAATTAATGCTGTTATTAATTTCTTGTTATTTGCATTGGTGTGGTTTTCTTTGTGTTCATCCTAACTGGGGTTGATTTTTGACATTTGTAATATTAGCTAAAAATTCTATTATTTTTCTGGAACTTTTTAAAATTCTCAGAAACACACACACAAAAACAATGAATCACTTTTAAGTTTGTGCTATGTGAATGATTTCACTGTTGCATTTTATTAGAGATAATGAACTCTGTATTTTATTAATAGAATGATGATGCAATTTTGTTAACATAAAACACCAAACCAAAAGAATAAGGACATTATCTATTTGGTTGTTTACATATTAAAAGAATTTTTTAAATCTACATTACCCACAAGAAGATTTAGTCAAATAAATACCCAAATCAACTAAAAGAATACAAAACGCAAATTTCATCTACTTCAGGAAGAAAAGAGATTTTCCTAGAGGTTTGACCTCCCCATCCCCCCTTTATAAAGAAGAAAACTGTGCCACTTCTCGTAGCTAAAGGAAACATTTACAATACTGATGAGCCTTACTGAAGGTAAAAAATAGCATTTAAACTAATGTCTATACAGTCTGGTGCTAGAAATTATTTAAGAGCAATAAGCTACTTACATTTCAGTTTAGATTTCTATTCCTCTAGATAAATTACTTAGATAAGTATTGCAGCATTGATTATAATTACTAACCTGGAAAAGTATTTGCTTCTGACTGGAAAATACAAGACTTGATATTCAATGCCTTGCGAAATGTAAAACTCTTTCTCTCATTAAGAATTCTCGGCCGGGCGCGGTGGCTCACGCCTGTAATCCTAGCACTCTGGGAGGCCGAGGTGGGCGGATCGTTTGAGCTCAGGAGTTCGAGACCAGCCTGAGCAAGAGCGAGACCCCACCTCTACTAAAAAATAGAAAGATATTATATGGACAGCTAAAAATATATATAGAAAAAATTAGCCGGGCATGGTGGCGCCTGTCTGTAGTCCCAGCTACTCGGGAGGCTGAGACAGGAGGATCGCTTGAGCTCAGGAGTTTGAGGTTGCTGTGAGCTAGGCTGACGCCACGGCACTCACTCTAGCCTGGGCAACAGAGTGAGACTCTGTCTCAAAAAAAAAAAAAAAAAAAAAAAAAAAAAAAAAAAAGAATTCTCAAAACAGTACTCACCTTTATTGGGTAGAGCATAAACAGCTTTAACAATAAAAGATTAAACAAATATGTATTTCATAAATGTGTTATGAAATACAGACTAATTTGATTTTGAGTTTGACTTTTAATATTCGTGATTATTGCCTTCTTATTCATAGAACATATTTCTAATATGATATTTGTGCTTTAACAAACTAAAAACACCTATTGTTTGGGAAGATTCTCTGGAAGGAAGACAATCTTGAAGTTGCAGCAATAATATAGTTCAATGTTATGTATTTCAAGTTTCCAATCAGTAAATTTTTACCCAAAGATTGCATTTATACATAAATCTATTAAAATTTTTCCTACTAATATTTCTCTCCTTATAAAGGGAGCAAGGGGAGGCCAAAACTCTAGAAGAATCTCTTTTTTTCCTGAAGTAGATGGCATTTGCATTTTGTACTTTTTTAGAAGAGTTGGTTACTTATTTGACTAAATCTTCTTGTGGGTAATGTAGATTTAAAAAATTCTTTTAATAATGTAAACAGCCAAATGAGTAATTTCCTTATTCTTTTGATTTGGTGTTTTATGTTAACAAAATCTCATTATCATTCACTACACATTCTTTATACATTCTGATAATGTATTCTTTCCTGAATTTTTTATTTATATATGACCTCAAGCAAAACACACACCTAAATATTTGCATCTTTCTTCAATGTATTTCTTTATTATCTTTAATAAAAACTGCTACCATTTGCTGGGTATCTATTATATGTTAGAAGCTTTATATACTGTTTTCAAAAAATGTTAACAATCACACATTTTACAGAAGAGTACACAGACTTAGAATCTGCCCCTACCACATAGCTTGTATGGGGTAGAGAAAAGAGCCCAGTGTTTTCCTTCCTGACTTAAAGCCCATGATCCCCTCACTTCACCATGTCACCTCCCTGTGGAAGAGACCCCGAACTTTATTCCATGGAATTAGATGGACAGATGTTTCTCCAAAAAGGAAAAAAAAAAAAGTTTCTCACCTAAAAATTAAGGAATGTGTTATATATGTCACCTCAGAAATATTTATGACACACCTTATTCCATAAAACTCTTCAAAATACTGATTTCTTCCTCCGCTCCTTTTCATTTAAAGTTACCCAAACTTATTTGATTGTGGTACTCTTTTTTTAGGATTTTTTTTTCTGTTGTCATGTGTTTGCTGCCCTAGCATTCATTAACTTCACAAAGAAGTAGGCTTGCATTCATGATATAGGAAAGGCCAACTTAGATTAAAGATGGCTAGTTACCAGTTTTGTGCTATATCTTTGGGAGAACCTGTTCAAGGCAGAGAAATCTACTTCACTCTCCCAGACGATTGTCTAAAATTTCACCATGTTCAAAAAGATAACTCTATAAAGAAAGTAAAATTTCTTCCAAAAATGTATTTTGTTGGGAAAAGAACCCAGTTGCTGCAGATTGCTCAAATCATGTCTTTTTTCACAACTCCGAGCTAATTATAGAATAATTGGGCAGTGATTACACATGAACATATAATTGTCCTTTACTCATTCACTAAGTCTCATGGCCAAACGCCCATGTTAAACCTATTCTTCTGTCAGCCAAATAAGGAACTATTTGTTTCCCTTCTTTTAATTCTGAAGAAAGAAAACTCTTATTTATTACAGGTAGTACCAAGGTAACAAAGGATAAAATGTATGAGCTATTGACTCATAGTGGCAAAACAGAGAAATTATTTCAATTGAATGAAAGCCTTCAAAGGTTTTATGAAAAATATAAGTAGTAGAAATGGTAGAAAATGTGAAGTTACAAAGTTTGTATTGCATGTTATATCATATTAAATATGACCTAGACCAGTCCTTCCAGAAACCAGTTTTCTTCATGGTGTTACCAGTGACCTAGAGACCACCACTGGGCTTCCCATACTCTATAGTTCTTTTTGATTTGTTTTATTTTGTTTTGTTTTGTTTTCACTGCACTCATTTTACTTCCCAAGGGACTCCTTCCCATTCTGAGACTATCAAGAACCAAGCTGTTTTGTTCTCCTTTGAGAAATGTTTAACTGAAGAAAGAGAAGACTTGACAGTGGGTTTGGAGTTCCTGATTGTCTTCAAATACTCAAGTTCTTCTAGGTGCTGCAGGTGACAGAAATAGCCTAATAAGACCAAGTTATAGGGAAACAATTTTGACTTCAAATAAGAAGGAAATCTGATTCTTGGATTATTTTTCTTTAAGCATTTTTCTAAATACAAATACCTACGTTCTTTTGTGTATTCTTCCAACCACTTCATGTGGTACATACTATTACACATCCCTGCTAAGTTAAAAAGTTGTAACTCTGAAAGTATGTTTACAGGTCCAAAGTAACACAAGTGAGTGTTGAGGTCAAGACACAAATATATCCATCTGACACTGAAGTTGGTTTATTTCACTACACTCATCTATTTCCAGGGGACTGCATTCTATTCTGTGAAATACCAATCAGCTGATGCTGTTTTTTTATTTCTCTGGAGTTTATATAAAATAATCAAAGCCTTTTGGATTGATTTAATAAATAATATAATCTTTTCTCCACCTAATTGTTTTAATTATCTCCATAGGGTACATATTTCGATAATAGTACTTAAGATTTGGAAAGTAGAAAGATTTTCTTAAATTTCTTCTTTATGTGGAGGGATTATGTCTTTTGGTAAAGAATTAATTAAGAGACTGTTTGAAGTCACTCTTTGCCTCCATGGTAGATAGCACATCTCTTTTACTTAAGATTATGCAATAATTTTACAAAGAACTTCAGTCGGGAGAATAATTATTCAGTCCCATTTGCTGCATATAATGAATTGATGTTAGCTTCTAATATGTTCCTTCTTTAAATAGACAGCTTACTAATATAATACTTTTACTTTCATATTTTTTTTTATCTCACAATAGCTGGAGTTCATTTCTTTGCTCAATTCAATTCAGGGCCTGGAAACCTAATCCTAGGGACTGCTCTAATTGCTTTCAATGGCATTTGGAACTTTTATAGCAACATTACTTTAAGTTAAAACAAAAACCAAAGAAACTCTCCATATTCAAAGCAACTCTTCTACCAGGGTGTTATGATTTTCCATAAATTAATTGTCAAAATAAAGCAATGATCATTTCATTGTCAGTTAATATTTTTGATAGTTATATAAATTTATGCATTTATATAGGAATTAAAAGAAAAATAGTATCAATTATTTAGAAATTATAATTAGGCTCAAAATGCTTTGATTAAAAATAAAGAACTGAACCTACTTTGTTCCACCATATTAGTCTTATTAGTATTATTGTTGATTAAAATGGAATTAGTTGGCTCTTTGTAAAATATTAGCAGGCTCAGTCTAAATACTTCAGCTTGGTATGTACCACCCTCAACTCTAAACTTTACAGAGCATCCAGGATGCTAGACTAATAATTCATTTGATTTTGTGGAGGTTTATCCACAAATCCTCCACTACAATACTAATTAAAATATCTTGGATGTCACTGCCTAAACATATGGACTAAGTCATCTGACAATCTGCATAGCTTTAATCATAGTCTTGGGGAATAAAACATAATCAAATTAGAAATTAATTGACCTAATAACTGTAATTACATAATCAGTTTATGTATGTATGTATAGATTGTTCTTAAAATTCAAATCTTCTGGAGAATCAAAACTGTGTGTACAAATAATAATGTTGTAATAATTAATTCTCATTTGAACTTGGTGTTTTATAATAATTAATTCTTGTTTTGAGGATTTGTCTGTTTTTATCAAGGTGCATATCAAGCTACCAGGGCACTTCTAGGCACAAGTGAATTGTATGTATCCTGAAATAGGGAGCCATTTAAAATTTTGATTCCTCTGAAACATGATTAGTTTGCTTTAAGAAAATCATTTAAAGTTCTCTTTCATCATCAGAAAAAAAAAATTTACCGATATTCCACTTTTTAGTTTTGTTTTAAAATGAATAAGACTATTTCAAATAATTAATAAAACATATATATATGAAAAACTATGCACTCATTTATCCCCTCTAATATAATATACGCACCTTGGAACATGAAATTATCTGGTTTATCTTTGTGGCTCCAGAACTCCTAGCACTTTGCCTTGCACAGAGAAGGTAATCAATAAATGTTTCCTGATTAAGCACAATTCTAAAGTCACTACTCACTACAGTGTTGACATTCCATAAATGCACTTAACTAAGAAATGAAACTAAATCTATTTCATACCTTCTTTTTTCTTTTTTTAAGGTTCTGAAAGCACTTTAAAATTTTCCACACTTATAGGTAATCAATATAAAGAATAATACTATTAGTATGAATGAAAAAAATTATTTATATAAAATGTCTTTTTGTTTTGCATTCTGCATAAATGACATCCAACACATTTAAGAAATTTGTATCATTATGATGACATTAAACCATTGTGTGAGTTTTTTGTTGAAAATAGTAGTTTATGTTTTATTTGAAAATGAGTTCGTATATCCTAACATTGTGATATCCCTGTAGGCAATTTTTATACTTATTCCACTGAAGTGTAATTGTGAATGCTAACTGTTAGCAGGTTGTAAAGATGAAAAGCTGTTGCTTTAAAACTATACAAGAAAATCTGGTAGTTTTGCTTTATAGTTAACATAGTCTTTATTACATTTTGAAACGTCCTGCCTGATTGCATTACATACTGCATGATACTAGACTAGGGGACACCAATAGAGTCAACATACGACAAAGTCAAATTTGATTCAAATATGCATCTAGATGAAATCTGCATTCAATATTTTAAAATAGTTCTATTCTGGGAGATTACACTCCTTGGCTTAAGCATTCCTTTATTTGCTCATTTCATTGACATGATTGCAATCATCAACCAGTCAAATAAATAATCAAGCGAATAAAACTATTGAGTAGCTTTTATGCACAAAGAACCATACGAGGAAAAGTGGTTAGGGTAAGCTTTCAGAGATGTCAAAAAGAGATTTCTGCTTTGTAGGAGCTTAAAATTCTTTTCAAATTAATAACTGTAGTCTTGCCCTGAGATCAGAAAAAACAACTTTGTATCTCTGTGGTGGGTCCTGGGTCATCTATCCACTCAGTTTTGGTTACAGCTTGGAAATTTGAAAGAGTTTACTTCAGCTTTAGGAGATACAATCCATTAAAATAAAAAAAAAAAAAGAAAAGAGAAATAAGAAAGATAAAAAGAGGGAGAATGAATTAGTGGATTTGGGGTCTTTGTGTCTATTTATCCTCAGTGTCTCTAGCAGTGTATTAGGTTGGTGAGTATGTACTAGGCTCCCCATACATTAGGTGCCCAATAGGAGCCTAATACAGCTTGGTATTCATTGAAGAAGGAAACATATATTCAGCATATAATGTTGTCCTTGTTCTTAATTTGCAAGGACAATTTTATTTGAGCAACTCATTTCTTATTCAAAGAGATGCATCTTGCCAAACGCTTTCATTTTATGGATGAGAAAACATAGCTTTCTGTGAGGGCAGCGGGATGTGCAAGAAGGGTGGAGAGGTTCATTGCCAAAGGCCAGTATGCTGGACAGTCAGCCTCAAGCCTAAAATCCAGATCTTCTAACTCCTTATTATGGGCACATCTTACTGTAACAACACATTGCATCCAAGATATTTTATTCACTTATAAAGTCACAGGAAAGTATCATGGGTGAACTTTTTTGAAGCCCCACTATCCTTAGATCTGATATCCCAGTATAAAGTTCATTTAAAAAGCAAACAAGACACACACACACACACACACACACACACACACACACAGCCCATTCCTTAGCTTACTTAGCAAATTAGAACAAAAATTTGCCCAAAGTGAGCAGCCGAAGAGATACGCAAAGGATACATAGTATGATGCATACAGGTAAGTACTGGGGTTTAGAGGAGGCAGAGCAGCATGGTTTGGGGTATTAGGGGAAGGGGATGGGATTCTTTCCCAAACTAAGTTTCAAAACCAAACCATCCAGCTGGGAGAATAATATTGTAGTGGGAAATCCTGATTATTTGTGTGGTATTTAGTCTGAACTCAGTAAAAATTAACCTTCTTAAAGTAAGATTTGCTTTCATGTTGGGAAGGTGATAGAACCTGATGAGCAGTAATAGAAGCTTTTTAAATTAATTCATTCCCATCATCTGCTTCCTAGAGTCACTACTGTCAAGGGAAGTTTTACATTTAACCATAGATCATCTGGACACCAGATTTCTTGAACACCGTATATCTTATAGCATTCATAGGTATCCATCAACATACATCTAAAAAGGAAGAGAAATAATTATCCTTTTGCTGAAAGATTGCTTCAGATCACTTATTAATTTATTATTTTATCTTTTATTAGAAATGTAGGGTTAGGCCAGGTGCAGTGGCTCATACCTATAATCCTAGCAGTAGGATCACTTGAGGCCAAAAGTTCAAGACCAGCCTGGGCAACACTGCAAGACCCCATCTCAAAAAAAAAAATTTTAAAAATTAGCTGGGCATGGTGATAACTGAGTTGCTATCATAACTTTTGCTTTCAGTAAATCAATGAAATCAAAACTCAAACCAAATGACCAGTAAAACATGTTCAAAATGAGACCCATCTTTGGCTACAAAAAAATATCTTAACAAGGACCTGATTATTCAGGAGATAATTACAGAAATCAGTGGAATTTAACCTAGAGCTCTAGAAATTATGATTCTATAAGTAGCATAATATAAACAAGAAAGAAAATGAATATTATGATGATTATAAAGTTTTATATGCATTAGCTCTATTCATTTGTGATATGGTATTCTTATATTTCTTGACATATAAGCAAACATAGGCTTAACAAATTTATATCTTGGAAAAGGCATATTACTAGGAAGTGATCAAACCAGAAACAACTCTTTAATCAAAGTCCATTAATCTTATTTGTAAAATAAATTTCACTACCCATAGTTTTGATTAAAAGAATTTCAGTGTACAGGTGATAAAATCAATGTGAAGAACACAGGAATGAAGCATTTCTAGAGGTATGTACAAATCCAGGGTTGAAATATTTGCATTGGAAATAAGAATCTGATCATCCCAAAGTTACAGACCATCTTCTGGATAGTGTTTACTAGCTATGACCCTAGCCAGCTGGTGCCTCTCACATCCTCTATTTACAAGCTCTGCTTCAACAAGCTTTTGCGTCTATTTATTTTTTTGACATATTATGGATATATATTTATGGGGTACAAAGTTATAATTTTTATTACAATCTGGAAATGGTTAAATCAACCTAATTAACATTTATCACTTCAAATATTTGACAGTTTTCTAGTAAGAGCAAATTTATTTTTTCTTGAGTCAATTTAGAGCAGGAGTGCAATTAATTTTACAGTCTTAGCCTATCAAGAAGTGAGGGTTCTGCCAAAGACCTGGTGATGTCTTGAGAACTTGGAGAAAATCTGAATCCTATGTGTCCGTAGGGTCAAGAACTGAACTTTTTCCCCTGCTGTGATACCAGTCACTATTAGTGAAGCCACATATATAAAAGAAAACTGAACTATATTTGAAGTCAGATGGACTAGGTCTGAATCCTAGCTTACATAGTTACTAGCTATATGACCTAGAATAAGTTATTTGTGAAAAATAGGTATTGTGAATATGAGAGGTTTGCCACAGTTCTGAATACATAATAGTTTCACAAAACATGCCTACTGTCTCTACTATTTAATTACCAACTGGATATATGCCTCAGTTTATGTATAAAAAAAATCTGTTTCCCCAAGTGATGCAGAATTTCTGGCATGGACTTATATCTACTCGATTAATATATTAAAATAAAAACTTTAGACAAATTAAATTTAACTGAGTTTGAACAAAGAATTATTAGGTGGATAGCTAGGATCTCCGGCTCTTCTAGGGATGAGGGTGCCCTGTTTTGGTGCTGCCTCGGGCAATTTGCCCCACCTGGGAAAAAGGATAAGGACAGGCACTCCTTTTTTTGTGTTGCCCCACCCTTAATCCTATCCCAAGCAACTGCTACACCTGGGGAAGGAGAGAACACGTCACCAATCTGGGAATTCCCCCAGCCTAGGCATAATAGGATTTGGAAGGTGACCGAGATTTATGGCATTTGCTTAAATCTACATTGTGCTTCATCCCCCCAGGTAGGGCTTTCAGAAAAGGAGCTCCAGCTGGCAAATGCAGATACAACATGGAGAACACCTGTAAATCATTTGGTAATATCCCACAACTCCTGAAAGCTCTTCCCAGGACCAGGCCAATAAAAGGGAACAACCCGAGAATTCCCAGAGAGAGTCAGTCAGTAAGTCAGTGAGTCAATGTATTGCTCTCCATTCATGGAGACCGACCTGTTTCACTTTATAATAAAAATCTACTCATGGCAGGGCACGGTGGCTCACACCTATAATCCTAACACTCTGGGAGGCCAAGGCAGGCAGACTGCTTGAGCTCAGGAGTTCAAGATCAGCCTGAGCAAGAGCCAGACCCTGTCTCTACTAAAAATAGAAAGAAATTAGCCAAACAACTAAAAATAGAAAAAATTAGCAGGGCATGATGGCATGTGCCTGTAGTCCCAGCTACTCGGGAGGCTGAGGTAGGAGGATCGCTTAAGCCCTGGAGTTTGAGGTTGCTGTGAGCTAGGCTGATGCCACAACACCACAGCACTCTAGGCCCAGGTGACAGAGCAAGACTCTGTCTCAAAAAAAAAAAAAAAAAAAGCTATTCATGTGAAACTGCTTCCTGCTTATGGTCACTCCATTGCACCCTCCCTGCTTGTGATTTTTTTCCAAGCAAGGAGCCAAAGAACTTGGATAGCAGTCTGCCAAGAGACTGGACCTGACACGTGTGTGTCTGGTCATTCTTCAGCCAAGAGCACATCAAGAACGGAGAGCAGACTGCCACTCTGACATAATGATTTACCAATCGGGTAGCCTTCAGAACCAGAAGTTCAGAGGGTTCTGCTCCAACATATCGGCAGAGAGTATTTACAGAAAATGGAAGTAATGTATAGATATAGCTTGACTGGTTACAGGTCAGGGTTTGCCTTATTTGGTCATGGTCTGATTAGGTGGCGGCCTGTGATTGACTGAAACTTGGCTGCTGTAATTGGCTGAAATACAGCTATTTATTACAAAAGTATATTCCTATTTTAGGTCTTAAGTTTGTTTACATACCAAGCTACTCTGCAGTTTATGTAGGGATTCAGTGTAGGAAGGCATCTCAGGCCAAATTTAGTTTAATTTAATAAATATTATGGTATTATTTTTCATTCAAGTCTACTTTTGTGGCATAATTGGAATCTGGTGCTCATATGCCTTGCTATTTTATATGTATACATTCTATCTTCTGGTTACCTAAAACTATGAAACAAGCCACCCTGAAACTATGTGGCATAAAATAGCAACTATCTCATTGTGTTCTAAATTGTATCAATCAAGGATTTAGGCAAAGCATAGCAAATATAACTCATTTTTCTCCAGAAAGACTGGGGTTTCCGCTTAAATGGCTAAAAATGTCTGGGACAGCCTCTCTGGTACTATATATCATGAATCTATAGTTTTGTCTATGGTAAGTTTCCTCATTTATTCTCCACATTTTTGTTGTATCTATGGCGGTCTAGAATACCCATGATGGTTTTTCCATTCACATGCTGGTGCCTGGCCTGGGATGGTTGAACCAGCTGTAGCTGGTCAGGCAGTCTGCACTCCCTGCTATCTCCCAACATAAATTTCTTAGAGTTCCTCATAGCCTGGTATCTTAGAACAGTCATATTTCTTATGTGGAGGCTGACTTCTACAATAGTAAGCATTACAAGTGGCCCAGATGAAAGTGGCATTCCAAGCATTTCATGTAGCCAGATAAAAGACTTGCAATGACTTAGCCTTAGAAGCTACAGGACATAGAATTCTGTCTCATTCTATTGGGCAAGCGAGTCACTAAAGCTACCCCCAAACTCAAGGAGAGGTAAAAGATTTCACCTTTCAATTGCATAAATAAAAAATATAATATGTTATCTTTAACCTACCCACTCTATTAAAATTTGTCATCAAAAACATCACATGTACCCCATAAATATATAGAGCTATTAATATCATGTACACATGATAATTAAAAATTAGAAATTAAAAAAAGAGCCATGGCAGATATTGGTTGTCTTTACTGCTAATGCATCTACTAGCATGCTTTAATTTTTAAAATGAAATTTTCTAGACATATGGCCTTGGGCATTTTACTTGACCTATATATATTTAATTTTCCTTATCTGTCATTGAGAACAATAGTAGCTATTTCATACGGTTGATTTGTAATAAAGGTAATGCCTGACTCATGTTGAGCTCTCAATAAATGGCACCTGCTATTACCGTCATCAGCATACATTATACTTAAAGTACATGAATGGATACTGTCTTCCTAAACCAAGCCCATCTTCCTCAAATCTCTTTAGTCATTAAATTTGGCTTACTTAGTCTTATCATGGAGGACAATTCCATGGTTTTGTACGCCCTAGCAATACTTGCTATTTCATTTGCTTTCAACTTCTTCCTTCTCAAGGACATATATACTTATGCTCAGGCATGCTTGAATTGTAACAGTATAACTTACTCTATTATAATTGTTCCAGAATTTAGATGGAATACCATGGACGTATTCTTTGGTGCAGCTGCAGTGAACTTTGTCCCACCATCGCCCAAGTGGAATAGCCTTTCAAGTTGTTTACTCCTGGTACCTTAACCAAGCTACATTAAATTACCAACCTACATTAAACTCTATGCAGAACATGGAACATTTCATTAATGAACTAGGAACATTTTTATATACTTAAGTTTTCTACCTTTCTATATCCAAAGGAACTCAATCTGTAGAGAAACCTCATTTCGAGAAAATTTACAAAAGAAGCAATGCCTACCCGTATGTGTCAGTCTTTGATCAGAATTATAGTATAACATCTGAATTATTTCATTAGTTAATCCCAGAAATGCTTGCATTTTAAGGCAAAACAGAATATCCTTGATTTTTTTTAACTTAAATTTTATCTATTTTCTCCCAATAATGTCTTATAGTTTTCAGTGTAATTCTTTTGTTTTGTTTCTCTCATGAATGCCTATCAAAAAGCATTGGTAATTTAGTGTAAGGTGTTTTTCTTTCTTCATGATCTAGTTACATTAGAGAGTTTGCGATTAAAGTCTTGAGAACAACTCTTTTATTCCTCCCTGAGGTCATATTTTTATAATTTTGGGCAGTGTAATTAGGTTATCAGCCAGGGATTGCAAGTAGAAAATGAACACTATTAACATTTAAATCTAAAGGTTTTTTAAAGTGACCAAGCTAATTTGCCTAGAGATAACATCTCTAGGTCTTCTTTTCATGACTGCATAAAGCAAGCTTGCTATACACCAAATTCATGTAAGTTGAAAATTAAGCAATAATTCATACATATCGTTAATTAACTGGGACTATGTTAAGTCCAAAAAATTCTATTATGTAGTGGGATTTAATGTCCAGATTACAAGGCTTCAAACTTCTCTGACGCAAAGTACTTGCACTCAGTGGATGCTGCCAGTGCTGAAGCTGGCACTGTCCACATCTGTTTGGAAAGACCCATCTTATGCAGTGTGGCTGTATTCAATGCCAATCAAATTATATTAATCTGAAATAGTATTAAAATTTATTATGCGTGTAATTTTTTATACAACTTTAGTGCCTTCCAAAGAGTGGATAATTGCATACTTTTAAAGAATCCTGAATGACTGAATCCTAAACTGTGCTTATACTATTGCCAAATTGCAGCACAACTCTAGCAAGATAACAAAGTCCTCTCTGTGTTTGAAAGGATTAAGGCTGGATAATTTTTAGTTTCAGATATTAAGAGATTATCAGGAATACTCACATGAACTGTAACCACTTTCTATCTCTAAATGTCTGCTTCCTCTTCCATCCACATAAAATTTAATAAAATAGGATTGTTTTATGTGTAGCATGACGTTTGCTTTCTTCATTTCCTTTATTTTACTGTACTTTGGCAACACCTTTGGCACTATGTCTATTTCTATACAACTAGAGTTGATGATGGACTTACAATCATGTAGCACAATAATCCAATGAGTCAAATACCTTCATTATGTCCATTTTACAAATGAGGACATGGAGGCAAAGAGAAGGTAAGTAACTTGCTCAAGCCAAAACTGACATTAAGTTACTATTTAGATTAGGTTTATATTGCTGCCATCACAATTACCACAGCTTCAAACAACATCTACTTACTACCTCATGTTCTATAGGTTAGAGGTTTGATATGGGCTCACTGGGCCAAAATCAAGGTGATGGCAGGGCTATGTTCCTTACTGGAAAATCTGGGGAAGGATCCGAATTGAAGTCTATTCAAGCTGTTAGCTTAAGTCAGTTCTTTGAAGTTGTAAGACTGAGGTTCCTATATCCTGGTTGGCTATCAACCAGGGGAACAGTCTTTGTTCCTAGGAACTGAATGCATTTCTTTTCTTGCTTTCCATAAGCTCCTACAGACCTCTGTCCAATCTCTATACTATCACTGACCTCCAACTCTCGGAACAATCAATGGTGGCATCTGTGATCCTTTTCAAGCTTGGAATCTGCCACATCTCTTTGACTCTAGCCAGAGGAAGCTCTCTACTTACATAATTAGACTTGGTCCACCCTGATAATCCAGGATAAATGTGCTATGTATGGGTGAGTAACTTTAATTACATTTTGAAAGTTCTTTTTGCTAGTGATATAATCTATTCACAGCTTCCACGGGTTATGTGTGAATATGGTCAGGGAGGCCATTACTCAGCCTTGTCATATTATTGCTTGATTTTTATATAGTATTGGTTTTAGTTTTGTCTGCTCTAATAAAGCACTTACAAGTAATTTACTACAGTAAATATAATTTACTACAATTTACTTAGGAGTAAGATTCTTCAATCGAAATGGTTACAACTGCATATGCATGATAATCTAGACATAGGCACTTCTCCCACCTTCATTTTACTGTTCACCTTACTCACTTTCCCAAGAAAAGTTTCATATATGGGGCAGCTGGAGAAGATGAAAGAAGAAAAGTGGCAACTACTTCTTATTCAAGAGGCTGTGCTCCCAAAATCTCCCCCATCCTTCTCTGTGTCTTCCTGAACAAGAGGGACAGGAAACAGTCTACACTTCCTCAGCAACTCTCTAGGAGTTATATACATTCTTTTCTATACACATTGTCCTAAGTTTTACCATGATAGGTTGCGGTACCTAAGAGTGCATTCAGTCAATTACTCTTTCTCAGTGCTGCTGAAGAATTATGTGGCAATGTACCAATGAGGTGTAAAGCCCTTTCTTCACATAACGATCAGTCATGAATAATGATTTACAAACCTACAGATACTCATCCCAATTAATAATCCTATTCATTCTTGGTTTGTAAATTATTCACAAAAGGCATGCTAATTAATTCAACCTGAGTAATCATCAGAAATAAAATCTTGACTGGTTTAGGAGTTCCTTAATATGTTTTATTCATTCTATTGACTATGTCTTAGAGTCAATGTTAATGGAGCCCAAAAAGAGAAATATATAATAGAAGGGGGATGTGAGGAATAACAGAGCACATGACAGAAACAGTTAGTGAAAGGGTTGCAAAAGAAATGATGATCAACTGACATTCATGGAATTTCTGGTTATTTGAAAGACCAGGGTCAGGTAGGCAAGCAGTAAACAATAAAAAGAGGTATATTTCAGAACTTGTAAGGTGGAAATTTTCTCATTGCATTTCATATTTAAAATACCTTAGTTTTCAAGACACTTTTTCCTCATGAATTAAGTTCTGGGGATAAAATACTTTTTTCCATTGAATGTCTTTTTTAATAGGTTTCTCATGGTGGCTTTAGGAAAGAAATGTTTTAATGTACATTGTGCAGTTGTGGAATTTGCAAAGCAAAGCCTATAAGAGATTTTGAAAATTTGAGATAGTACCTAAGAATGCACAACATATTTTATATTTACAGAAAATAATATTTTCTTAAACATACAAGTGGTTAAGCAAAGAAGCAAAGATTGTGTTATATGGCATTTGTCTGGGGACCAGAAAAAAGTATTTATGTCACTAAAACATTGTTCCTATGTCTCATCTAATGGGCTTTAGATATAACTTTGTTGGATCCAGATCCCCTTACTAATATTATTGGATTACATGGTATATTCCAATATGGTAGAGTTGCTGTATTTGGTATTTACAATGATACATGACATATTTCAGGACATGGCTCATTTGGGTCACTGGAGTAGCCCAGAATACAAACATGCTCTTTGGAATGGAGCACATGGAATGCTTTCCATTCAGCTGAAGTTGTTGAAAAGTATCAGTACAGCAAAATAATGTAATAAACACACAAAGCCTTCTGTGACTCATAGTAAGTGGTAGCTCTAACCCAAAGAATTGCAAAACTTGTCAGGAAGACATATGGCAGTAAACGGCATGATTTGATTAGGGCAGCATTATCAATACGCCTAACAGAAAGTAGAAGAGTTCTGGCCATGCTTAGTCAAAGAGTTGAGCTAAAAAAAGAAAAAAGAAAGAAAAAAAGAGTGATAGGGTCAGATTTCCTATGCTTTAAAGGGCATAGGACAGAAGTTCATTTAGTAGAAGAAATACATCCTGGTAAACTCAGTGCTGACGTGGTGCTAATTGCCTTAGGGCCATAGACTTTCATTTCTTACGTCTCAGGTAGAAACTGATTGTAGAAAGTAGAGGAAGGCTGCTTATTAAAAATGGGAACCAAAGCACCCAACAACTAGGTAAGCAAGGCCGTTTATAATGGTTTTTGTAATGGTCCTCAAATTAGGCATGCCAGAATTCCTTGCATAGATCGTAAAAATGCAGATTCTGGTTCATCACCCAAACTGACCCTCTGGATTGCTTTTTATAAAGTATGATAAGTCACCTGAAGACCATACCTAGGAAAATGAATGGTTAGTGCTTAGAAAGTAGTCCTTGGAAATAGACTATTAAATGTATACCAACCTCCATATTCTGAGCTGTGTGACTTGGAGCGAGTTACTTAAGTTCACTAAGTTACAGCTTCACCGAATAAAATGGAAATAAATTCTACTTCACAAGATTGTTAGGAGGATTAAATGAAAAATAGTCCATGACACGTAGGGCATATTGAATATTTGCTCATAGAAAATAGTCCTTGTATCAGATCTAAGGACTAGTCAAAGTCTGATGATAGATGATAGAGAAATTACAGTATTTTGCTTCCTCCCCTCATTCTGGTTGGTAAAATTAAGGACATTTTCTGAAAAATTACCAAACTTTTCACAACATACTATAAACATTTTAATCTTTGGGAGTGGTTTAATAAAGCAAATAGGAAACTCTTGTTCCTTCATTTCTGAAAATGTCAAAGTAAGGAAAAGTGGATTTATAGCTAAAGGTATAACTAAATGTGGATTCTGTAGACATGATCTCATGAGATCTAGTGGATATATATTTGGAGTGTAAAGGAAAGAAATGGCAGATCTTCACAACTAAGTTCTAGAATTTATGGTATTTTCCAAAATAGTATTTCATATCTAATGTCTTTACTCATACATATGTTAAAAGAATTGAAAGATCACACAAGCTACAACATACGCTTCCGCCAATTGGAATAGCAAAAGCAAAAATACAAAAATAAAGAGAAACACTTACATTAAACCATGGAAGAATTTTAAAAGTTAGACAATAAAAGCAGTAAAAATTTAATAATCTCCGTAAAATTGTTAGTCTTTCAATTAAACATACAAAGGCTTTTACTGCTTTCTATACCAAATCTATACTACTCTATACTCAGCATTTTCCATTTCTTTAATTTTCTGAACTTATTAATGATACAGTAATCCTTGAACAGATTTTTCACAAAGAAATCTTCAAAGCAATTTCTTATCTACATTCAAAGTAAAGAGATGTTAGTTATTTCAGGGTCTAGAGGAAATTTAATCTCTAATTACCATTAAAGACAAAAGCTTTCTCCTCCATCTCTCCACTGTAACATATTTGCCTGTGTAACAATTTCTCTTTAAACATGTGAATCAAAACCTACCTCAAAATATTGTTATGAGGTTTAAATATATGGTGTTAAGAATTGTTCATGGTATGAAGTAAATTCTCATATTAACTCATAATTCCTCTTCATGTTTCTAAAGTTGTAAAGTAATAAAGTCAAGCAACAGAACTAAATTTGCAAAAATATTTAACATTACTGCCCAAACTATTTAAGCTCTCAACTATAAAATAGCTAAAAGGTTAATCAAATATCTGACTCATAGTTTTTGGAGAGGAAAATGGAATATATGCAAATTTATGTAAAAGAATTCAGACACATTGTATTATTCCACATATAGAAGAAATTTGCATTTCTTAATTTATTAATAGTAAAGGCAAATATTGGAACTGAACTGGGCATTAAAAATACTAGAAGTAAAATTAGTATAGTCTATGATTTATAAATTATACGAGAGTATTATAAATTAAGTCCACACAATCCCTTAATGCAAGGGAATTCCAGAATAAGAAGTTCATTTTGAACGTATTTTAATGTAATTTCCATGTCAGAGGGCTAGGAAAAGGGCTTATCTCAAAATATTTTGTGGACTTTAAAGCTCTGAATAAGGAGAACTATTTCAGTAGAATGTATTTCATTTGATGAATCCAATCTGAGATTTTCTGATAAGAACTTCCTGTGTGTAATTGTTTAAAATAGCCAGATCTCAATTGTTCTTTCTTCTTATCACTACTTCTACTTTTCTTCCTCCTCTTTGCTAAATCTCTCAGTTTTGGATTTCATGTCCTCACATTCTATCACCTACCAACACCTGCTTATTGCAGTCCTTTAGGGTCTCCAAGTCATTCCCGCTTATTCCTTGAAAAATCTAGCTCTTGGCTCACTGCCATTCTCTTCAAATTTATTCTGCCATAATTTGTGGTGAATTCAATTTTCATACAGACTATCCTATACCCTGGCTTCAGCTTCCTTGATCTTCCCTCTCTCAGTGAACTTGTCATCCATCCTATATTAACCATTCACTTCCATAAGCCTAACTTTGTGGTGGAGCAAATACCCTAGATCATGCAGTGGTAACAAAGATCACCAAACTCTCAGTGGCTTAACATAAGAAAAATTTATTTCTCACCCTTGCAAAATATTCTCTGAATCTATGAAGTTCTCCAGGGCTACTGACCTCCACATGGGTGCTGAATATTCAAGGATGAGTTAACTCTGTATTTGGTTAACCTTCCCTTGTTACAAAGTTCTGCCCATCTTTGACTAGAGCTAACACCTGCTTTAGGTCACAGAAGACTTTAAATATTTTATTTATTATATTATTTATGACCATTTCAGCCATTTCAGTATATCTACAACTGAACTTTGAGAAAGAGCACAAAGAATGGAGCAAACTGGCTTGTAAATGCATCTACGTGGAAGTCACTCCTCATCTGCTTTCCTTTCTTTGACCAATGTAAGTTACGTGACACATTTCTTGAAAGAAATGCATAATATGGCTTCCCATCTCACTTAAAGAAAGACTTAACATCTTTACAATGACCATTCTGTCCCCATCATTTATCTGTCTCATCTCCCACTTTCCCCTACTCCTCACATTGCTTCAGCTGCACTGGCTTCCTTGACTTTCCTCTAATAGCCTAGGCCCTCTTCCATCTAGGTGCCTGGGTACTTGATTTATGCATATCCACAGGCCTGAAACTTCATCTTCTTCAAGATTTTGCTCAAATCTTACATTACAAGAAATGGTTTCCCCAACCATTTTTTTTTTTTCCTAATTGAAATACTGCATCCCGGCTAACAATCTTTCTCTCTAAAGGGTACTGTCATTCCCCCTACCCTGCTGCGTTTTACTTCACAGTGGTTATTACTACTTGAAATGCTAAGTGTTTTCTTTCTTTCTTTGTTTTAATCACACCATTCTCCAACTATAACTTAAGTTCCATGATGGCAGAGATTTTCACCAATTGTGTTCTCTTGATATAACCTCAGTGTCTATACAAGAACCCGGCATATGGCTGATATTTTATAGATACTTGTTTATAAATAAGTATTAATAAGAGTCATCTATGAAGATTTCTAACATTGGGAGAAAGTGGATTCCCTCTGGGAAGTGAGAAGTATCTGTATCCTGCCACTTCCAATGTTAAAGCATTTGGAATTGAAATAGGGAGATGCAATCAACTTGATTCAGCCCAGTCAACAGGTATCAAATTGCTCCTGTGTTTTGCATTTGTGTTCGGCACTGGGGATTTAAAAAAATAATAATAACCTAAACCTTTGTTTTGAAATCACATCAGAGTCAGAAGTGGTAAGCTAATATAGTAGTTGCTATGTTTGTACAAATGCCAGTGAAAACAAGAAGAGAACAGAAAGTAGAATCTTCCTGCAATTCAGGGAGTAGATATTTCCTATGTGGAAGCATTACTTCTCAGCTATTTGAGAAAAAGAGACTATTTAAACTATAAATATAAACTTAGGTTTAAAGGCATCGTCATAAAACCTGCACAGTAGACTGAATGTGTGTGTCTCCACAAAATTCAAACGTTGAAACCTGATCCCAGATGTGATGTCATTTAGAGGAAGGACCTCTGGGAGGTGATTAGTTCATGAGGCCAAATTAGTATAAGAATAGAAGAAACCCAGGTGTGAAGACACTGAAAAAGACCAAAAGGATGGCTGTCTCTAAACCAGGAAGTGGGTCCTCACCAGACACCAGAGCTGAATTTAGCCTCCAGAACTGTGAGAAGTAAATGTTTGTTAAGCCACACAATCATTACTTTTTTTATAGCAGCCTAAGTGGACTAAGACACCTAGTTTGGACAGAAAAGATAAATTCTTTTGTTTTCTTTTAATAGGATTTGGGGATTTAAATATTTTTTTATTTAACACAAAATAGACAACACCGAATAATAAATCATGCAAGCACATGAAAGTGAGATGCAATCGACTTTTCTGTATGCCTACAAACACGATCTTAAAAAATTATAAGGAAAAAACAGTACTTGAAAGACCAATTTCATGATGCATGTGATATATTATAACATGAAGGTTCACAGTATAGCTAACAGACCAGGGTGAACCAGAATTGCCAAAGAATAAAGAACTCTTAAGGTGCTGCTTTTATTCACAGAGTTCTTGAAAAATATTTTCTTCTGCAGTTCTACTGATGATTGGGTATCTTGGCCTGGATACTAATGTGTAGATATAGAGAAAAAATTTCATAAAACAATGCTATATAATTTTTTTCATTTCTCATGTTGACAGCAAGAAATTTGTCTGGCAAAAGTATTATATTCATAACCTTTTATATATATATATATATATATGTACACATTGCCTACTCTTTCCCATTACCCACAAAAATAAGTACAGTAAGTGCATAGAATAATTTTTGTAATGAGTATCTGATTTCACTGGGGACATCTTTGGGTTCCCCTAAAACAGGAAGTTTTGAACTTCTCAATCTGCTTTTGATCATTCTAATTATTCCTTTCAAATGCATGATAAGTCACATCTAAGGCTTCTTGATTAAAGAGCAATTACAACATTGGAAGAAAAACCTGCTAGTATTTTTATTTACTGGTTCAAACTTGAAATATGGAGGTTGCTTTGCTCATCACTAGGAATAAAAATCACTGTAAAATAATTATATCCACCCATGTTATAGAATAAAAACAGTTGGAATGGCTGTTCCCCCCAACTCCTGCCAGAAGAAATGTTTACAAATTCAGTTTCAGCTCTGCCACTATCTAATTGCATGTCGACAGGCAAATATCGTCTTCCTTTGGCTGCCTTAGATTTTTACTCTATTAGGTAAGATAACTTTTAAGAGACCTCCAAGCTCCTAAACTCTGGGATTGTGTAATCTTACAAATTGGCAGCCCGTGATCCTGTGCAGACATTCCTTGAGATATGTGATATTGTCAGTGAGAGCTGAGGACTGACCCCATCTGAAGTTCATCAGGACCTCTCTCCAACAGAGCCATATCTAAATGGCTGCTGGTTTGCATGTCTCACTAGCCCCCCTTTGCAAGCCTTGAGCCTTGAGGTCAGGAGAAGACTCATCAAATTTCGCTGTTAGCAACTATTCCCTTATTGTAGGAAGACTAGGGAATCCCCAGCATATGACAAATGAGGCAGCATGACAGCCAAAGCCTGATGTTGTCCTAAGCTGCAGCAACTTTATCCTCCTTCCCTGTGAAAAGCTAGTCAATGAAAGATGCCTCTATTCTGTTTCTTCTTGTCAGCTCTTTTATCTCATCATATTTATTACTTTGGATGTGCCACCTGGTGTCATGAGAGGTACTGGAAGAAAATCAAGGTCCTGGTTAAGTAAATTCTGTCAAATTAGACAGGATCACAACAGACCTTCAGTTCACTAGAGAGCATTAATATGGCTCTGTGTGTGCCAGGGATCTGGGAGAAGCACATTCTGTCAGCTCTAGTCTCAAAACATATCCATAACCTGACCATTTCTCTCTACCTGACTGATACCGCAGCCATCCAGCCACTGTCATCTCTCCCCTAGCATGCTGCAGGAGTCCTAACAGCCACTCTATTTCCACTCTTGCTCTCCTTCTCTGCACAGCATGCATAGAGATCTTTTAAAATATGTCTCAGATCATTGCATGCTCTTGCTCATTATCCCCACATGACTTCCTGACACTCTCGGCATAAAATCCACAATCCCCACCAGGAACTATAGATCCCATAAGACATGGGCTTTGATTTCCTTTCAGACATTCTTTCTTTCTTCTCTCTTCCTTATTTTCTCCTCTCTAATTATCACTGCCTTCTTACTATGCCATGGACATACTCAGTGCTCCTCACTCTTTTTGTCTTGGGATTTCCTCTGTCCAAGAGAGTATTCTTCCAGTCACTTACATGGCACTATGGCTCACTTTTATGTTCTATATTCAAATATCACCTTATCAGTCACTTTTTTCAAGCCAATTATCCAATATAAAACCTTTTTCATTCTATCCTTTTACCTGACTTTATTTTATTTTTCATAACAATACCTGACAGAGTATTCTATATTTTTGTTTATTTGCTTAAGTTAATTTCACTGGAATAACAGCTCATTGAGAGAGAGACTTTTATGATTCATCAATGCACCTCCAGTGCCACAGCAGTGCCTGACACATGTTAAGCACCAAATCATTATATATTGAAAGGAAACAATTTAAACAGTGAATTATTATTTGAACCTTTGTATCATTTAAGAAAGTCAGAATGATCAGGAACTTAGTAATATGATTTATTATCCTAAATCTGGGGTCTGCAAGCTATGGCCCAAGGGCCACATTAAGGCTGCCTCTTTTGTTTGTAAATAAAGTTTCATTGCAATACAGACATACCTTTCATTTATCTATTGTCTATGGCTACTTTTAGACTATTCCAAAAAACCTCACGGCATGGAAAGTGTAAAATATTGACTATCTGGCCCTTTACAGCAAACATTTGCCAAGCCTTGGCCTAAATTGTAAAATTCTGTCTTGATTTCTTATATTTCTTTTTTCTTTGGCATGATTGCTTTTCTGTTTTTCTAGTCACCTCAAAACAAAGCTGGGGTCAACAGAAACTGATATTGACTCTGAAAATGAAAGTAGAGATAATCATGAAGAGCTCAGTGCAAATTGTTTAATGTCAGAACCAGTCATATAATTACAGATGTTTCTCTTTACCATTTCCTTCTATCATGTAATCAGGCTTTTTTCTGAGATAATGGTGCTTTATAAAGAGAAAATCTGGATATTCTTTGTTCCTAATATTGGAAATGACTTAGATCAATGTTGCTCGCACAGGAGGGTTTTGTCTAATTTTAAATTTTCCTTCTTGCCCAAACCACCCCTTTTCATTTCCACTTATAGTAGACATTTTGTAAAGATTGCTTTCCCTTGGGAAATTTTTGGCCTTTACTAGATAGACGGACAAGGTACTGAAATAGAGAGGGGGAATCTTTTCTTCTCCGATTCATTTTGTATGAATGTCAGTCACCAGCTAGGGCTAATTTTCTGATATAAGGTTCTCCCATCAGGAAATCTAGGCTGATTATATATTTCTTATTCCCTAGTTTTCTGTGGTCCTCATAATTTTCAAAAAACAGATTTAGTTTTTGTCCTGGTTTTCTGATATAACAAATGGAAATAATCACATATAACTCTAGCCTAAAATACATAGCTCAGCCTCTTGGGTTAAAAGCTGTGCCTGGCTTGTTACTAGTCAGATACCCTGAGGCTATCACGTGCCTTTTGTATGGTGGATAACTCAGCCTACACATAGGGCGAGTGAAGACTAAGGCCATTCAACACATTGTTGGTATGCCACAAATGAGAAATCCTTCCTCAGTTACACAGATGTCTTAAGTCCCATCCATAAAATTTTTATGAATTGTTAAGGAAATCTAATGCAGCAGCTGCTTTCAGTGCCCCACCCAGAGATCCTTGGCACCTTACCACTCTCAATCACACAGCTGGCTTCTTACTGCAAGTATCTGCAAGCCTCAAAGTGACTCCTTTCTCTGGCTAAGGGAACTGCTCAGTATTTGTGCAGGTCAGGGCAGAGGTGACATCCTCAGGAGCAGTGGTGTGCTGGAGCTATGTATACCAGTGTGCAAGTGCTGATGGTTAAATTTTCAAGAATGTTGCAGGCTGATTATGAAGCACAGTTATTATTAGAAACTAAAGTATATAAACTTAAAATCAAATAAAAAACATTAAAATGTTCCCAACATAAAGCAATGATAAATGTTTCAGGTGAATCGTGTCCTAATTACCCTGATTTGATCATTATATGTTATATGCTTGTATCAAAATATAACATGTACTCCATGAATATGTACAATTATTATGTATCAATAAAAAATTTTTTTAAATGGAAAAAAAATTAAAATAAATAAAAAATAAGGGTAAAATATGCTGAAAACTCATCACTTCCTAATCACTTTGCATTTTTCTCTTATCTATGTTTTTAAAGTCTTTTTAAAGTGGTACCAAATATAATAATGAAGGAGGGAACTAACATTGATAAAAACTCAGTGATGGTTGCCCTAAATTAGACCTAACAATAGAAAGTATTTCTATGGAATTGGAAGCTCTAGGATCATTTGGCAGTGACAGGATTCCAGAATAGCAGAGGCCAGGTGGCAGTATTTAACCATCAGAGGCAAGGAGGAAATGATTATCATAATACAAGCAAAGCCAAAATGGCAACCAGGGAGGCTTGACATGTAGAAATCTATCGTAATGGGGATTAGAACATGAGGTGAGAAAATTGGGCATCCAATGAGACTGTTGCTGTGTGTGTGTGTGTGTGTGTGTGTGTGTGTGCAGCTGAACAGAAAGCTAATATAAGCCCTAACCCAGTATCCAAACCTAAATCAGTTCTCAGACTGAATTGCAAGGAATTAAAAGCAGTCTTTTGAACAAAATTAAAAGGTTCTCACAAGAACGAAACCTGTAACACCACAGCAAGAATATGCAGTACCTATACCATCAACCCTTCCTCAAAGGAATCTATGGCCATTTCAAAAAAAACTATGTTGGAAAAAGGCAATCCCAAGTTGTTCCAAGGACTACTGATGTATTGATACAGTGTCTGAGCTGACCATACTCTAGGTCACTCACAGCACCACAATAACCCCCATGTTAGAGTGGGGGCATAGAGTTACCAGATGACAGATGAAGTACTAGCCCACTTTCTTTTTACAATGGATCCAGCGGGTTACCCTGTAGTTATTTCCCTGATTCCTGAGTGCATAATCAAGGAAGATATTCTTAAGTGGTGGCAGAAGCCTAAGATTTGTTCACTGACCTGTGGAGTAAAGCTAAGCAGAAGCCCTTGAATTGCCACCTGACCACACTGAGACCAACTTAGAAAATCAGGAGCAATACCGCATCCCTTGTGGCACTTCAGAGCATCTCTCAAAGACTTCAGAATATATGGTCCCATCACATCATTGTTTAGTTGACCACTATGTCTCCTGCAAATATGAGCTGGACCATGGTGGATAATGGTCTATAATTGAAAATTTATGTAAATGGTGGCCCCAGTCATAGCTACATTGCCCAAGATAGTCTTTTTACTAGAACAGATCAACACAGCCTCTGAAAATTGTCAAGTGTCTATTGATCTTGAAAATGTATTCTTTCAATTACATCAGAAAAGAGAATCAAAGGCACTTTGTATACATCTGGTACAGAAGTGAGTGTAACTTTACAGTCTAGCCTCGGGGCTACATTAATTCTCTTGATTTCTGTCACAATCTTCTGTAGAACATCATGTTGGTCCACTTAATTGATCAAATCTCTTGAGCAGGAAGTGACAAGTAATCTGGATGTCCTCATAAAACAAATGTGTGCCAGAATGTAAGAGACAAACCACAAAGATTCAAGGGCTTGACATAGTGGTGAAGAATTTAGGGGTTCAAAGATTTGTGGCACGTCAAGACATCCAATCCAAGTTAATAGAAAAAGTTTTTCAATGTCTTTTTTTAAATCTATATAGATGTTAGTTTTCTCATTTCATCTTCTTTCTCCTCTCCCTGCTTCTCCTCCTCTCCCTCCTCTTTCTCTCTCTCTCTAAATGAATTAAGATTTGACAGTTTTTTTCTATTTTGTCTTTCCAAAGCACAAATTTTGTTGTCATTGATCCCATTAATTTTAATTTTTTTTCCTTTTTTCCTGTTAATTTTACCAGTCCTTTCAGTTTATTACCTTTGGGTTTATTGTTTAAATATTTTCTAGCATAATGAGCTAAATATTTGATGCATTTAATTTTAATATCTCTTACATTCTAAAATTTCTTTTATAGTTCCTTTGATATTTCATATGTATGGCATATGTGTCACTAATTATAGCTTCTAAAATAATTGTAGCTTTAGTCTTGATTTTCTGTTTAAAATGGACAGTTCTGTTTTGCTCTGTTTCTTGGTGTTACTTCCCGAGTGGATTTGTTTTTGCAGCAATTTTGTTGTTTATAATTTTATTGTGTCACGGTTATAATCCTGTCAGAAAGTAGATACTCTGCAAAATTTATAAAGGAATAGAGGAATTTAAAAATCAATATAAGCATTAAAAATAAACACATATGGGATATTTCTAGGTTTTTAAGTATGTAAACTAGAGATTTGCAGTCAGCGTTCACTGGGGTAACCCAGTGATGACATTTTATCTATAAAACTATGAATTTTGCTCCATCTAGAACTCCCTATCAATCTCCAAAACTCTTACAAGGTCCTTAGGCCATTGGAAATTGTTCTAGAAGCTGATCAACAAGGATCTCCTTTCTCACCTGCTTGGGAAGCAGACATATCTGACTATGCCAGTTACTTCCCTCCTTCTCATCACTTCCTATTTAGTTAGCTAATGTTTTTCTTCTGATATTCTGATCTCCTTTATAATGCATATGCACTTAAAATAATTGCCCCATTTTGGAAAAAAAAAAAAACTATTTCATTCATTTTATCTATATACAATCTGAACTCTTTTAAAGTCATATTATTTTTTTCTTCCTCCGCACACCTAAAACATATATTGAAAACAATATATTTAGAAAGCTTTAGGTGATAACTTCCTTTCATTGTAATGTGCACATTTCTTCTTTTCTTCATTAGGCCAAATCTTCTTAAAAACAGAGGTGGACTTTCACTACTAGTTATTTCCCCTAGTGTGAAATTTGAGTAGTACTTTTTATAGAGATGGTGATCAATAAATATTCTTGAAGTTTATTGGAAAATTCACTTTTCTTCAATGCTGTACCAGTATATACTCATGTGAAACCAGGATTATATATTTCATTGACGTGTTACATTGATTTTTCTTTTTAAACTTATCCTTTAATTGTTCAAACAAGTATCTGTAAAATTTTGGAAAGTATCGCTTATAAGATTTTACAAGATATCTCTCCTAACTGTGAAAATGAAAAACATAGCTAATCCATAAATACTATTTTTTAAGATTTATTACAGCCTTCTTTGAATATATTTGTATATCTAATTTATGTCAGAGTTCATGCTATTTTTCTTTTATATTATTTAGATCAAAACTTTGAGCTGATTATAAAATACATAAATATTAAAGTATTTGTTCTGTTTCCAACTCATGTGAGTATACTGAAATTCAATTTTGTCATTAACCATCTGGAGTTAGTGTGGACATCACAAGTTTTTTACTCAACCTAGGTATTTATTGACATTTGGACTTGTATAATTCATTGTTATAGAGGCTGTCTTGTACATTGTAGGATGTTCAGCAGAATCCCTGTCCTCTACCCATTAGATGTCATTAATCCTCCACCCCACCCACGGTTGTAACAACCAAAAATATCTCTGGATGTTGCCAAATGTTACCTAGGGAAAATTCATCACCCTTCCCTGTTAAGAACATTGCTATAGGCTGACTTTGATTTTCTCTTTTAAAGAAATTAATAAATGGTTTTTTTACATCTTTTATGTACATGTTGTTTTCTTATGTACACTCATGCACACAAAGGTATTTTACACATATTCTTTTATGAATTATATATTCCAAAGCCTTTCCCAGGCCATGTGTGTTTCTATAAAAACAACTTGCAAAGTATTAAATGTTCAGAGGTTATGTTTGAATTATGTACTCTCTCCCTGCCCTGTGACTACCACCATGACCAAACACACACTCACATACACACACGCACACACACACACACACACACATATGCCTTTGGTCAACCCTAAGGTTTTATTTTTGCATTAACATGTGTTAAGCAAAACAATAAAAATGTAGACCACAGTTTAAATATATCCCAAGGCCAACAACCAATAGCTACATAATCTAAACAAGTCATCCTGATCTCTTCAAAATGCTAGCTCTAATCATAAACAAAAGATACATGAGTGGATTAATAAAATGTGGTATATGTATGCTATGGAGTTCTACTCAGCCACAAAAAACAATGGTGATCTAGCACCTCTTGTATTATCCTGGATAGAGCTTGAGCCCATTTTACTAAGTGAAGTATCAGAAGAATAGAAAAACAAGCACCACATGTACTCACCAGCAAATTAGTATTAACCGATCAACACTTACGTGCACATATAGTAGTAATATTCACCAGGTGTCGGGCAGAGGAGGGGATGGGTATATACACACCTAATGGGTGCAGTGCGCACTGTCTGGGGAATGGACAGGCTTGAAGCTCTGACTCAAGTGGGGCAAAGGCAACATATGTAACCCTAACATTTATATCCCTGTATATGCTGAAATTTAAAAAAAAAAATACATAAGCTTTACATCCTCAACAGCACGATTCAGTGAAATTAAACCACTTAGCCCTAGACAAATCAGCTTAAACAGCTCAGTTTGCCTTGAAAAGATGTTAATGTATAACAGCCAATAATGAAGAAAATCAAAATACTTCCACCTTTGTGCTTTATAAACTGTGCTGTAACTGCTGTAAGAGGGCAACTGTAATTTTGTATGCACAATAAACATTAAATTTTTTTCTAATTTATCTGATTTTATTTTTGACACATGTAATATTTGAAATGATTTCCCAGTGATGAAAGAATTGATGATAGACAATGTTTCAAATGCAGATGCTTTGAGAGCCATCCTATAAAATCAATATTTGTGCAAAAGAGTTCATGAGAGGAGGCTATACTTTTTTGTTGTTTTTAGTTTGAAGTCAAGTAATGTTTTTTGACTGCACCACCAAAAATAACAGACATTACAAAAGAGGTGTGTAAGCATGACACAACTCCACTTAGGGTGAAGACAGCAGGTTTAAGTGGAATGAACAGTAATCTGACTTTTAGGAGACCCACGATCGTTAACATAAACCCAGTGATAACCAGCTTTGTGATCCTGAGGAAATTACTTAGTCTTTCTGGGCATAAACTGGATAATTTATTTAATAAAACTGTCGGATTAAATTATATCTACTGTCCCTTTTAACATTTTGGAATTCTATAATGTAGATAGCAATTAAATTTTAAAATCTATGTAACATAATCTGAATAAAAATAGCAACAATTTTCTGCATCCATTCTTCAGGAGCTAACGCACGTTGAAGAGGTCACCAAGAATTTCCACACAGAAACAGTAAAGAGGGTGCTAGGATAGATCACTGGGGTCCCAAACAATAAGATCAAACTCTTAAACACGAATATTCATGCTCTGAACTTTCAGAGAAAATGACAAGTTGTCTGAACTTACTCGAGAAGATACAGTAAGTAGGGTTTCTTGACTTCACTCTGAATAGTTGGCAGTCTGTGCCTTTGGGGAATATCACAGCATAATATTATCCAAATATTCTTTGACTCAATGCCAGAGTGATCTGATTCAAGTTATGTGATAAAAGGGGCCTCAAGCTTCCGACAGAACGAACAAGTTTTAAGATTTGGGGAACATAATAAAATGGTTTTAACTATGAAAGGAGGCAATAACTTTCCTACTTTAGAAAAAATAACTTTAAGAAAAGCAACAGTACAAAGAACAAGAGGGTGAGATATACCTCACCCACTTAAATTTTTAAGTGTACAATGCAGTATTGTTAACCGTAAGGACAATGCCCTACAGCAGATCTCTAGAACTTATTCATCTTGCTTACCTGAAATTTTAATGCCTGTTGATTAACAACTCCCTCATTCTCCTCACACCAGCCCCCAATCCTACTCTCTGAGTTTCACTCTTTCCAATACTTAAGAAGTGGTTAAGTGTGTAACTCAAAAATGGAAAAAATAAATGGCATTTTTTGTAGCTCATCAAGCTCTAATGACCCCATATATCAAACAAAAAAAGTTCTATGTTGATCAACCAGTCTTCCTCTGATGCAGAAAATAGCACAGCCAGTGGAAAAGGAAAGAGAATTCCTTTAAACATACTTGATATGGGCATTATTTTTCCATTATTAAGATGGAAACATCTTCTCAAAACCATTGAACAACGGAAAATCAAAATAAAAATAATCTGTTCTTGGAAACGGCAAAATTTCTCGTTCATTTTTAAACAGTTATTGTGTAGCACTTGGGGAAGGGCTCTGAAAATGTTACTTACATTAGCACTCAAGCAGAAAATCAACTTTTATTAGGAAGGTAAGGAGTGTCTTGGGGGCAAATTCACCCAAGACTCACAGAGCATTGCATAAACATAACTAATGAGACAAGAAATATTTTTGCAATAAAATATAGGAAAAATGCCTTTGCTGCTTTACTAGATATTAAAAACTGCATTTCATGCCTTTGGGATATAGCCAGTTGGATAGGCTATTCTAAAAACAGAACCTATAAAAACTGTATTTCTAGATCTCTGTCATGTGGCAAGTCCATCTAAATAATAGTGAGAAATCAGATGAACAAAATCATATATATTAATTCATATGTTAGTAATGAAGACATTAGGATATTAATGAAGAGGAATATTTTAAAACCCTTTGCATTTCTTTTTCTGAATTTGATACCTTAGCACCAGCCTTTCTGTTATAAAGAACCTGTGAC
This sequence comes from Eulemur rufifrons, assembly GCF_041146395.1. Lineage (NCBI taxonomy): Eukaryota > Metazoa > Chordata > Mammalia > Primates > Lemuridae > Eulemur > Eulemur rufifrons. The sequence continues at coordinate 32,142,483 of NC_091010.1, read as the reverse complement.
TTTTATCGTCTACCTCACATTTCCTCTCAGTTTACCAAAATGTTATCACCCAAATGTTATAAGTTTTACCTCATTGGAGGCAAGGTTTAAATTTGGCTGTTCCTACTTTCATTGCTCACAGAGCCACTATTGATGTTCCCCTTTCTCTCTCTCTCTCTCTCTCTCTCTCTCTCTGTTTCTCCTTTTCTCAACCCTTCTCCTTCCCTTCTCCCATCCTCCTGCCATTCCCCAGGCCTATGGCCCTTCTCCACCTCACATATTAAAATGTGCTTATGATGCATATCATTTTCTCAGGGGACTACTAAAGGACTTTTTTCACTTAATCCACTAGTTCATTTTAAGTCAACACATTCTCTATAGCAGAATAAGTCATTGGAGAGGTACTTTGGATTCTAGCTATGGGATAGAGAAGATACATGGGTAAAGCACATTACTCAAATGTGAATATGAAAGGTGCTACTTAATTTTTCTGAGCTAAGGACATCTCTACCTCTACTTAAAAAGAGGAAGATCCACAAATGGATAAGGTAGAAAAAATATTGCCAATTACTTCCCAATTCCAATAAAGGGCCAGGCAGGGGGTGGAATTGACTTATATAATTCATAATACTTTATTACCAGCTATCAAGGCATTGGACACTCATATAGATTCAACAGTGTTAACCCTGTTGACCAAAGTTCTTTGACTTGATCTAGCTTAATATACTTTTTGGAAAACACTTCTAAGAAATTATAGAATATGTATATACATCTAAGGAAAATATTTAATAAATTAGTTATTGGATAATAATTTATTAACTCATTGTCCAAACTCTTGTTTGGACCATCATTTTCCTGCTTATTTATAATAACTATTTTTTTCTTTTATTTTTCCATAGTTATTAAAAATAAGAAGACAACAGCATATCAATTGTTAAGAAGTACACATATACTTTCAAGTGGGTAAATGATATCATAAATTGATAGTCTTAGATTGTGAGGTTAATAGAATTTTTCCAGAAAATGTTATAACTTTTTAATAGACTTTTTATTGAAATGGAATATACACATAGAATCATGCACAAACCATGAGTCAGGGCTTAATATTAATAAAATTTTCACAAAGTGAAACCACTTTGTAATCAACAAAAAATTATTACTATTATACCCAAATCCTCTTTATATCCTTCTTAGCAATTGTTCCTCTTTTTCCAAAAGGTAACCACTATACTTAATTTTAGTGGTAAGTCCTGTTTTGTATATTTTAAACTATATGTAAATGGAATGCCATAACGGCATATACCATTTCACATCTAGCTTCTTTTCCTCATATCAAGTCTTTGAGATTCACTTATATTATCACATGTAGCAATCTTTTTGTTCCATTGCTATATTGTATTCCATTGTTTGACTAAAATACAGTTTATCCATTTTGCTAATATTAATTTTCAGATTGTTTCCATTTAGTGGCTACTATAAATAATGCTATTATGAAAATTATTACAAATTTCTTTTCATGCTTATTCAGTTGAGCATGAATGAGATTCTTGTCATCATAGGGGGTATGTTCAGCTTTAGCAGATACAACAGTACTACTAATTATTTTTTCAAAGTGGCTGTACTAATTTACACCTTCATCAAAAGTGTTTGAGAATTGCAATTGTTCCACATCCTTGCCTGTTACTGTCAGTCTTTTCTATTTTGTCCACACATGGTACTTTTAACTTACATTTACTAATATGTAAAAATTATTCTTTTTAATTTTACCAGCACCTCAAAATATTCTTCCCTTGCTCCTTTATTATTGCAGTTCAGGTTGGGGGAGGTTAACGTTAAATCAATTAAAATTTATCTATGATCCTAGACTTGGGAAGCCCTATAAAGAGGCATTAAAGAAATATAAGGTAAGACTCTGGTTCTCCAATAGTTTAGAGTCAATTTAAGTATAAAATGGAATGCCAAAAAGGGGCATAATTGTAGGAAAGTATAGGTTTACAGTCAGGAAAGACCTCAAGTCAGGTGTGTCCTCTGCATTCTGTAAGGTTGTCATGTTTTGGTTCTAGATCTAAAACCTTAGTTTGTAACTTATCCCAAGCTGATCATATTCTGAATTAATTTATTCCTCTGAAGTTCCTACAAGAATAATTTGAACATTAAATTCATTCTAATAATTTACAAAAAGAAATGTTTGTTTCTTATAGAGACATTCATATAGAAAACTGAACCAAGGTCAACAATGTTATTTGGTAAGCAGATTTTTTGCTGTCTTTGAAGATGTCAGTATATTCTTTCTTTTAATGTCATTCAACTAATTTGTAATACAATTGCTTCTCTTTTCTTCAAAATGAATGAAAATTCATATAGTCATTCCCAATATAAGTTGAAATAGGTACTCTCTTACTGCTTCTCTTCTGAAGACCAAGATCTCAACAAGATAAATATGTGTTAGTTCAGCAGGAGATGCTGAATGTTCTTCATGGATCTTCTCTAGTAGACTAGAAGAAGAAATGAGGGGCATCTCAAATCAGGGTTTCCTGAGAGACTACAATATGTCCTATGTCCGGCCAGCTACATTGCCAAGAAACTGCTTTTCTTCCTCTTCTGCCTCGCTTCAGGCTAAGAAATAAATCCCTACGTAAAACTAGCTCCATATCCAGCATCATCATCCTATCCATTCTCCATCTATGTGACTCTGATCTCTCTCTTGCTGCTACCTCCAGACAAGTGGTTCTTGCATTCCTATATTCCTGTATTACTCCTGATAGTTTGAATCTTCTGCACCACGATGTGGGAGTGTTCTTTACCATGTGCGAGTCTCCACTGTTACCTTTTTGCCATCCATCATTATTCCTGGAAAAATATCTGTATATCTTTAAATAGTTAGCAAGTAGACAGGGCAACCCCATTTAGATGTAAGCCAATAGCTACAGATTAACTTTTCATTGAACAGTGTCTGTTCTCTTTGCCTCAGAGGGACTTCAACATTTATCAAAACTCATAGAATATACAACACCAAGAGTGTACCCTAATGTACGAAATAGTCTTTGGGTGATAATGATGTGTTAAAGTAGATTCATCAATTGTGGTAAACGTACTACTCTGGTGGGTGATAATAGAGGAGGCTATGGATGTGTGGGGTCAGGGAGTATATGGGAAATCTCCGCAGCTTCCTCTCAATTCTGCTGTGAACCTAAAACCACTCTAAAAAAAAAAACAGTCTATTTAAAAAATAAGATGCAGAGGAATGCTCCACCTAGAGCTGCAGGGGAATTGATGGGTCTTGCTGTTTAATTCTTGGATGCGCTACCGAAAAGCACCTTGAAGTAGGTAGGAAACCACTTATTTCCATATCTGGTGATAATTTGGATTCAGTCTTCTGCTCGATTTTTCACTTATGTGGTTACAAGCTCAGGGAGGAAAAGAAGTGCTACATATACGGCCTTCTCAGAAATTTCAGCATACAGAGTGTACTATTTACATTCTCCGTTTTATACAACTTTTCATATTTACTGAAGTTACAATGTGCCTATTTTTCATATGCTAGGAACCCAATTTTAACTCAATATCAAAACTCTGTGACCTAGCTGTAAAACTTACTTCCATATATACAGACATGTCAGGTACCTTTTTCATTCCTCATATTATAATTGAATTATCTTCTAGAACATCCTCTTACCAGTCTAGACTGGTTGTCTTCTAGGACCACTAAAAACCTATCCTCTTGGGCTGTATTTACTGTCATCCTGACAATTGCATTTGTATCTTTCCCACACTGGCTCTTTGGTTTCTGTACCATACATTAATTATAGCATTTATTGCATCACACTGCTCTCATTTATGAACTGGTTGTCAGCAAATTGAGGCAGAAGCCATGGATGATTTGTATTTTTAATTGCCTGAGCCTGACACAATGATCAGTACATAATATTAATAGATACTCAAAGAATATCTGAAGAATTTAGAGGACAAATGCTGTAGCTTAAAAACTGTAACAGAAACCGACATGAATAAATTGCCAGTCACTTAAATTAACTGCAATTTATACCATGCTATTTAGGACAGAATCCATTTCCCTACAGTTCTTGTAAGCCATAGCAGGTTCAAGTGGCTTCACCTAAAATTTTTTAATACTTTCTGCCATAACAAAAATAATCAAAATAACCACAACCATCGCAAATGCCAAAATTCCCTTTTTATTTTCTGTTAAGAACAGAGAACATTACTAAGCGCTGATGCATGACATATTTTTTACCCCAATGGAACATTGCTGTAATTTTCAAGATAGAATCATATATTAAGATATGATGATGATGTAAAGTAACATGAGTGTTAGGAAAGGTGAAGTGTTACAGTAAACATTACATTATTATATTCTTTTGGTAATGGCCAATGTCTACTTTAATGAGTAATTTCAAATCTCTAGTCCATGAGTGAAACTTGCTAAATGATTATAGGCCATGCAATACATTTTCTATCAGACAAGATTATTTTCCTTCATCTTTTCTATGTTGTACAAGAGAAACAGAATCTAGCATATTTAGCAGAATATTAAAATTGTATTTAATATGTAACATTAATGTTATTATTTAACCAGAGGTAATGAAATTCACTATTTAATAAAAGCATTTATTATTAACATTGTACATTGTAATCCCTTAATTTTTTTTCAAATTTTACTTATGTCTCAAAATTAAATTAAACTGTGATTATAAAACACAAAACATCTGACCATTGCTTTCTTTATAATTAATTAAATTATGGTTTAATTATGGTGATTTTTTTATGTTGGGCCTATTACATTTTATGGCTGTGAATATTTTTCTTAGCCTTTGAAACAAATTGCATTACTTTCCTACCTGTCAAATATTGATGGATTTTTAAATTACAAGGATTAAAAGTCCATTATAGGGTTTAAATTACATTGCAAATTGGAAATTTATATATATGTATATGTGTATGCATCTCTCTCTATTTAGTTTGCCCATTAAATAATCAAACTCATAACAATAAATGTAAATTATAATAATCATAAGTAACAACAATAATAAGTAAGGACTAGCAAAAATATAGATGTGACTATGGATGTGGAAATTGACATAAATATAGTGGTTAGAATGTAATTATTAACCTAAACTTTGCTGCTTGGTGCTTCAAAACTGTCTCTTGCTTTCACCCCCTCAGTGTTTGCTTGTCTGTGGCAGACTTTATTTCTTCTTCATTTATGAAACTCATTCTGACAATATATAAAGTCATGGTCGGCAGTTATTTTCTGTAAGCACCTTGAAAACAGGGTCCCAATCCCTTCTGCCTGGTAAGGTTTCTTCTGAGATGTCCACTGTTAGCTTGATGGGGTTTCCACTATAGGTGACTAGACACTTTTGTCTTGCTGATTTTAGGAATTTTTTCCTTCACACCGACTTTAGATAGTCTGATGAATATATGTCATGATGAAGTTCATCTTGCAATGCATTTACCTGGTGTTCCTTGGGTTTCCTGTATCTGGATGTTTAGATCTCTTGCTAGACTAGGGAAGTTTTCATCATTTCTTTAAATAGGTTTTCTAAACTATTTACTTTTTCTTCTCTCTCAGGAATAATGATGATTCAGAAGTTTGGTCATTTTATGCAGTGCCATACTTCTCAAAGGCTTTGTTCATTCTTTTTTTAATTCTTTTTTCTTTTTGTCTGACTAAATTAATTCAAAAAATTTGTCTTTGAAATCTGAGATTCTTCTCTCTTCTGCTTGGTCTAGTTTATCATTCAAACTTTCAACTATATTTTGTAATTACTACAATGAATTTTTCATTTCTAGAAGTTCTGTTTTGTTTTGTTTTTAAAAATATCTGTCTCCTTGGGAAATTTCTTGTTCATATCCTGAATTTATTTCCCTTTTTTTTTTTTTTTTTTTTGTATTGGTTTTCAGATCTCTCTTGCATCTCATTGAGTTTCTTTAAAATCAATATTTTGAATTCTTTATCTGGCATTTTGAAGATTTCTTTTCAGTTAGGATCTAGCCCGAGAGAATTACTGTGCTCCGTTGGGGGTGTCATCTTGTTTTTTCATACTTCTAGTATTATTACATTGATTTCTTCACATTTTGGAGAAGCAGTCACTTCTTATTTTTGAATTTACTTTTGGTGGCGCAGGACTGTTTTTGTTTCTTCTTAAGGATGTGACTATGATGTATGCTGAAAAGGGCCATTTGGCTCTGCTTCCGGGTGTGGTCAGTGGTGAAGACTCTGTATGATCTCCTTGGTTATAAATAGCCTTAGTGGTGTGGCTTTCTCAAATGCCAGTTGCAGCAACAGCAAGTGGGTAGGTAAACAGGCTGACGGCCTCCTGAGTAGTCAAGGTGGTGTGGGTAATGGTGGTTGCAGAGGCTGTGAGAAGCTTGTCTCTTTGTTGAGCACTGTGCTCTTGTGTCATCAGATGTTGTAATGTACTATGCGGGTTGACCTCCAGACCAGTAAGTGGTGCTTGCAGGTAAGAGCCAGCTGCAGTGGTAGCAGTAGGGTTTATGCTTGACTTTTGTTAATGGGAAAAAGTTCTCTGGTGTCTCACGTGGTGGGTTGGGCCCTGGAGTGCTCAAGGGCTTGGGTACTGCCCTCTGTCTTGGAGCGGTGGTGAAGGTAGGCAGAGCAAAACCAGAGAAGCCTGTACTCAGGCCTCCAGTAGCTTGTGCAAGTACCAGCCCAGGCAGTGGTAACAGTGGAGTCCTCAGACCCCTGTAGAAATATTGAGGTGATGGGTAACAGCTGTTGAACTGAGGTTTCCACCGGGGTTAGAAGAGATTGTCCTAGAATATTTAAGTCAAGATATGATAGATTTTAGGAAAAATCTCTATGTTAAATTAGGGATAGAGTTAACTAGGAAGAGGTAAAAAGTAATATTTTGGAGTGGTAAAAAGTTTCTGTATCTTTGTTCATCAATGGTTACCAAAGTATATATCTTTGTCAAAATTCATTGAGCTATACTCTAAAAATGGGTTCATTTATTGCATTTACATGTACATTAGATTATAATAAAACAGCTTAAAACATACATAACACCAATACCAATAAAAATATATTGAGTAAACGTATGGTTATTGCAAAACCAATTTTTAAAACATTCTACTCATATTAACATGCTAGTTCGAAAGTACTGGGATACTGATATTTTCATTGGTATAATATTGCTGCTTAAATATTTTTAAATATCTAATTCATTTCTGCCCTGAGATATACAAAAAGAGTTACTACTTGAATTAACATTTGTAATCAAACAAACTTAAGATTTACTCCTGGTTAAAATCTTTCCAAGTGTTGGTGCTGGCATTTTATTCTTCATACCATGGGCTAAGCATCTTTTCTTAGGTTTAGTTTCTGTACCTAAGTAAAATTTCTGTAAGCTTAGGACTCTTTCACATATATAAAACCAAAGTACACTTACAAATTAGCTTCAAACCCATAAAATATGCATTAAGGACTTTACTTGAATGTGATGGATGACATTTTTAATGAAAAATTACTGCTATTGTATGTCATAATAAAAACATGTAGCTTCAGGATAGTTTTATTGTTAATTTCTTTCTATACTTTTTCTTGAATAATTCTAATAGAAAGAAGGCTATGGCCATATGAATGTTTGGAAAAACAGTATTAAATTAAAGATTTGCTAGTCTTTTATAAGCAGACATCACACTTAATGAAAACTTTGTCATCTTCAATATAAATTGTAATGGTGTTTCATTTAATAATCCTATAAATGTTTTTTGTTCACTAAAAGATTTATTCTTCATTGTACCATTATTGAATTCTGTCTTCAACTGATACATAATCCAATTATTACTGGAATAAAGGTCAAAAGAGTTTTCACTATTTTATTGGTATCTTTACAGCTAATAAACTGCGGAAGTTGATAAGGACAGAAGAAGAAAGGCAAGCCAAACATAATGCTTGCATGGTGAATGTGGAACTAAAAGCTATAGCACAGGTTCCTGTTTGCCTTGGGATGTCACATAATTTTTTCTCTATTTAAACTACTAAAAATATTATGCAATAATATCTTTTCACCTTCTGTTGGAACAAATACTACCATAAACACAAATTCAGGCATGATTGCTGAAATTGGATGATCAATCATAGTAACTGAAACATGATTTAAAAATATATACACAATAATTTTAGTCATCTATGCTGCCATATGGTTAATATTTCTTCCCCTGCCTTACATTTATGAAACAGTTTTATTGAGGTATAACTGACACACAAAGATTTTACTTATTTAAATTGTACATTTTGGTTGATTTTGTGAAATGTATGTATAGCCTTGAAACAATCACCACTATCAAAACAGTGAACACATTTATTACCCCAAAAGGTTTTCTCATGCACCTTTATATAAAATAGAATCCATTATTAATAGACATTTGCTGTAACGATTAGGAATCCTTTTATATGTATCACAGAAGAATAATAAACTTGCAAACATTTTTAAATAGAGAAGGTGCTTTTCTCCACTCATCGATGAGAAATAGTTCAGCTTTTCAAAACAAATGTAACAACTTTCCCCTCTTCCACTGGCTTTGAGTTTTTATTGTTGTTGAGAATGTTTGTTGGTTTTAAGAATAAATATCTACCTATCAAGTACAATGTATACTATTCTGATAATGAGTACACTGAAAGCTCTGACTCCAGCATTATATAATTCATCCATGTAACAAAAAACACTTGTACCCCCTAAATCCTGAAATAAAAAAAAAAGGATTTGAGCTAAACTACTGATGATGTGCTTTGAATTACTGGTTCTCAAACTTTAGAGGACCTCACAATCACATGTAAGTTTTGATAAAACCCAGGTCTCTGGCATCTCCCCTTAGATTTTCTGATTTAGTTGGTCAGGAGGAGAACTACAGAATTTTTATTTTTATCAAGTTCCCAGATGATGTCATTGATGCTGATCTGGAGATCCCTCTTTGGGAATGAGTAGTCTAAATTATCTCCATTTTATTTCACTCCCAAAGCAAACCTTATAACATAACATGTTAAAAATTAACACAATAGTAAGGCTGGTTTGAATACTATCCAAAAGCTGCTACATCAAAGAAGTAGAATCTGATCTATCAACTAAAGTATTTGATTATACATTTTACATAGATTTACAGGATTTATTGTTAGATCCAAAGTAGCCCTCTGAACAAAAATTGTGCAGTAATATATTTAGGAGGTTCAAAACATGTAGAGTTGTAGGTTGGTACTAAAAGGCCCACAGAGTTTGCTAATTTCCTATCCACAGATTTTTGCCTTATTCTTTTAAGATTTTTTATTATTTTCTTGTGATAAAAGTAAACTATGTTTACTATACAATATTTAGAAAATGTGCTAGTATATAAAGATGCAGATAAACACTATGCATTATCTCATGACCAAGAGATAAAACTATTAAAAATTATAGCATATATTCATCCAGTCTATGAATACAAAGGAATCAGTACAGACATAGATGACTATAAAATATTTGCTGTGAAATGCAGTCAATGCAAAAATAAGAAATTGGTTTTCAAATTATGCAGATTTTCACAATGTTTGACATGCCAGAAAAGTAATGACATTCCATTGCATATGATGCAATTTTGTAAAGTTATGTGTATTTATATTTAGAATTTTAAAATATGCATAATTTTATATTTAAAATTTGGAAATTTATATATGTATGTATATATATGTGCTTTTATGACCATTTCCCACGTTAAATTATTCTATGAGCTTTTCCTACTTCATTATATATTTTCCAAAATCAAAATCTTTAAATAATGAAGAATATTCCTTCATATGTACGTGCTAAATTTAGTATAATCCCCAAGTTTAGATGTCTGGGCATTTTCCAATTTATTTCTTCTTTTTTAAGTTTCTCTCTTTTTTACTTATTTAAGTAACACTGAAGAATGTCACTAAACACAAATAAGCATTGATATCTTTTTTGTTCTTTCAATGCAATGTTGTTTTATTTTTGTTATTTTATAATGCGTTGTAATATTCAGTAGTATATATCTCCCTTCTTTTATAAAACTCTATTTTTGGCTATAATAATTTTTCCTAAAAATTGTTAGAATAAATCTGTTTGATCTCCAAAATTCCACAAGTTTTAAATTAGATTGTATTAAGAAATTAGTGTTTTCTGTAATTCCATCTTTCAACAATATTTAATCCTCTCCACCAAGACACACGGTAGGAGTCCATTTTTTAAAATTAGCCAAACTTTGTAGTTTTCATAATGGAAGTTCTATATTTATCTTGTTTAGATTATTTTTATTATATGTTTTCAGTTATGGTAAATATGATGTTAATTACATTTCTCATAGACTCTTTTTACCTATTTATTTTATATTTTACTTATTACATATTTTATCACTCATTTAAGAACTGTGTTTTTGTTTTTATTGTAGTTATATTGTTTTCACTGATAAGATGTTTAGAATTCTACCAACTACCTTTCAGCATTTGTGGGAGAAAATTTCATTACACTTTATTGTTAAATTTTCTTCTTATTTAGACAGCTCTGTTGAGGTATAACAACATGACATAAAACTCATTCGACTTAAATGTATTACCAGTACTCTTCGAAAGTCCATAGGGTTGTGCACCCATCACCACCTACAGGTTTAGAACACTTCCATCATCACAAAATGTTCTCTCATGCCTGCCTGCCATTATCCTGCTTCCTCCTCTGTCCTGGGCAACTACTGATCAGCTTTCTGTATCTATAAATTTTCCTTTTCTAGGCATTTCATACAAAAGTAATCATAGTGTATGTATTTTTTAAATCTTGTTTCTATCAAGTACTGTGAAGGGTCTGAGGTTTTACCCTTTTTTCAAGATAACAAGTGATAGTGCCATGTTTTCATGTATGCTGGCCGAGTTGAAGGATAATATATTACTCATTGCAACAGCATTACATACAGTACAAGCATGGTTTTGTGTCAGTTCCCCAGACCCCAATTCTTGCAGGGAGACATGTAGAGGGAATGTACAGGGTGACACTTGTACATACATTGGGTTTTAGTACCAGACAAAAAACATGGATCTTCAAGAATTTTATAATAGGCGGTTAGCATGTCTGTCCTTTGCTCAGAAGGGAGATACTATACCTTTATGCCAAGGTTGTTCACTACGTAAACAGCCTTGACAATGTAGTCTAAAACAAAGAGCACCCAGTGGCTCACTTACAAAATAAGAAAAATGTGAAAGAACAAATGGAAAATTGTCTGCCAACAACTGCTTTTACTTAGCAAAATGTTTTTGAGGATTATTTATATTGTAGCATATAGTCATAGTCATAGTTCATTTTATTGCTGAATAGCATTCTCCTGTATAGTGAATATACCACATTTTGCTTATATTTCACCATTTAACTATGGATACTACTATATGTCTTTATGTGGATATATATATTTTCATTTTTCTTGGGTAAATTTCTAGAAGTAGAATTTCTGGCTCACAGATAAATTTATGTTTAGTATGAAAAGATGTTGGAGTCATGTTTCATCCAGAGCTGCCTGGGATTAGGTGCCTCAGGGTATGTCATTTTTGTATTCACTACCAAGAAACATCTTGAAGTGTGAAATTACATATTTCAATATCTGCTGATAATTTGGATTCTGTCTGCTGAATTCTTTGATCTTTTACTTATTTGGTGATGAATTCAGATGATGAATAGTAGGGGGACTTACTGGGCCTCCTCGAAAACTTCAGCAAACACGGTGCACTATTTTTACTCCTTCATTTTTAAACAACATTCTATGTCTACTAAAGTTAAAACATGCCTGTTTATTTCCTATACTAGGTTTTAAATGTACACATTTCTAATTCTACCACAACAGTCCACGATTGAGCTATAAAACTTATGTCACCATGTACAAACATACAGTACCTTTTAGTTTCCCACTTTATAATTGGAGAGTCTTCCTAGAATAATCCTCTTTTAGAAATCTAGACTGGGTATTTTCTAGGACCCATACTTTCTAGGCTGCATTTACTGTCATACTGAGAACTGTATTTTTATCTCTCCTCTATTGGCTTTTTGGTTTCTGTACCCATGTCTTCCTCTCTCTCCTTCTTTAGTGGAACATATACCTACTTTAGTAAGGTATATTAAATCTCAAGAACCTTGAGAAATTGCATGCCTTTATTCCACACTCTTAAAGTACTTTAGTAATTGGTTGCAAATCCAATATGCTCACCTAGGATTATATTTTGAGACAGAATAACAAATTTCTCTCTGGTTTTTGTAAGGCCTCTTTGTTTCAGGAGCCTAGCTTTGCCCTAACTAATAAATTATGCTTTTGAGTTGGTTTTGTATTTTTAAAAACTTTGTTCTCATTGCTTCTTTCTGTCTTACTGGAGCCAAAACAGTTCCTTGTCTGTATCTTTCAGATCTTCCATTAAATTTTTCATTTCTGCCATCAAATTTTAATTTCTTAGAACACTTCCTTGTTTTTTTCTTGTTCTAATTCATGGCATCCTCTTGTTATTTCATGACATCTTTACTTATCTTTTGCTTAGGATTTTAATTCATATCTGTAAGGCTTTCTTCTCCCAGAATTGCCTGAGTTTTCTCTGGGTCTTCATAGTTTTTGACTGCGTTCAGCTTCAGCAATGAGCCCCAGTAACAACCATATTTGTGGCAAAAACTAATAGAAGTTTATACAAGCCATTAGTCCAATGCTAGTGCTGCTTCTCAAAGATGCCATACAAGACCCAGATTCCTTATCGTTTTGCTCTGCATCCTTAGTGTGTGGCTGTCTTTCTTGAGGTATCATGAAGGCTGTCTTACCTCCAGGCAGTATGTTTGCATTACAGGCAAGAAAAATAATACATGGGAGTGGGTTAAAGAGCTAAAAATATCATTAGCTGAATCTGTTCATTAAAAAAAAAAAAAAAAAAAAAATCCCCAGAAAGCTCACCTAGAAACTTCTTATCTCATTGATCAAAATCAAGTCTCATGACCTAAACAGCAAGATACTTAGGGAAGATGAGCATCTTACCCTTCCATATGGAGCTTATGAATGAACTTTATGATGGTCAATCCATGTTGACAGGGACAGATGCTGATGTCAAATATCTAGTGTTTATTGCATTACCATATCCAAAGAGTGAAACCCTTAAGGGTGATTGTACTATCTTGGTCTGGGGAGTGGGACATTGCCAGCTAGCAGACCTTACCAGAAGGTGACCAGATAGAAGCATGGCCAATTTGTTGGGGACTCCCAATATCAGCATTGGTAAATCTCTAGAGCTAGTTTCCCAGAAAAAAAAATCATCTTAACTTTCTGAATAGAAAGCATAAATAGGGCTGCCAAAATTCTAGAACCCAACTAATAAAGAAATCTGGAGGTTATATTTTTTCAATATGTTGACTTCAACATTATTCTCTTTTTTGTGGTGTAATTCCTCAGCCAGAACCTTAGCTGTTACTGATATTTCTGAGCATAGAGTATATACTGAAAGTAAGCCCCCCACATTTTGTTGGAATAGGGAGAGGTAGCTACCTTGCTATAAAACCTGGGAATTTCTAGAGACCAGGGATATAATGCCCTTCTAATTTGCCTAGTTCCTCCAGTTCTTGAATCTCTACTTCTCTTCTTCCCAAATTAGGTAGCTTTTTCTTATTTGGTCCCAGTGCAGGCATTTAGGTTTTAGTTTTCTCTAGTCTGATATGCCTGCTACTACAGCTCTATTTTCCATCTTGGGGTTGTCAACACTTTCTCTCTTCTCTGTTATTGTCTTCTCTGCTGTTCTCTATTTCACTGTGGTCTTAAACATTTTTTATAACTTTAATTTAATTTTAGTATTTTGTGCAATGTAAATATGAATCCACTTTTTCAAACTATATGATCTCCCCTTTGCATCTATACCAGTGCATTATCCTGTTTTAGTTGCTTTCACTAAACCTAGAGGACATTTCAGAAACAGAATGATTTATTTTACAAACAGAAAGATAAATTCAGTTATGTGTCCCAAAAGACCATCAGTGTCCTATATTAAAAATAGTTACTTTTAGCTATTTAAATTAATTAAATTCACATTAAAATGCTTTTCACCAAAAAAAGGACTAAAATGACAAAGGAAATGTACTAAAATATGAATCTCATTTTATTACTGTGGAGGTATTAATAATTTTTCTTTTTAGTTCATCATATCATAACAAATCAATTTAATTGAACTCTAGAAATACTTTTCCAGGGTCTTTGACATATTATTGTCTCTGATGCTTCAGAAACATCTCTAGGCTCTAAGCATAAAGCCTAAATGGATCACTGTCTTCACAGAACCTATAGTCACTTAGAGGTGGCACACATGTGCAGGCAATTCCATGTAGGGTGATGCAGTCTATGGTAGAAAAATGCTGTCTCTCACGAAAGCACTAAGAGGTACTCACCCAGACAGTGTGGATTCAGGAGGGGCATAATTGAGAAAGAAACTTTTAAATTGAGACCCAAAGATTTCCTAAGGAGGTTTGTTGGTTTTTAAAATTTTCCCCAATCTTTCTGCCACATTTTCCCTTTTTTATTTCTGCTTTCAGGTGAGCTAAAATTCCAAGCTTTAAATATTTGACTCTTAAGATTTGGTTTCACCAGAAATACAAAATCCTACCACCTAGTGGAATTTATTTTCCTTTTTAAAATTTTATTTATTTATTTATTTTTATTTTTATTTTTTATTTTGTTTTCTTTACACCCAGAGTTGCCCAATTATAGTGTCTTATGGAATTCTACTGTACAGTTGTAAAGTTGTGTCCTGTCTTTGGCAATGGACACACAATATACACAGCTATATATGGAGATTCTGATGAGTCCTATTCCTTCCATTGGTGGGATTTGGGGCAGGTTATTTGAATTCTCTAAGCAGTGATTTTTTTTTTCTCTTTAAAACAGTGATAATAACTATATCCATTTCATAGAACAGGTTCAAGTGAATATTGACCGTAAATTGATAAACACTGTACTTGATGTACTAAGTACTTTATGTTAAATACTATTGTATTATCATTATGCCAATTATATGAGAGCACACACAGTTCAGTTGTCTTCTCATTGTGTTATTCATATCACAAGGAACCCCATGGTAATTGGCATAAATGTGTGGACACAATCCATTCAAATGGAGGGAATGAACTCACTATGTACAATTCATATACGTATATGAGCGTGTGTGTATTTGTGTGTGTGTATCTGAATAATCTAAGATTACTGACACCACTTGCATGTTATAATCACTGCTGTTGAATTATGTTGGTGAAAATAGTAATCAGTAATGATTTTAAGTCCATATTTTATCAATTTGAATTTTCTATTATCTACCATTATCTAATCAGACTCCTGGACATCACATTCTTTTTATTTTTTTAGTAATTGGTTATGTAATTTTTTATTCTTGTACAATTATTATAGTGTCATTGTTTGGCCTATATTTAGGAATATAGTTTAATTTTAGATTGTAGATAAGTAAAATGTTCTAGCTTATTTCCCTGTCCACAAAGATAAAACATGGAAAGATATTAAAATAAAATATCTAGGCCTTTGTATTAACACTGGGAGGCATAATTTTTATTAACTTTCCTCTACTTATTTCATCCTCTTTCTTTACCAAAAAAATTAAATATTCAGTTCTGTGGAAAAGAAGACAAGTGTCCATCTGTTTGTGTAAATGTGAGTATGTACATTTGTGTGTATGTGTGTCCATGTATAGTGTTTGCTTCCTAAGTGAGCAATTACAAGAGAAAATAAAGCATGTTTTAAATTACAAATTTAAAAACAAAGTGAATAATGCATTTAATATTATCTCTCTCCTGAGAAACAATGTAGGCTTACAAAATGAATGCAATTATTCCAATATGAATCAAAATATAGGGTGAGGATATTTTTATCCCTAGAGACAAAATGAATATATTAAAGTTAATGAAAACTAGGTAAGTTGTTTTCTCATGTTATTATGTGCGTTCCAATTTTTGAAACTGATATCCCAAGTAAAAAATATGCTTAGTTCATACAGGACTCAACGTATCTATATTTTTGAATGCATACAAATATAAAAATATAGCATGAAGATCACATACAAATTGTAATGGTTAGTTTTACAGTCAACTTGAATGGCCATGGCATGTCCAGATTAAATATTATTTTTGAGTGTGTCTGTGATAGGGTTTCAGATGAGATTAGTAATTGAATCAGTAGATACAGTGAAATATTAATAGATTGCCCTTCCCAACATGGGTGGGCATCACCCAATTCATTGAAAGCCTGCATAGAACAAAAGTTAAAGGAAGGAAGAATTCACCCCTTTTCTCCTGCCTCCCTGAGCTGGGACATTTTATCTCATCTTCTCCTGCCCTTGGCCTGGCTTGGAATTTACATCATTGGTTCCCCTAGTTCTCAGGCCCTTGGATCAGAATGAATCACATCACTGACATTCCTGAGTCTCCAGCTTGCAGAAGACAGACTGTGGGACTTTCCCATCTCCACAACTGTGCAAGGCAATTTCTTAGAATAAATCTTTCCCTCTGGCTGGGTACAATGGCTCACGCCTGTAACCCTAGCACTCTGGGAGGCCGAGGCAGGAGGATTGCTTGAGCTCAGGAGTTCAAGACCAGCCTGAGCAAGAGCGAGACCCCATCTCTACTAAAAATAGAAAAATTAGCCAGGTGTTTTGGTGTGTGCCTGTAGTCCGAGCTACCTGGGAGGCTGAGGCAGGAGGATCCCTTGAGTCCAGGAGTTTGAGGTTGCTGTGAGCTACGCTAATGCCACAGCTCTCTAGCTGGGCAACAGAGTGAGACTCTGTCTCAAAAAAAAAAAAAAAAAAAGAAAAGAAAAGAAAACACTCTTCCTCTCTCTTTCTGTAAATGTATATATAAATGTATATGTCCTACTGGTTCTGTTTCTCTAGAGAACCCTAATACACAAATACATCTAGACACTTATTCAACACTTTGTTTTCATTAAAGTCAATTTAGATGCTTGGAATACAAAAACAAATTAAAAAAAAAATTTATGCTTAAGAAATTCATATTCTTGATGGCTACACATATATTATGCATTGTTCAACAAAATATTGGGACAAATATTAATAAAAATACAATAAAATGTATTAAGTGTATACTATATATTTATAAATATATATAGAATTAGACAATCAAATCAAGTAAAAAAATTATTCATATAATACAACATTAAGAACAGGTCACAATGTGTAGTGCAGAGCTTGGACTGGTAGTAACAAAAATAGATTAGATCAGATTAGAAAAGTGCTACTTAGGCTTATTGAGTTTTAAATACTAATGGAATTAGTTGTAAATTAGAAGCTGAAAGTCCGGGTGGCAAAATCAAGTAAAAAAATTGAATTGGTACCATACTTTTTATTGTTCATGATTATTCATATTATTTTACATGTGATCAGATTCTAGCTCTAAGCCTGACTTACATGTAGGTTTTTTGTTTACTTACCAATGAGGAAAGTAGCAAGCTAAGAAAGATCAAAGGGAAAATAAACAAGCAAACAAACAAACAAAATAGGCAAATATTTTGAATTCAAACAACAAAGAAGAGAACTACTTCTTTCTGTCCCATTCAATTTTTTTTTTAATTTCAGAATATTATGAGGGCACAAAGGTTTTGATTACATGAATTGCTTTTGCACAGCTTGAGTCAAAGTTATAAGTGTGTCCACCACCCAGATAGTGTGCATTGTACACATTAGGTGGGAATTTACCTATCCCCCTCCCCCTTCCTATCTGCTTGATTTCCATTGAGTTTTACTAACATATGTGCACATGAGTGTTGATCTATAAGTTTCAATTGACTAGTGAGTACATATGGTTTTTGTTCTTCCATTCTTATGATACTTCACTTAAATCAGGAGGCATCACTTTACCAGACTGCAAGCTATACTACAAGGCTATAGTAACCAAACACCATGGTACTGGCAAAAGAACAGAGACATAAACCAATGGATCAAACAAGAGAACCCAGATATAAAACTATCATCATATTGCCATCTGATCTTTGACAAAACAGACAAAAACTTACACTAGGGAAAAGAATCCCTATTCAAAAAATGGTGCTGAAAAAATTGGATAGCCACATGTAGAAGACTGAAACAGGATCTGCACCTCTTAGCATTCACAAAAATTAATTCACGATGGATAACAGACTTAAACCTAAGGTATGAAACTATAAGAGTTCTAGATGAAGAGGTCAGAAAAACTTTTATAGATATTGACCTAGGGAAATAATTTATGAAGACCCCAAAAGCAATCGCATCAACAACAAAAATAAATAAATGGGACTTGATTAAATTAAAAAGCTTCTGCACAGCTAAGGAAATAATCAATAGAGCAAATAGACAACTTACAGAATGGGAGAAAATGTTTGCATGCTATACATCCGATAAATAGAATCTACCAAGAACTCAAGTGAATCAGCAGGAAAACATCAAACAATCCCATTAAAAAGTGGGCAAAACACATGAACAGCAGTTTTCAAAAGAAGACAAACTAATGACCAATAAGCATATGAAGAAATGCCCAACATCACTAATTATCAAGGAAATGCAAATCAAAACCACAATGAGATATCACCTAACACCAGTGAGAATGGCTTTTATCAAAAAGTCCCAAAACAACAGATGCTGGCATGGATGCAGAGAGAAAGAAATACTTATACACTGTTGGTGGGACTGCAAACTAGTACAACCTCTATGGGAAGTAGTATGGAGGTACTACAAAGAACTAAAAGTAGACCTACCATTTGATCCAGTAGTCCCACTACTGGATATTTATCCAAAGGAAAAAAAGACATTTTATAAAAAAGACACCTACACTGGAATGTTTATACCAGCACAATCCACAATCCCAAGTGCCCATTAATACATGAGTGGATCAATAAAATGTGGTATATGTGTACCTTGGAGTACTAGTCAGCCATAAAAAAATGGTGAACTAATACCTTTTGTAACAATCCACTTGGAACTGGAGACCATTCTAACAAGGCCCTTGATTTTTTTCAGTGACTTATACATTTGAATAGATTTTGGTGTTGGCATCCTTTAAGTGAAAGACCTTCTTAAAGAATCAGGCCTGCATTAATGATGAAAATATAGATACTTAGTCCTAAATCCATTTTCAGCTGGCCACATGATTTTTGGATGATCCACTTCACCTCTATAGACTAAGTTTCTTCAAGTATAAAATAAAAGAAAGAAGCTCAAAGACCTTTAAAAGTACTTTAGGCTCTAACAGTTTATCATTCTATTGTTCTTCACTTTTCTTCCACTCTTACAGAGTTTTCCCGTTATAAGTTTAGAATGTTCCATAGTGAATGCTATGAGAAGCACATTTTGAATCTGTCATAGAACAGATATAGAACTCTTAGCCATATTGTGCAAAGTTGTTAGGGAAAAAGTTTGCCCTCTAGCAATGCAATCTAAGGTCTGTCTGTACCTCTGGTTTTCACCTTCTTGCAAAAGTGTTTTTGTTCTTTGTACTTAACAGAAATTTCTCCCATTAAATTGTTCCAAAGCCCAGGTAATAAACCAATTCTTGGTACTTCAGTTAATGCTATAATCATCAGTTATCTTCAAAAAATAATGTCATCAGCACAAAGGAACACCATAAATGACCTAACTACAGAAGAGAGCTCATAAGCAAATGGAAATATTTTCAAAAATAAAAGCAGTACAAATAGCATATCATTGTGCTACCTCTGCAAGTTGCTCTTCATCTAGTGAAGACCTATTATATTCTTCCCTTCCTAAAGAATGAATCAAACCAAGTTAAGTGGTAGATAGCAAATAATAAAGATAAGAGAAGAAATCAATAAAGTACAAAGCAAACATAGGAAAAAATAAATATTGGCTATCTAAAATACTAATGAAATTGATATACCCCTAGAAATAATAATGAAAATAAAGAAAGAAAATTTAAATGAACTATATCAGAAATGAAAGAAATCACTATATATCCTGAAAGCATCAAAGGAATGAAGAGATTATTATGAACATACTTATATCAGTAAATTAAATAATTTATACAAAGTTGGCAAAGTTCTTGAAAATCAAATTACTAACACCGACAAAAGATGAAATGGGAAATATGAATAAATGTCTGTGTTAAAGTGCAAGAATTTATTATCTAAATCCTTCAATATTCAAAACCATTTCATGACTTTAAAAAATAAAAATCTCTCAGCAAACCAGGATAATAAAGGGAATCTACCAAAAAAATAAAAAGAAAGGAAGAAAGGAAAGTAGAAAGGAATAAAGAAAGAAGGGAAAGGAAGAGAAAGAAACATTGTTATTAACAGCATCATGATGTTTTCCATTTCAGATCAGGAACAAGGCAAGATATCCATTCTTACCATTTCTTTCTACCATTGAACTGGAGGTCTTAACCAGTGCAAAGGTATGAAAAAGAAATAAAAGACTTAAAAATTGAGAAGGAAGCTCTTAATTCTCAGACAACATAACTATGAAAAAAATTCCACAGAATCCATAAAACAAGCACTAGAACTAATAAGTTAATTTAGTAAGGCCACCAGATATAACAATGTTATATTTTAAAAGTAGTAGGTAGTATTTACTGCATCTTAGGGAAATACTTCACTGAAGCTCACAAATACATAAAAATAACTTGTATCAGCTTCCAAAAATTTTCCCCATTGAACTAGTTATCTTTCACAGATGTTTTTTAAATATAGATACACACACATATATAATATATTAATATATATATAAAAACATTCAGTTTTACTTCTACTAACAAGATTAGAGTCATTTATTTCAATAGGCTATAAGAACACTTACTTTAGGGTATAAAAGGTTCATATGGCCCCATACAATATAAAGCTATATACTTATTCTTAAAGAGTGCACTATGTATTAGAGTTATTAAGCATGAAATTATAATTTTTCATTCCATAATTTCCATCATAATAATTATAAATACTATAGGTCATCAGTCTTGCTTTAATTTTAACCATTGAAGAACTACAGGCCGGGCCCGGTGGCTCACGCCTGTAATCCTAGCACTCTGGGAGGCCGAGGTGGGCGGATCGTTTGAGCTCAGGAGTTCGAGACCAGCCTGAGCAAGAGCGAGACCCCACCTCTACTAAAAATAGAAAGAAATTATATGGACAGCTAAAAATATATATAGAAAAAATTAGCCGGGCATGGTGGTGCATGCCTGTAGTCCCAGCTACTCGGGAGGCTGAGACAGGAGGATCGCTTGAGCTCAGGAGTTTGAGGTTGCTGTGAGCTAGGCTGATGCCACGGCACTCACTCTAGCCTGGGCAACAGAGTGAGACTCTGTCTCAAAAAAAAAAAAAGAAGAACTACAGGTCACATCTTCATATAATTTTTTAGATTTTTTTAATCTCAGATTAAGGGGTGAAATAATTTCTCTATGGAATGTTTATAAAACAGGTGTTTTGATAAAATATTAATATTTTTTAGTAGAATGTGTGCCTAAAATGCAAATGGGACAAAATCTCCAGTGAAAATGTTTGCATGATACATGGCAACTTAATATATTCCCTTTATTGAGAGAGGGGGGAAATGGACAGAGGATCAGTAAAGTTCAGACAGAGAAACCATCTCCAGTTTAAGGTTCTTATGCTTGGCAACTACCCACTACCATATATGTAACTCTGTTATCCTCCCATAAAAGTGCTCAGAAAACATCACACTATATCCCACAAATATATACAATTATTTGTCAATTTAAAGTAAAAATAGGCCGGGCGCGGTGGCTCACGCCTGTAATCCTAGCACTCTGGGAGGCCGAGGCGGGTGGATCGCTCAAGGTCAGGAGTTCGAGACCAGCCTGAGCAAGAGTGAGACCCCGTCTCTACTAAAAATAGAAAGAAATTATATGGACAACTAAAATATATATAGAAAAAATTAGCCGGGCATGGTGGCGCGTGCCTGTAGTCCCAGCTACTCGGGAGGCTGAGGCAGTAGGATCGCTTAAGCCTAGGAGTTTGAGGTTGCTGTGAGCTAGGCTGACGCCACGGCACTCACTCTAGCCAGGGCAACAAAGTGACACTCTGTCTCAAAAAAAAAAATAAATAAATAAATAAATAAAGTAAAAATAAAACAGGACTGCTCAGAGAATATGCCAAGCCCTTTTCTGGAATTACCCAGATAATAGCATCAGCACTATTAGAAAACTAGTCTTCCACCATGAAGCATTTGTCCTATGCCCTAACATCATATAATTAACAGCTTTTCACTGCTCTAACAAATTAGTAAAAGCTTCATGACTCGAAAGCAATACAAATTTATTACATTACGGTTCTGAAGGGCATAAGTCAGAAATGGGTATCATTGGCTAAATCAAGATGTTGGTAGGGCTGTATGCCTTCTGGAAGCTCAATGAAAGTATCCATTTTCTTGTTTTTCCAGTTTCAAGACACTGCCTGTGTTCCTTGTCTTGTGGTTTGCTTCCATCTTCAAAGCCAGCGATGGCTGGTGTAGTCTTTTTTTATGTTACATCACTGTCACTATGTGGCCTCCTTCTTTTACTTCTAAGGAACTCGTGATTATATTAAACCCACCCAGAGAATACAGAATAGTCTCCTCATCTCAAGGCCAGCTGATTAGCAACCTTAAGTTAGCAACCTTTAGTTTCTGTTAAAAAGTCACTTATTTAGAAAGTTCTTTGTTATTCTGTCATTCACTACATTTATCATATGGCATAATAATATATTTATTTGTCTAGTTATTAGATGTCAATTATTGGGCAAGCCACTTAGTAATAATATCACTGAGCTTTAGGTTTCTCATCTCTAAAATGGGAAAATAGTAACTTTACTGGTTCTCTCGCAGGATTACATGAGGGTTAACTTCTCATGTAATCCTATGAGAAAACCAATAGAGCTACAAGTAGAACTACCATTTGATCCAGCAATCCCATTACTGGGCATCTACCCAAAAGAACAAAAGACATTCTATAAAAAAGACATCTGCACTAGAATGTTTATAGCAGCACAATTCACAATTGCAAAGATGTGGAAACAACCCAAGTGCCCATCAATACATGAGTGGATTAGTAAAATGTGGTATATGTATACCATGGAGTTCTACTCAGCCACAAAAAAAAAAAAAAAAAAAAAAACCACAACGATGTGAGCTGGCACCTCTTGTATTATCCTGATAGAGCTGGATACTACTAAGTGAAGTATCACAAGAATGGAAAAACAAGCACCACATGTACTCACCATCAAATTGGTATTAACTGATCAACACTTAAGTACACATATAGTAATAACATTCATGGGGTGTCAGGCAGGTAGATGGGAGGGGGAAGGGGGAAGGGGTATGTAAACACGTAATGGGTGCGTTGTGCACCCTCTGGGGGATGGACACGCTTGAAGCTCGGACTTGGGTGGGGCAAAGGCAACATATATAACCTAGACATTTGTACCCCCATAATATGCTGAAATAAAAAAAAAATTTTAATTAAATAAATAAAATAAACTTCACAGAAATAGAGGCAATTTTTGCAACTGAGTTACATATACTAAACCAAAATGAACCACCCTTGAGAACATCATATAGAACTAAACTGTGGACAGAGAACTTTCAATGTCTAAACATTTCTTTCTTTTCTATTTGCGGTTTATCCAGGGGTTTTCTTCGATTAAATTAGCAAAGTTTTATTCCCATCCCAGGCTTTCAACATGTAGTTCTCCTGTCAGTCTGTAACACAGCAGGTGGCCAAGATCTCAGGTACCTTCTTAAAGGAAAATTGTACCTCAGGGAAGTTACAACTAACTCAATGTTCCTAGTACTTAATAAACAACATCCAGAATCCTATTCCAAGTGTCATGATTCCATGCCTTGATGTACATCACAGGCCTTGAGAGAAAATTGTGTAATTAAAACAATTCCATTGAAACTGCCTTTTACTTATGTATCAAATGGTAGCAAATACAGGGAAATGATATTTTGTATTACTGATTTTACAGAGTAGAATTTCAAGTAAAAGTAAGACATTCTTTGCTTAATATCATTTCTACTCTCAACCAGACATTTCTCTGAATTTGATTATAGCCCATTGGTAGAGAAAAGTCTAAGATAATTTCAGAAATGGTGAGTATCAATTGTGAGAGGTAATGGCAGTTCAGGAAAATGTTATCTGCATGAATTGCGATTATGTAATTCTTATCTTAGCTATATTCTGTAAGATCTGTCATTCATCTTACTTTGTGCTGTCTACAAGTTCATTGCCTAGAGGAATAAAAATAAAGAAATGCAATGCCTTTGGTTAACATCTCTGAAACTTTTTTTTGTGAATCGAACTAAAACTATCTTTCCCATTTAATGCTTAGTAAAAGCCATAGGTGATGTAAACTTCTATTGCTATATAAATACTGTGCATGCTACTTTTAAGAAATCAATTATTTAACCCCTTTAGTGGAAAATATATTCAAAGACACCATCTCAGCTAGCTAACTTTTGTCACCCTTAAGTGTATGCATGGCTTGAAGTACAGAGAGAAGACTTATGGCCATAATGCAAACCTAATTTCATATGCATGTAATTCAATTAGCTTTACTCAAGGTCTTTTTTCTATAGATCATGGAAAGGAGCATGATCAGTCTTTACCAAAGGTTAATCTTAACCTTAAAAGCACTACTTGGACAGTCACCTATATAGTCTTATTAAAGGGTTTCTGAAAATTACCTAAAGCCTCTCTTCAAATTTTTTCTCAATAGCCAAATTCCAATATAACTGGTTTATTCTTTGTATGAGACAAGGATTGCACTAAAAGTTTGATACCTAAAATGAATTATCATCTAGTGGTAACTTAACTTATCCAACAATTCTCATCAAGAAACAGTAGAGAAGTTAATCCTGACGGAGTGATAAAATACTCATCAAATATTTAAAAAATAATTACTGAGCAAACACTCCACTCCAGGCACTGTATGAGGTGCTGGATTGAAATGCAGTATATACTGATGAACACATTAGTCCCAACCAAGAGTCCCTGCTACAGAGAAAAGTCTGGAAAAGGTACTTAATTAGAAGTCTCAGAGCTTAACAGGGAACGAACTATGAAATTAGTCATCTGATTCCCACTTGGTAAATTTTGTCATCAGGCTTAGAAGAGTCTACACATAGAAGTGTCCAAAATTCAAATAATAAAACTTCAAGATTTTCTATGGCCCCTAAAATTGATCCATTATTCCAAGAAGAAATGCATCTGCTCTATTCCTTTCTATAAAAGTATAATTGTGATAAGGTTTGGCCAGATTCATAATTTGTCCCCTTATCACAGACTATTCGGAAGCTTCCTCTTGGTTTGTGTCTAAATTACAACAAAATATCCTGTTTTTCAGTGAATTGCCTGTTCATATCACTGATTCAACTGAAAATAGGCAAATTCATCTCCCTTTTATAGGTCACATCAGCAGTATGCCCAACAAGTTTGGTATTAAGTAATAAATTTCACAGATTCAATATTTTTAAGGTATATTGTCATGTAAGTGCATACTTATTTGGATTTTTTTCTCAAGATATCTCTAAAACAACATATGTGTTGGCAGGGCATGATGGCTCACGCCTGTAATCCTAGCACTCTGGGAAGCTGAGGCAGGAGGATCACTCGAGGTCAGGAGTTCGAGACCAGCCTGAACAAGAGTGAGACCCCATCTCTACTAAAAATAGAAAGAAATTAGCTGGACAACTAAAAATCTATAGAAAATATTAGCCAGGCATGGTGTTGCATGCCTGTAGTCTCAGCTACTTGGGAGGTTGAGGTAGGAGGATTACTTGAGCCCAGGAGTTTGAGGTTGCTGTGAGCTAGGCTGACGCCATGGCACTCACTCTAGCCTGGGCAACTAAGTGAGACTCTGTCTCAAAAAAATATATATAGTGCTTAAATAATAAAAGCATACATCCATACTTGAAAATGTATTATACTTGTTTCTGTAAAGTGTACAATTTTATCCTCCCAACATTTGAAAATATTATAAAAATTCTTTTAATTTTTACTATGTTACTTCATTCTGTTTCAACGATTACCAATTTACATATAACACAATATTGTTTCACTGATATCTCCAACCAAACACTCTCTCTGCTCCCTGGATTACTTTGAAGCAAATGCAAATCTTATAATTTCATTCACAGTTAGTTTAGTATGTATCTTTAAATACAATAGTGCTTTTGTAATCTTAAACACAATATTATTATCACAACTAAAATAAAATTAATAATCCCTTAATTTCATCAAGACTAGTCCACATTCAAATTTCTCTGAATGTTTCATTTATTTTAGTTTGCTTGTATCAGGATTCAAATATGTTCCATAAATTTCAATTGATTGTTTTTTCACTTACATCAAATTTATATGTCCCTCTCCTTTTATTTCTACTTATTATTTATTTGTTGATGAGTCAGATAATTTGCCCCATAAAGCCTTCCATAGTCTAGATTTTTCTAAAAACACCTACCACTGTAATGTTTCTCTGCCATTGTATTTCCTGTATATCTGTACGTGTAGTTGTATTCAAAGACATGGTGAAAGTTTTTACAGGAATACATCATAGGTGATCATGTGTAATTTCCTGAGGATGCACATTGTGAAATAATAAGAAATGTATATTTATACATTTATCTTCTCTCAGTCCCTGGCCCAGAGTTCCTAAATCCTTTGTAGTTCCCTGGGTGATAGGAACATCTTTTGTCCTAATGAGCAACTCTTGGAACAGGGCTGGTCTTCAGGAATACCACTATTTTATGAGAACTGGACAGTAGTTATATTCCAATTCTAATGTTTCTTCTTTTATATTAGCTGGAATAATTTTACTGAGATACTTTACTCATCAGATATAGAATTATACTAAGATATAGCTTTCCTAAGAAAAGCAAGATAAATGTTTAGGTTTTTATCTTTATCTTCCATTTTAAAAATAGTGAATTGGTTTCCTAGCATTGTCCAAATTTATGAACTCATGCATTTAATCATGTTTGATGGGTTCCAAACCATTTTGATGGTTGCATTATAGAGAATGAATTGGTTTGGTAGGAGGATGTGTGTGGCTCTTAATAGAAACTGCCAGACTCTTAGGTGACAAAACTGGTAGGACAATGGATTGCTATGGACTGAATTTTATCCCTCCCAAAATTTATATGTTGAAGCCTTACCCTTCGATGTGACTATATTTAGAGATAGAGCTTTTAGGAGGTAATTAAGATTAAATGAAAGTACAACGGTGGGGTCCTAATCCGATATGATTGGTGGCCTTGTAAGTAAAGGAAGAGATCTCTTCCCACCCCGCTACACATGCATGCACTGAGGAAAGATCATGTAAAAACACATCAAGAAGGCAGCTTTGTAAGCCAGGAAGAGAGCTCTTACCAGAAACCAAATTTGCTGGCACCTTGATCTTGGATTTCAACCTCCAGAACAGTGACAATATAAATTACTGCTATTTAAGCTACTCAGTCTATGGTATTTTGTTATGGCAGACAGAGCAAGCTAATACAATGGTAAAATAGACTAGATTAAACAGGAGCAACTTTCCAGTCATACTATGGGACACAATGTATTAATCAGGAAGAAAAGGCATTTCAACATGTGCAGTTCTTCCAAATGCCTTCTTCCAACTCAGAGAGAGTTTAGAATAATCTCTGGGGTGTTTCACAATGTCAGGTACTCCCCCCAACGCAATACCATCAGTCAGTTCTCATATCGTCCCTTTGTTTCCAGATTATTGGGGTTAATCAATTTATTCAAAAACATTTATTGAATATCTCTTATTTTCTAGAGACTGGGACATTTTTTAAATAAGACAAATGTAGCCTATCCTTTATGGAGAAAGAAAAATCTGGTTGCTGTTTCTGGCTAATTAAATGTATGTAACTTTAGTGTTTCTAGTTTTTCAGCTATTATTTTTGCTTAAATTGAAGAGTAGGTATAAAAAACGGGTAGACTATTATAACATGTTTTCTTCTTATAACATTAATGGGGTGAGCTCTGGACTACAGCTGCTGCATTCTAAATTCCTCTTCTCTCAATAGGGAAAGTACGTGAAATCTTTTATTTCCTCCTTAAATCTGGGGTATGGACATGGGAGTATGTCTAAGAAAAAAAATATTAAGTTAAATATGATTTTATTATTTATAAAATTGGTATTTGAGTGACAATAGTCAAAAAGACCAAGGAAATTCACTAGTAACATAGCAGTAATTACTGAATACTATGTTCAGTGGATTAAAAAAACCTTCAGTTCTCAGTCAGCACATATTTAGATGAGAGATCAATGTGCATTTGTGAATTAGTCAGCTGTTCTTCTTTTTCTAAAAAAGACTGAAACTAATTATTAACTGTGGAAAAAATGGGACTTCCATGAGATTTGATTCTTGGAGAATAGTGACAGACTGTTAGGCTTTTAAAAATATAAGCATTTGCTTTTGTTCTCTAATGGATATGTAGGAGTGCTATATTTTCAGCTCTTACTAAGTGAAAAGAAAAAAGTCACCAGTTCAAGTTACATATCATTTTCTGTTTCCAGTGTGTTTCTATCTGAGTGAAAGTAAAATGCTTAGGTGATAAAAAAAAAAAATGCATCTGTTTTCTAATCAGAGTGAGAAAGGGAGATGAAAGTACTGGCTGGTGCTATCTCTGAATGGTTGTTATCATGCTGTGATGTGACTACCTAGGGGGAAAAAACATAATAAAGAGAAGGAGATAAGCTGTAGAGTTACAAGTGGATGGAAGATAGAGATGTCACTCAGAATGTTTTCAACATGCTACAAGCATCAGAACAGCAAAATAATTACGCAGTAAGGAGTCCCAGAATGCCATACGATATGATATTTGCCCTTTTCTCTTTTACTTTAAAAATGGTTTCAATTTGGGTAATAAATTATATCTACACTCAAACTACATGTAATCATGTAAGAAGGAGTTAGATTTAATTAATTATAAGTAAATAGCTCTGTTTTTAACCTAAAATTTTATTTCTAAAGAATAAATTACTAAGAAAGTGTTCTTTGTTTTTTGACAATGACACTGCCATTGTCAGAGAACTGATTTTGAATTCTTCTAAACACAGAAGCCCAAATTGTTTTCTCTTCTTCCCACTATGAAACTCTTTTTTTTTTTTTTTGAGACAGAGTCTCACTCTGTTGCCCAGGCTAGAGTGAGTGCTGTGGCGTCAGCCTAGCTCACAGCAACCTCAAACTCCTGAGCTCAAGCGATCCTCCTGTCTCAGCCTCCCGAGTAGCTGGGACTACAGGCATGCACCACCATGCCCGGCTAATTTTTTCTATATATATTTTTAGCTGTCTATATAATTTCTTTCTATTTTTAGTAGAGGTGGGGTCTCGCTCTTGCTCAGGCTGGTCTCGAACTCCTGAGCTCAAACGATCCGCCCACCTCGGCCTCCCAGAGTGCTAGGATTACAGGCGTGAGCCACCGCGCCCGGCCTATGAAACTCTTTTTACGTATTCAGTTCTATCCCTATCTCAGGTCAAATATTCACTTTTCCTTAGCTGTATTTCTTGACATGGTGCTTGGGAAAGAGGTTCAATTCAATTTTGTTCTTCACTATATATGGAATAGATCAGATATAATCAACCAAGTAGGTCAATAATATTTTATAATGCATATAAAAACTTCTCTTGTTAGACAAGGAAAAGACCCTTTGGGAAATATCCTAGGTTTGGAAACCAATGATTCTTAGTTACAATCATGGCTCTGTTATCACTACCTATAGAACCTTGTTTAACTTCATTAACCTTTATAAGCCTATTTCCCCATGGGTTAAAAAGAAGAGAAAGGAAGGAAGAAAGGAAGGGAGGGAAGGTAGGAGGGAGAAAGAATGCTAATTTCTAACTCACACAGAGTTGTTTCTTGAGGATGAAAAGAAATGACTATGTTGCATGAAGCAGTTTACTAAATTTGCAGCATTTGGAGATGAATCCACTTCTGTCAGTTTTTATGTTATGGACATGTATATTTATTAATAAGTCTATGGAGAATTTTAATGCCATCTCCAATTAGGTAATGACACTGAATATGGATTGGGCAGAGTAGAACTAGTCATTTGAAATAAAGAAGAAATCCTTACTGCTGATTTCTCCTAATAATATTCCTGAATTTCAGAATAAAGGAGCTCAGGGCCCTTACTTCTGTGACCAGACTAGCCTCAGGTGAGTTGACACCAGCTAGAATTCTCACTAACCCTGAAAATGCCCTTTGATTGAAGGAGAGTGCTAATAAGATACCACTGACATCAACATGAATTAATTAGTTGCTTTTATAGATGTAGTCAGCTCTCTTCTTACAGGCAAGCAGGGTCTTCCACACAGTGCAGCGTATTACACAATCTCCCCTGGCCCTGCTGTCAGCCTTGGTGGAAACACAAGAAGAATATGGAGGAGAAAAAAGAAATTTGTCTCCAAAGCTAAAGAATCCTGAGGTTTCTTTCTGATTTTTTTATCAGAAAGAATGCTGTACTAAGAATTTAAATAATATAAAATCTGGCATGACTACCCAAAACAACTCACTCATTTATCATTGAACAGATAGTTATTGAATTATTAATCTGTTGTAAATGCCATTGTAGGTATTGAGGATACAAATTTGAATAAGATCAACAAGAATCCTGCCCCATGGTCTTTCCATTCTAGTGGAAAAGAGGAACAAAAGAGGATGATCTTGTGAGGAATCAACATTTAGGCTGAACCTTGAAAGATACAGAGGAACTGGCCATGATGATACCTGGAAGGAAGACCTTTGCACACAGAGAGAACTTTAATTATATATCATTAAAATGATACTTAATGAAAAGTAAGTGATGACATGAAAATATCCTTTTGATGTAAGTTTGTGAAGGATAATACAGGATACAAAATTTTGTGTGCATGTGTGTGTGTGCGTGTGTGTCTGATCTATGTGACAAATATTCTTCTGTGTGTGGAAAAAAATTTAGAGAGAACATTCAACAATGAGAACTATTGTGCTCAGGTATAGAATTATTGGACTTTTCCTTCATTTTTACTTTGCATAATTAAAAGTCAAATCTCTGTCTCCAAGACTTTGCACTAGAATGTGGCTGATTACCCTTCCTACCTTCTAGGAACCATTATTCTACTCTCTACTTCATGAGATCAACTTGTTTTGCTTCGGCAGATGAGTGAGAACATGTGGCATTTATCTTTATGTGCCTGGCTTATTTTGTTTAAGAAAATGTCCTCCTGGCTCACTCATGTTGCCACAAATGACAGAGTTTAATTTTTTTTATGGCTGAATAATATTCAATTGTGTATATAAACCACGTTTTCTTTATCTATTCATCTGTTGATGGACACTTCGATTGATTCCACATATTGGCTAGAGTGAATAGAGCTGCAATAAACATGGGGGTGCAGATACTTCCTAAATATACTCACTTCCTTGTGGGACTGCAGAATTGTATTGTGGTTCTATTTTTAGTTTTTTGAGGCAACTCCATATTGTTTTCTAGAATGGTTATACTAGTTTACATTCTCAACAACAATATATGAGTTTCCTTTTCTTTGGATCCTCTCTAGCATTTGTTAATTTTTGTATTTTTGATAGTACTCATTTTAACTGGGGTAAGATAATTTCTTATTGTAGGCTTGATTTGCATTTACCTGGTCATTAGTTATACTGATATTTTTTTTCATATGCTTTGCCATTTTTATGTCTTCTTTTGAAAAATGTCTATCAAATCCTTTGCTCATTTTTAATTGGATTATTTAGATTTTTGCTGTTGATTTGTTTGAGTTACTCATATATTCAGGATATTAGTCTCTTTTTGCAAATATTTTCTCCCCCTGTACAGGTTGTCTCTCCACTCTATTGATTGTTTCCTTTGCTGTACAGATTTTTATTTAGTTCGATATAGTCTCATTTGTCTATTTTTTGTTGTTGTTTTTATTGCCGATGTTTTTGAAGTCTTACCCATAAAATCTTTGCTTAAATCAATGTCCTGAAGCATTTCCTCTGTTTTCCTCTGATAATTTTATGGTTTGGGGCCTTACATTTAAGTTTTCAACGTATTCTGAATTGATTTTTTATCAGGTGAGAGACAGGGGTCTAGTTTCATTCTTCTGCATATGGTTATTCAGGTTTCCCAGCACCATTTATTGCAGAGATTGTCTTTTTTCCAGTGACTGTGTTTGGCACCTTTGTCAAAATCAGTTGGCTGTACATATGTGGATTTATTTCTGGATTCTCTATTGTGTTCCATTGGTCTGTCTATGCGTCTGTTTTTATGCCAGTACCATGCTGCTTTGGTTATTATAGCTTGGTAATATAATTTGAAATCTGGTAATGTGATGCCTCCAGCTTTGTTCTTTTTGCTCAGTGTTGCTTTGGTTGTTTGGCATATTCTGTGGTTCCATATAAATTTAAGGATTGCTTTTTCTATTTCTGTGAAGAATACAAAAAATTTAGAAGAGAGGATTTTGAATGTTGCCAACACAAAGAAATGGTAAATGTTTGAGGTGATGGATATGCTAATTATCCTGTTTGATAATTATACATTACGTACATGTAAGAAAATATCATTCTGTAGCCCCTAAATATGTACAATTATGTGTCAACTAAAAAGAGAAGGAAAATAAATAATTGTCCCCACACTATTGAGTATCTGTAATGTAAACAACTCTCCTAAAGACCATATACTCTTCACACAGTCATACTCAGATTCTGTACCATACACGTAAAACAAGGAAAATTGAAACTCATCACTGTGGGTTATAAAAACCTAACCATATTTTAAATTGCTTCTTCAAAGTGATGAGAACACTCTATTCTATAACAGAATAGAAATAGTAACAAGGAGAGAGGATGTCTTCAAACTAAAAGAAATCTTATCTATAATCTAAAAAAATCACCCCTCTAGTTTTCTTGACCACCCTTCCTAGTTCTTTATAATCATCTCTTCTCTAATACTAAATGAAAATATGTGCTACTAACATCTGAGAAAGATAATAAAACAATAACTAATTCTTAAAAATAAAATAATCAATTTTGAATTATGAACCATAATTGTCGCCATGTCCATGGCATTAGGAAAATTTACTTTTTTTTAGGATTGATTTTGTCCACTTGAGATTATTTTATTTTATTTATCTGTATCAAAAAATACAGAAATATAAAATGTAAGAACATATTACCTTTAGCTATACAGAATGAAATTTAGATTCAACTAAAGCGTTCTAAATTTTTCACTTCAGTACACATTGCATTATAAATGCATTATTTGCCTAGTAAAGGTTACATATGAACCAAATTGGTAGCGACTTTGCTAGTATTCCTGAACATAAGGTTAGGGTTCCCGTGAACACAGTCCCTGATATTTAATATTCTAAAACCAAGCTGACAACAAAAATTCACAAATTTCAAAATTTGTCAATTTGATCTCTTTATGACATTAAACTCACTTAGCAATAATTGTCTTACAATTAAATTCTCATTTAATTGGCCATGGTTATTAATTGGCTATTGTCCAAAGTAATAAACACGTTAAAATTATTTTATTATTTGTGGCATATGGGATGACACATGGTATGGTGTTTGGAACAAGGGAGGCCTTCATGTGAAGAACAAGATCATGAAAGCCTGTCTGTACAAAGCACAAAGACATGCATTAAATTCAAACTATAGGAAATGTGTTGCATTATCTACATTGGTATAAAGTACCTAGGTATTTGAAATCATCACACACAGGAATTATTTTAGAAAACATGCAAGTGGTTCCCAGATTTTAAATGTTAAATTTTATTAAAGGCTTTTAGTGACATACCAAGAAGCTTTAACCTCATTTTATATAGTGTTTAAATTCATTCTCTTTCTAACTTTATCTTCTAAATATCTCCACAAATCAAGAGGTATTTATTAAATTTTATATTCAATATATAAACACAGAAATACTAAGTGTATTAAACATGCTTTTTGAGACTCCACCATGAAAACTCAATTTGCATGGGAGGTGGAGAAAATCTGATTATTATTGCTTAGCACTGTATTAATTTTCTTTTGCTATTGTAAAAAATCAATATAATAAAAAACTAATGGCTTAAAACAACAAAAATGTATCCTCTTACAAATCTGAAAGTCATTCTAAAATCAACAGGGCTGTGCTTCTTCTAAAGGCTCCATTTCCATGCCTTTTCTAACTTCTCGAAGCTGCAATCATTCCCTAGTTCATGCCCCCATACTACATCCTCAAAGCCATCAGTGTAGCATCTTTCAATCTCTCTCTTGCTCTGATCTCTGCTTCCCTCCTTGTATCTCTGAATTCTTTCATTCCCGATTCATCTTGAATCCTTGCATTGTCTGACTCTGACCCTCCTATCTCTCTTCTGATTGCATTGAGCCACTAGATCATCTTCCCATTTCAAGATCCTTAACTTAATCACATCTGCAAAGTCTCTTTAGCCACATAAGGTAACATATTTACAGATTGTGGGGATTAGGACATGGATATATTTGAGTGGTCATCATGTAGCCTACCATAGGCACAGAAAGATATGGTACTTTTAACTGAGAAGTCAATACTTATGTAAGCAGCTATTAATTGTTTGATTTGGCTTATTGATTATAGCATTCAAATAAATAAAGGTAAGTTCTTGCCTAGGTTATTCAAACCATCTATTTGACTCTCATAATTATTGGAAATTATTTGTGTTTATGAATTGTTTTAGGCACTATGGCTTTTCCCCATATAGAACAATCAATGCTGTAATACAGTAATCAATAGATGGTGAAGAAATATTTAAATATAGAAAAACACTTTAACTTAAAACTTCTAGAAAAGGCAGATACAATAACAACATCCATCAAAATAAATCTCTTGGGACAGTGGCTACTGTTATCATGCACATTTCAATTTTTTGTATTTTATTTTTAATAATAACCAACAGCTATTTTTCATTTATAATACAGGGCACATAAGTCAGCAACATTTCCCTGGAACCTTGGATCAT
The DNA here is from genome assembly GCF_041146395.1 of Eulemur rufifrons. Classification (NCBI taxonomy): domain Eukaryota; kingdom Metazoa; phylum Chordata; class Mammalia; order Primates; family Lemuridae; genus Eulemur; species Eulemur rufifrons. The sequence goes on along the minus strand of NC_091010.1, from coordinate 32,107,499 downwards.
TGCTTTTCTTAAATCTTCTAGCACCAAAATGTGTATTTTAACAATAAAATTGTTGTAAATGCTTTAAGTACAAATCTAGTTAACTGGACTATCATGTTTGACCCTTAAGAAAATTATGTCAGATAAAATATAATTTGAGTAAGGTTTATTATTAAACATTTATAAAACATTTTAATAATCAAACCAAAGTCCCCATTGTATGCAAATATGTTTTCTGACCAACCTGTGCTTAACCTCCTGCAAAACTGACCACACAACACCCTAAGATCAATTGAGATGGGATATGGTGATTGGGGAGCTGGATAGAGAAAATGTCAAATTCTCTTTATAATTCTCCATCTTCCCCCCCCCCCCTTTCAGGGACATTTGTAAATTCTATGTCTTCTAAAAGCTGGAAACCATTTTTAAGACAAAAGCCATTTTGCATTATAAATAATAGGCGTTATAACAGTCTCAGCACCAATTCTTTAATCAGACTGTCTTCATTGATAACTAAACTTTTCCCAGAGTACTTTCTTAGAATACCCAATGTCACTACAGGATAGCAAATGTTCCTTTTTCTACACATTGGGCTGTCACTCAAAGAAAAGTAGAACTATTTTAGAGCATTATAATTATTTTATTCCTTTTACTCAAACCTGGAATAAATAATATTCAATCATTAAAAATTACTTTTAAAAGAACTATATTTTAAATTTATTTTAAGGAAGATGAATATTCATTGGAAACTTCTGGGAAGATATTATCATGTGCAAACATTCTAGGAATCCCTTCTACATTCCCATTAAAATATACATTAATAATACATTAATAATAGTCTCCATTTCTTAAAACTTATTATGCATGAGGCACTGTGATAGACACAGCATATTTTAACTTACCTAATTCTCACAACAGCCTTTTGAAAGGATGAAACTGAAACTCAAAGATGAATTTTTAAAATTTACTTAGCTACAAAATGGCAGAGCCGGGATTTTGACCCAAATCTATCTAATACAAAGTCTAATTGCTTAACACATGCATGAAAGAAAAAACTAACCATCTTGAAAGCTATTAATAGTACCAAGTATAAATCATATCCAAGCTCCAGTTTCCATTTGTAATAATTAAAATGTAAATGAAAACAAATTTTCAAAATGATAAAATAAATCCATATTTTTAAAGTTAAAATAGTGAGTCACATATTAAAATACTTACTGTATTTTAAAAAGTTACATCTGGGGGAACACAGATGATAAGTGTACATCCATCAGGAAAGTATACATTTCTATTATATGGAAACAGTTATCAAAGGTGATAAAATTATCTCTTTTTCAAAAATGATTTTTAAAACTATTCAAAAACAAATGATTACAGAGAAACAGTGAATTTCTCATGAACTTTCTACCCTGAGCCCCTTCTTACCTTGGAGGAGAAAGAAAAACCTTATAGCCAAACGCTAAGAAGTCAACAGTCCCTAGGAAGTTGTCCCAATTTCATCAGACCCCAACCTCAAATGAACAGTGCTGCTGCTGAATAATATCCAAAAATCACCTGTTGCATCATAGGATGTATAATTTCCACTTACAAACTGTTTCAAGTAGTAAAATCCTTCAAAGTGCAGTATTTTATAGTCATAGTGAGTGACCATATATTTTAACATTAAATCAAGAAATTTTAGAAGCAAAGGAGGCACTGCTGATAATTATGTCAGGACAAAAGTAAAGTAGGATTGTCATTAGCAAATCAACATGTATGATCACCCTAAAAACATCATACCTACAGAAGATACCATAGCTAAAAGATAATATGCCCTCGATGATATATGAGAAGGATAAGAAAGAAGATGAAATCAAGGTAAAAGAATTTTTAAATGAATATAAGAGATTAAAAAAACTAAAATATCTTCTGCTTCCGATATGGCACACTAAGCTCTCACTGGACCAATCACTGAGCAAATAACAGCTATTATCACCTCTGAATTATGGGGGAAAAGTCCTATCTGAAAGTTCTGAGAGTGATACAAGATGAGAAGAGTCAAAACTTGATAGAGAGAAATGCAATCAAAAAGTCCTTCCTATTTTTTCAGCTTTTTTTGCACAAGGGCTGAAATGTCACAATTTTCTGTGTATGTCAGAATTGGGGGCAACTCCTTAATGGCTGAAAAGTGAAGGAAAAATCCCAGAAACAAGCAAGCCAGAGATAGAAAGCCCCAAATATTGTATATAAACACTGTACAAATCTTTTGATGAAGAAACTTTGAAGCATATGACAGAATCCAGATAAATTCACCCGATCTGATATTTGAGTGGCTTCTGAAAACATAATTTACAGTTGAAGTCCAACCAGATTTCTTCTTATCTGGCCTCTCAATCAAGTCCCTTACGGGTAGTGAGTCTGGCTTGCGGGACTCTCCCTAGGATCCCAAAGATCAATCCCTGACCATGCCAGGGGAAACCTGGGGCTGTGTCCACAAGAAGCTCCCAACTCACTGGTGGTAGCAGCCTCTGGGCTCATGTGGGCAAAAAGTCTCTCCAGCAGCTCGGGATCCCACCAACTGTCAGAGATGGGAGGGAGACAGAAATAAACTGCTCCATCTACCCTTCTCACTGGACTTCAAGCCTCTTGGAGGTTGATCTTTGCTGATGCCTTGCTCCTTCTTGTTCTGCTCCGCAACTTCTTCCCATGGAGTCTCCTGAAGGTTCTGGCACCTTTCCTTCAGACCCACATCTTATCTATCTTTGTTTGTTTGGTCATTTCTTCTCTTTCATCTTAAACTTCTCCTTCTCACTAAGATGTTCTGGCAGCTGGTATCTCTGGACAGCCATCTTGCCACTCTCTGTATATTGCTGTATTATAAACTCAAATTTAACCTAAGAGCAGAATTCTCATAGGAATTGTCCCTTGAAAGGTCCTTTCAAGTCCTATGATTTCTTTTTGAGATTAATAATTTTTTAGCAGTTTTCTAAATTTCTTATATCATTTGAGAACATGACAGTCAGAGTGTAAACCTATTCACTAGTCATTAAATCCTAAAAGAAAGTAAATATTGACATTTTGATTCACAGTATATTGATGGATATTTTTAGATCGTACAGATTTTAAAAATCCATTTAAAATCACTAATTTATATTGTTATATATTACCCAAATATATTTATTCTGCTCACATATATTGACTTTAGATACATAAATGTCCTGCCATTTATTTTTTATTGAAGTATAAAATTGTATGTGTAATTTTAATCTTCCTTAAATTGAGGGGGAAATATTCATATTTATACTAAAATGTACTCCCTCTTTTCCATCAAACTCAAATGAACATGCAAACACAAAACGACAATAAAAAAGAATGATCCTATTTATGTTGCAAAAAACACATGAAGTTCTCTACAAGAAAGAGCTATGCCATGGTTAAATACTAACACATACAAAGCACTTTGCAGTGTCTGGCAATAAAGCACTCAAAAAATGTGGCTAACGTATAATTTAAAATAATCCAAGGGAATGTGGGACTATTTTGAGTGTTTAATACCTCTTGAATGCTAAAGTGCAATTCCCAAGAGGAACTCTGTTAAATTAAATATTACCATTTATATGCTGTTGTCATTATTGTGCTAACAATGTATCAGAATTGAACTGATGACATTCACTTCGTGTTCTCTGATCATGAAATTCTAGACTTTCATAGTAACAACATAACTCATCAAATTGCTTTTGGGTAATTAAAGCACCACAATAGAACTAAAACCATTTAAAAATTTTTAAGGATACCAACCATGTGAAGATATCATATGTGCTTAGAGAAAGAATACAAATGAGACTCAAATACAGACCCCATTCTCAATAACTTAGAATCAAATGAGACGTAAAAGTACAGAAAAGAGCAATATGTGCAATAAATACTGAGCAAACGTGAGAGGAGATGTATCTACCTGTACTGAGCAGAAAATCAAGTATGGAAAGAATTGTCCTTCTGTCCTTTTTGAGGGTACCTCATTGCACTAAAGCTGGGTTAGTGAGGTGATGAGGCGAATTGTGTGGGGACCATGAAACCAAGCAGAGCAACTAATTAATTTTCTATCAGTCTATGGACTTTGCCAAACTTTGCATTCACTATTGACTTTCTTCAAAAGCATGTTAAAATTGATTTTTTCCCCAAAATTTGATGAACCTTTCTGAAATATGGGAAAGACCTACAGGGGAGAAAGATGTATTTATTTTTTAAGAATAGAATAAATAATTGCAACGGTGTATTTTCAATTTATTTTTTTCGGACAGGAAATCCAATGATGGGGAAGCAGTTGTTTACCTAGCTTTTAAAAAAGAGGGAGATGAGGAAGAAGTCATATGGACACTTTTTTCTGAAAAGTGGGAAAAATAGACAAATTAGTATAGACCTAGCTGTATATATAATAGTATCAGGTCTCTTCTTTCTCATCTTTTCCCTTATCAAAATTAGCACATTAATATCCTCCCACTGTTGGAAATATCTTTAACCTGGACATTCACACTTGCAGGCCCAGAAACATCTGCACTCTGCAATAGTTCCAGCCCTTGCTTGCAAAAAGTATCAGAGAAACTGCCAGGTCAAAATTTCCTTTCCTCATCTGACTGAGCTCCTAATTCATTTTCTCCACAAGGCCATAAATACCTTCCTAATCCCAGGACTTTAAAATATTTAAAACTAATAAACCCATTGTTTTTTCACTGAACTTTTTCTTCACCTTCTAGATTATCTTATCTCTTCCAGAAAGTGGTAACTATGTAAGCTCTAGCCATGGTCTTACAAACTTTTATTACAAATCCTTATTTGCTCCTAAATCCCAACACTCATGTGTTCTTCCCCTGGTGCAATATTCTCTGAGCGATAGCATGCATTGGATCCTTGTTGCCCTGTACATTCTAATATGCTAAATAATCTAGGACTTGAGGAAAACTGTTTTCGTATTTTCTAATTGGATTGCTTCACTCCATCTACTGCCAAATCTACCTGGAAATATACAGGCAGCCTTAAAAATATTTATGCTAAAGAGAAGCCCATAAATAATTTGACAGTTATGTTTTCCATGTTTGCTAGCTAATTTTTATGGCCTCAGTAATACAAGCCCAGCTAATAATCTACTCTGCTTTGCCTTTTTGTGACCATGCTTCATTAAGGAGTTTTATAGTTTCTATTAATAAATCAAAATAAATGCTAATCAAAGATATAAATGTTGTGAACAACCATCTGCTTAGACTTCACCATCTATAATTTTAATATGGGATTTTTGTATGCTGAATATTTACATTCCCTTGAGGGTGGGGGGGTGTGTGTGTGTGAGTGTGCAATTAAGACCTTTTCAACTCCAAAGGAGAAAAAGCTGATGCTGACCACACCAGAAGGGAACATGTGGAAAGCAGCATGAAAAGAATATATATTCATTTAATTTTTCATTAGACTTCTAAAAAATCTTTCCACTACTGACTCTTGGTTTTCTGTGTCTCATACAACTAGGAAAAAAATATTACTTGTGGTTTGAGGCTCTGTCTGTGTGTATTAGCACTGTGAGTCTACTGAAGCAGAGGGCAGTAGGATCAAAAGGCCAGAAAAGATGACTTACTTAAAGTCAAAACAATAAAGGTCACTGTTTCCTTTGAGGAAAAAATGTATATCTATTGTAGGCCGGGCGCGGTGGCTCACGCCTGTAATCCTAGCACTCTGAGAGGCCGAGGTGGGCAGATCGTTTGAGCTCAGGAGTTCGAGACCAGCCTGAGCAAGAGCGAGACCCCACCTCTACTAAAAAAAAAAAAATAGAAAAAAATTATATGGACAGCTAAAAATATATATAGAAAAAAAAAAAATTAGCCGGGCATGGTGGTGCATGCCTGTAGTTCCAGCTACTCGGGAGGCTGAGACAGGAGGATCGCTTGAGCTCAGGAGTTTGAGGTTGCTGTGAGCTAGGCTGACGCCACAGCACTCACTCTAGCCTGGGCAACAGAGTGAGACTCTGTCTCAAAAAAAAAAAAAAATATATATATATATATATATCTATTGTAGTGTCTACATGTACATGTGAACATATATCCAAAAATCACCTGCAAAAGAAAAGTTAAGATAGCCATTTAGGAAATTACTACTGTGACATGTTTTTGCTCTTCCTTTCTAATTTTTAAAACAATTTTATGACTATTTAAAATAGAGATGATAGAGAGCCAGAAGATGCCATCCATGGATATGGACCTGAATATAACATGGGTTTTATAGTTGATCCGGATAATTATAATATCCTTAAAGCAGTACTACAGGAAAATTATTATGAAGAATGACAATAAAACAAAGTCACAGCATGTCAAGAAAAACTGTACGAAAACAAGGCATTCTAGAGAAGAATCAAAAGTGATATTATCTTAACACTGTAAACTTTACTAAACCATTAGCTGAATCTGTCCTCTTTGGCAAGACTCTAAGAATTTCCTTTGGATTATAGTCCATTACCTAGGCACATGCACTTCCTAAAAATATATCCCCTCCTTCCATCTATCTACTCTTGTTTCATTCAGATGTGCCAATCTTCTGCCTGCCTCAGGGTCATTGTCCTTTTTTGTGGCTGTCTGCTCTCCTTCATCCCATCTCAGCTCAAATATCACCTCCTCCTCAGAGTTCTTCCCCTGAGTAGCTAAAGTGGTTGAGCCATTCCTAGCCCATCTTAACTGAAGTAGAAGAGCTTTCATTGCTACTTATCACCCTGATTTATTTTCTTCTTAGTGCTTAGTAAAATAGAAAACTTATCTCTTTACTTATTGTCTGTCTCCCTCCAACAAAATGTGAGCACTTGAGAGAAGGTGCTTGTCTATCTTGTTCACTAGAGTGTAAAGGCACATCACATGGTTGAAAGGGTTTCTAATGAACCGTTCTGTAGCCTCATAAGACTTATATTTACCTTCCTCTTGCAGAGTCTGCACTGCATAAAAAGTAAGAAATATTGAGAAAGACAGAAAGAAGTGTGTACCAATGTTCTCAATGAACATCTTTGAGGTGTTTCTCCCTGGTGAATAAACTCACTGAATGAATGTTTGTAATAGTGATCATAACTTTCACAGGCCCATGTTTATATGCAAGTAATTTTGAAGAGTGGCATAATTGCCTCTAATAAAGGTAAATGATTCTAAAAGCTTAGACGTCATCTACAAGGTTGATGCTGATAATGCTGCCTCATTTAATAGACTATGTGAACATGGAAACAAACTTGAGGAAGAGACTAATAGGAACTCAACATCAGCCATTATTCACAATAATTTGCTTATAAGCAGAGATGAGTATAATTAGATTAACTCATTAAAAACTTCAAAGCAATAAAAATGGCTGCTTTTATGCTAATATATCAATTCATTTAACACTGTACATTTTTCTATTCAATATACTTCCATATTCAATACGTCATGTAATCCTATATTATTAGAACTTTTTGAAGTTGGCAAAACTGCTCTTCTGTTTTTCAGTGAAAAAAATATCACATAATAGAGGAGTGAGACTCTTGAAGAGATAGAGAAATGTCATGGAACTCAGGTCTTAAAGTGCTAATGAGGTTGGTGAAAGGGAACATTAGAATTTCAAACAACTTTCTTTCATGGATTTTATTTTTCACATCTACCTTAAGTTTCTACCTCCTGTACATAGTCCACTCTCAAAATAATGTTTGGCTAATTGAGAAGTGGCCAAAATGTGCTTGTTAAATAAATCCTTGAATACGTATATATTCTTTACAAAACTCCATACAGGTAGGATAGCTCATTCATCTGTGAAATAATCACAAAAATCAATTCTAGATGGATAACAGACTTAAACCTAAGGCATGAAACCTTAAGAATCCTAGAAGAAATGTAAGGAAGACTCTTTCAGACATTGGCCTAGGCAAAGATTTTATGAAGAAGACACCCAAAGCAATCACAGCAGCTGCAAAAATAAATAAATGGGACCTGATCAAATTAAAAAGAATCCTGGGTTTTTGCAGATTTATCTCTTTAGATTTCTTTGCTTAAATACTAATCTTAGTTATTTTCCACCTTTCTGAACTTCCTACTAATAATATTGCTCTCCACAATAAAAGCAATATCATCTACTCTGAAGTCAGAATACTTTTTACATTCATGTATCTTAATGTCATTTACGCATTAATTTCTTATGATTAATTTACATATAAATTTTGGAGGCCTATTGTTATACATGTTGAATCACTGTGTGAGATTATAGCTTAAACCAGTAATCAAGTGACCCAGGATAATGTCAATTCAGGATAAAAATAACATTTTAGAAAAGACTGATTGGTAAATATTCGTCAGTATAAAGACACATGGATTTAGTCCCAAGTGCTTATTTCTAGAAAAAAAGAATTCTACTTAGAAAAGTTTTATGAGACTTTGGCAAATCATGATATTTGATTTCTATCAGAAAATAAAATAGTACCTTATGGTTTTGCTATTTCTAATACATTTTTGTTCTGCCACACCAAAGCAAGAAAGGTTGCAGCAGGTGGTTATGTTGTTTTTGAGCATAATAGTTAATGGCTTTTTCTGCTGTCAGAATTTTAAAAGCCATTAATTTTATCTTAACCCCCCCTTAATTTGACTGTCATGCTTTCCTACATATTAATTAAGCGTGTAAACTTTCTTACAACCACATCTCATCATGAACCTGATCAATATATTCCTCCCATCACATTTATTTGGGCTCAGCCTCCTCTTCCATTACCCAGATGACAAGTTGACAAAGAACAAAGCTTTAATTCTATTTTTTTCTTGGTAGGAAAATAATGATATAATGGATAATTTATTTCCTCATTTCAGCCAGCACTAAATCATGGGCCTGAGTACTCTAACAGTTTGGAGATCTTTTTCATCTGAGTCTACAAAATGTGTAGATTTTGTTAAGAAAAATTAATTTAGCATTATTCAAATAAAAGACATCAAGTACAAATCTGTAGTTTCATTTTACAAAACACACATTATGTGTGTGAGAGAAATTCTGTTTAAAAAAGATGAACATTTTCTAAGCAAAGACCTCTGATTTTCTGGAATTTAGGAAGTCTCTGCCCAGGGGCTATTTCCCCAACTAATCACATCGAAATGAAGCCCAATGAGAAGCAAGCCCCACTCAGAACACAGAGCTCACAAGTAAGGTTTTCCAAAGAACAGAGGAGAATTCAGGGAGAAAACCCTATGAAGTATCCTCAGAGAAATTTTAAAAGTTATTCAATCCATAAAGCAAGAATAACATGTTAATGAAAAGAAGACAGAAAACAAGGACACTTTCTCCTGAAAACTTGAAGACATTATGAAATAAATATTTCTTTGGAAGAGACAGAAACTAATTTTAACAAGGAAATGGAACTATGTGAGAAATAAATGTAAAACAAAAATGTTCTCACCAAGTGGTCCACTGTAAGCACTAATAGGCATCACATAGAAAAGAATGGAGAAAACCAAAACAGTAATATCCAAGAAACACTGCAGTTGAAATCCAGCTGTGATCTGGGTGCCTACTCCTCTCTGTCTTCCTCAGTATTTCATCAATGGAATATGTATCCTTCAATACATGACCTGATGTATTTTATATTAACTAGACAGTTATTTTATATTAACTATTAATCATTTTCTTCTAAAAATTATATATATGCACATACATATATTCCATATTTAAAAGGTATGTGCTATATGCAAGTGTATATTTTGTATATAAATTTCTTTATATTTCCTTATATACAGGTTTTATAAAAATAAAGATTTTTTTATAAATTAATTGAATTCAAGACAGTTATAATAGTTGTTTTGCAATGTGTAGTCTTGAGCCTCTTGTTAAAGGCAAAGGACATGAACAGAAACTTTTCAAAAGAAGATAGACTAACGGCCAACATATGAAAAAATGTTTAACATCTGTAATCATCAGGAAAATGTAAATTGAAACCACAATGAGATATCACTTAACTCCAGTGAGAATGGCCTTTATCAAAAAGTCCCAAAACAATAAATGTTGGTGTGGATGCGGAGAGATAGGAACACTCATACACTGCTGGTGGGACTGCAAACTAGGAAAATGTTAAACCATTAGCAGCTAATGCTGGCTGGCTGGCTTGATCACTTCAAAAGGAAATACAGCATGAAAAGTGTTAAACTTGCAGGTAAGGCAGATTCTGCAAGTCTGGAGACTATGCAAGAATATTAAAAATAGCTGTTAACTGTTATTCAGGAAAAGGGTTTTTTGAAATAAGAGGTTTTCAGCAATGAATAGACTGGCTTATTTTTTAAGGACTTTGTTGGCAAATGAACCTACATACTAAATAACATAAATAGCATTTCAATTAATAAAAATGTGACCAGAGGTTTGCAGGAATCTAATTCTGTATTTCCCCTAAAAATAATAGGTCAGTTATTTGCGACTTCAGTGACCATAGTAACTAACTTTCTAGAACATAACTATGTCAAATAATGAGAATCAGCTGAATGTGTAGCAGAAGTTTCAGCTAAATTGAACTTCCCCTTCCAACTTAACAGGTATATAAGATATCTCATACTAATGCCATTAATTAGAAAAGCCACAATAAAAAGACATATTAGCTCCAATTCTGAGAAAGACTGCCAGAGTTTACATTCAGGTAAGCAGAAGACAAAGGAGCAGATCAAAAGGGAAAGGACTACATTTGTTTATCGAAGAGATTGTAGAGAGCTCACGATGTTGACATCAGCGATGTCTATATAGTGGTTAGTGTTAATAAACCAAGTGTACATGAATCTATAATATACTGATTAGAGTCAATGCATATAAGGATTCATAATTAGAAACTGCTCATCATCCTGGTGGATTTTGTGAGTTGGCTTGTTGCTATAATTATGGAAGCCCACAAAAATAAATCTTTCACCTGTGTTTTGCCGGGGAAAAACAAGTGGAGTCCATTGAGAAGGAGGGAGATGGTGTCAACAGAGTGTCTGAGGTAACTGAGAAGAGGTAGGCTGGTGAAAGGAATCTTCATGTGATTGGAATCTTAAAGTGAGCAAGTGATATGTTCAAAGTGTGTATCTTAAATTTATTTTTATTTCTTAAGGACATAGAAGTAATGGTTGAAAAGTTACAAACAGGAAGACTCAGCTAACTATTAGGGATGTTGTTTGAAATGTATAGTCATCCAATAAATAAATGGACTGCACTGAGGCATTCTGTTTGTCCCTTTGCTGCAATAATTAATCAGAAACAGAGTGGTGCTTTGTCAGAGAGGGCATGCAAGGAATTTTCCTTCGTGTAGAGAGATGTACCAAATGATGCTCAAGTTCCTCTTAGCTCTAATTCTCCAATACTGAGTATATTATTCTCATTATTAAAAATGTACTGATACAAATCAATAAATAAATACTTGGATAATGAATAATGTGAGTGGATAGAAAAGTTTTCAGTTAGGTAAATATGACTTTTTAATAAAACCCACTGGCTTTACATAAGTTATTTGCCAGGAGACCTTGCTACATTATTTGAAATAAAGAAACAATGCTTCTTTTAAATATGATTCAGTAGAGAATTATAAAACAGAAAGAATTGAAGGGTGTATAGCAACAGTAACCACAAGGGTAATTGAGAGAAAGAAACAATGGATGCACAGGATTAATTAAATTACAAATGCAATTACCTCACGGGGAACTAAACACAGGCAGCAGAACAAATAGTCATTCATCAATAATAGCATTAAGTTAGTCATCTAGAAGTTTATGGGTTTGGTCCTCTGGAGCCAGACAGAACTGAATTTATATACTGGTACCACCACTTCTAATTTTGTGTCTTTATCTCTAAGAGTGACAATATCTCTAAGCCTTGATTTTCTCATTTGTAAAAATAAATAAGTAAATATATAAAACCTCATTGAATTGCTGTAAAGATTATATTAGATAATTAATGTATAGGCTTCAGTACAGAACCAAGCACAGTGCCAAAATTTTAGCAACAACAGCAGCAACATCCATCATGTTGTCATCACCCTGTCTGGCTGGGGATAACAGGAATAATTTTATTGAAATGATTGCATGAAAGTAGGTTCTTAAAGAAAGGCTAAGCATTAGATATGAAATGATGAGAAGGAAATAGTCCCAGTGAGTAACATACCATGGGAGCAAAAAAAACTTATAGTCTATAAGACAACACATAATTTACTAACTTGATGACTGATGAAAGCAAAATTAGTGAAAACTCCACCTTTCCCATTGCTGAGACAAAAAAAAAGTTTGGTGTGATTATTGACTCTTTCTCTAACATCCCACATTATAGAGCTCTTTCTCTAACATCCCACATTTGTGCAAATCTTGTCTGCTCACCTTCAAATTTTTTAAAAATATGAATACTCATCACCACCATTATAACTGTCACCACTCTGGTCACAGAAATTACCATCTCTCAATTTATGCAATTATTGAGATCCCTTATGCTATAAAAAAAAAAAAAACTCATCCAAAACTTTTTTTAATAGACTATTATTTTAGAGCAGCGTTAGGTTTACAGAAAAATTATGCAAGAAGTACAGAGTTCTCAAAACTTTTAAATTAAAAAAGACTACAGTATGCCTTTCCAATGTCATACAGAAGCCTTGCTTAACAAGCCCAACCAAGGAATATTCCTTTTTTGTTTTGTTTTGTTTTATTTTTTTATTTTATTTTATTTATTTATTTTTCTTTATTGCAGCTTATTATGGGGGATACAAAAGTTCAGGTAACATACGTTGCCCATGTACCCCCTGTCCCCCCAAGTCAAAGCTCCAGGTGTGACCGTTCCCCAGACAGTGCACATTGCACTCATCATGTAGGGAATATTCCATTTTGATCAAGATAACCTTAATATTACTCTCAGCTTGACTAAACAAAACAGGCTTCTTCCTGACCCTAGGCCCCTGACTTCCTTTTTCTTTGAGTATTTACTTTAGAAAACTTGTAATTGTAAATTATTTTTCTGTTCTTATGAGGTATATGTAAATTTTTTTAAAAGGCTCTTGACAGTTTTATGGTGCTGGAATGTCTTTCCCAAGGAGCAGGGAGCTATTTTCATGAAATGTAATCATGAAAGAAGATAGAGACCCCATCTCCTAGTCTCTGTAAGAAGGCACATATCTTTATTTTGTTAGATTTTATTAGAGTTCAGACACTGTGAAGGTAAATATTAACTTGTAGATTTCAGTCTGGTGGAAAAAATGATCTAGAAGATAAAAGGTTAAAAAAAATCTTAGTAAATTTTAAGAAATAATTTTAAAATCTAAAGGCTATTTCTGATTAAAAAAAAATACTCAGAAAACTAGGAATAAAAGGTAATTTTGTAGGCCCAATAAAAGTGTTTCCACAAAAATCCTACAGATAAGATTGTACTTAATAATGAGAGACTGAATTTTTTGCCCTAAATAACAGGAATAAGATAAGGATGTCTGCTCTTGCCACTTCTATAAAACATTTTCCTGGAGGTTCTAGCCAGTGCAATAAAACAAGAAAAAGAAATAAACAGGATCACAACTGGAAAGAAAGATGTGAAATTGTCTTTATTTAGAGATGACACAATTGTCAATGTGGAAAACCTTATGGTATCTATGAATTAACTACTGAAACTAATAAGTGAGTTTGGCAAGGTTATAGGATTTATGATCTATATTATAATATCAACAGTATTTCTATGCACTAGTAACAAACAAATGAAAACTGAAATTAAAAAATACCATTTACAATGGAATTAATATTGTTGAATACTTAAGGATAGATATTCCACAAGATGAGCAATATCTGTACAGTGAAAGCTCCAAAAGTAATTTGGAGCTGCCAAAGGAATTTAAAATAACCTAAATAATGCCATGTTTAATGGACAAAAAATGGAGATAAATACCATGTTTATGGGACAAAAAATTCAACATTATCAGTTTTACTCAGATTGATCTATAGAGTTGATGTAATTCCAAGCAATATCCTAACAGGTGATTTTATAATTTTTATTTCAAAATAATAGTGTTCTTATTACATAGATGAATTGTATAATGCTGAAATTAGGACTATTAGCATGTCTGTCACTAGAATGATGTACATTGTGCCTGCTAGGTAAGTTTTTATCCTTCACCCACTCCCATCCTCACCCCTTCTTAGTTTCCAATGTTCTTTATACCACTTTATGATCACGTGTTCCCATCTTTTAGTTCCCACTTATTAGTGAGAACATGTGATGTTTGTTTTTCTATTCTTGAGATGCTTCATTTAGGATAATATTCTGCAGTTCCACCCAAGTAGCTGCAAATGACATTATATTACTCATTTTTATGGCTGTATAGTACTCTGTGATACGTGTGTGTGTGTGTGTGTGCATGCACACATGTGTACACATTTTCTTTATCCACTCATTAATTGATGGGCATTTAGGTTGATTCCATATCTTAGCAATTGTGAATTGTGCTGTGATAAACATTTGGTATAGGTGTTTTCTTGATACAATGACTTCTTTTCCTCTGGGTAGATAACCAGTAGTGGGATTGCAGGATTGAATAGTAGGTCTACTTTTAGTTCATTGAGGACTCTCCATGCTGTTTTCCATAGAGGTTATACTAATTTACACTCCCATCAACAGTGTATAAGCAGTCTTTTTTTCACCATATCCATGCCAACATCTATTGTTTTTTGATTTTTTTAATAATGGCCATACTGATAGGGGTAAGATGGTATCTCATTGTGGTTTTAATTTGCATTTCCCTAATGATTAGTGATGTTGGGCATCTTTTCATACGTCAGCCATTAGTATATCTTCTTTTGAAAAAACTCTGTTCATATTTTTTGCCCACTTTTTAATGGGGTTGTTTCTTTCTTGCTGATTTGTTTGAGTTCTTTGTAGATTCTGAATACAAGCCCTTTGTTGGATATATAGTTTTTTAATGTTTTCCCCATTCTGTAGGTTGTCTATTTGCTCTATTGAATATTTCCTTTGTTGTGCAGAAACTTTTTAATTTAATTAAGTCCTATTTATTAATATTTATTCTTATTGTTAGTATATTTGCCTTTGAGGTCTTATTCATAAATTCTTTGCCCGGACCAAGGTCTATAAGAGTTCTTCCTATGATTTCTTCCAGAATTTTTATTGTTTCAGGCTTACATGTAGGTCTTTAACCCATCTTGAATCGATTTTTGTATATGGCAAGAGCTAGAGATCCTATTTTATTCTTCCACATGTGGCTATCCAATTTTCCCAGTACCATTTATTGAATAAGTTGCCTTTTCCTGTGTATGTTTTTTTCTACATTATCAAAAATAAGTTGGTCATAACTACATGGTTTTATTTCTGGGTTCTCTATTCTCTTCTATTGGTCTATGTCTCTAACATACCAGTACAAGGTTGTTTTTTTTACCATAGCCTTACAGTAAAATTTGAAGACAGGTAACATGATGCCACCAGATTTGTCCTTTTTGCTTCAGATTGCTTTGGTTATCTGGGCTCTTTTTTGGTTCCATATGAAATTTAGCATTCTTTCTTCTAAACCTGTGAAAAATGACATTGGTATTTTGATGGGAATTCCATTTAACCTATAAATCACTTTGGGCAGTATGGACATTTAAGCAATGTTGATTCTTCCAATCCATGAACATGGGATGTTTTTCTATTTGCTTGTGTCATACATGATTTTCTTCAACAGTGTTTTGTAGTTCTCCTTGTAGAGATCTTCCATCTCCTTGGTTAAACAAATTCCTAGGTACTTTATTTTCTTGGCAGCTATTATAAGTGGTATGGCATTCTTGATTTGATTCTGAGCTTGGCTGTTTTTGGTATATAGAAATGCTAATCATTTGTGTACATTGATTTTTTTTAACCTGAGACTTTGCTGAATTTATTTATCAATTCTAGAGGTCTTTTGGTAGACTCTTTAGTGTTTTATAGATACAAAATCATATCAACAGCAACAAGGATAATTGGATCTCCTCTTTCCCAATTTGGATGCCCTTTATTTTATTTAATTAATTTATTTACTTATTTGCCTAATCTCTCTGACTGCTATTTCCAGGATTATGTTGAATAGAAGTGGTGACAGTGGGCACCCCTGCCTTGTTCCAGTTCTTAGGAGGAATACTTACAATTTTTCCCCATTCAATATGATGTTAGCTGAGGGTTTGTCATATACAGCTTTTATTATTTTAAGGTATATTTCTTCTATGCCTAGTTTGTTGAGGGTTTTTATCATGAAAGGGTACTGGATTTAGCTAATGCATCTATGAGATAATCATATGGTCTTTGTTTTTACTTCTGTTTATGTGGTGAATCACATTTGTTGATTTGCATATGTTGAACCATCCTTGCATCCCTGGAATAAAAACCACTTGATCCTAGTGAATTATTTTTTTGATGTGCTGTTGAGTTCAGTTTGCTGGTATTGTGCTGAGGATTTTTGCATCTATCTTTATAGGAATACTGGTCTATAGTTTTCCTTTAATTTGTTGTGTGCTTTCCTTGCTTTGGTATCAAAGTGACATTGGATTCATAGAATGAGTTAGAAAGTGTTCTCTCCTTCTCAATGTTACGGAACAGTTTCACTAGAATGTGTGCCAGTCTTTCTTTCTAGGTCTGGTATAATTTGCCTGTGGATCCATTCAGAGCTGGGGTGTTTTTTGTTGGGAGATTTTTTTATTACTGTTTTAATCTCACTGCATGTTATTGGTCTGTACAGGATTTCTATGTCTTCCTGATTCAGTCTTGGGCGGTTGTGTGTTTCCAAGAATTTATTCATTTTCTCTAGGTTTTCTAGTTTGTGTACATAGAGGTTTTCATAATCTTCTCAGATGACATTTTGTATTTCTGTGATATCAGTCATAATGTCTCCTTTTCCATTGTTGATTGAGCTTATTTGAGTTCTTTCTCCTCTATTTCTGGTTAATCTAGCTGGTGGTCTATTAGTTTTATTTATATTTTCAAAGAACCAGCTTTTTATTCTGTTGATCTTTTGTATATTTCCATTATAGTTTTACTTTGAGCTTTGTTATTTCTTTCCTTCTGCTAGCTTTGGATTTGATTTGTTATTTTTCTAGCCCTTGAGATGTGATATTAGGTTGTTAATTTGTGATCTTTCTGGGTTTTTTTGTTATAAGCATATAAGGCTATGACCTTTTCCCTTAGCACTACTTTTCTGTATCCCATAGATGTTGGAAGCTTTTGTCACCTTCATCATTCAATTCAAAAACCTTTTTGATTTCTGTCTTGCTTTTGTCAATAAGTAAAGATGGTTCTGCAGCAAGTTGTTTAATTTCCATGTATTTGTGTTGTTCTGAGAGTCCCTTTTGGAATGGATTTCTAGTTTTATTCCTCTGTGGTCTGAGAAGATATATAGTATGATCTGATTTTTCTAAATTTGCTGAGACTTGGTTTTGTGGCCTAACATATGATCTATCTTGGAAAATTCCCCATGTGTTGATGAGCAGAATGTATATTCTGCAGGTTTTGGGTAGAATGTTCTGTAAATGTTTGTTAGATCCATTTGTTCTAGAGTCCCATTTACGTCCAGTGTTTCTTTCTTGATCTTCTGCCTTGATAATCTAATTCTCTCAGTGAAATGTTGACATCTCCAGCTATTATGATGTTTCTGATTAATTCTTTCCTTAGATTAATAGAATTTACTTTATGAATCTGGGAGCCCCTCTGTTAGGTGCATATATATTTAAGATTTTTGTATCATATTGTTGAATTGATCCCTTTGTCATTACATAATGACTATCTTCATCTTTTTTACCATTGTTGATTTAAAATTTATTTTATCTTATATGAAAATAGGTGCTCATACTAGTTTTTGGTTTCCATTGTAATAGAATGTTTTTTCCACCCCTTTACTTTGAGTTTATGAGAATCTTTGCAAGTTAAATGGATTTCTTGAAACCAACTTCTTTTGAGTCTGTGATAGCCACATGGGGCCAGTGGGTCCCAGGGAAAATGTAGTTGGAAAATATTTGTGTGGTGAAGGGGAGAGACCCCAAGGAGGATGATAGCCTGGTTCTGTGTTCTCAGGAAACCCCCAATTCACTAGCAGCAGCAGCTTTTGGGTTTATGAGGGTAGAGAAGCTCTCCAGTAGTTTGGGAGCCTGTAGTATGCCAGAGGTGTGAGGGGAAGAAAACCACACTCCCACCTACTCTTTCCATGATGCTCCAAATTCCTCAGGGGTTGATCTCTGCTGAAATTTTTCTCCTTCTTGTTCTGTTCCATAATTTCTTCCATGGAATCCCTGGTAAATCTTGGCACTTCTCCCTCAGAATTACACCTGGGCTATTTTTTTTTTTTTCTAAAACTTTTCCTTCTTTGTGAGATAATTTGGTGACCAATGTCTCTACTCAGCCATCTTGTCCCCCACAAGCAATTTAAATCACTTTTTTGAAATAGAAGTTGACAAAATTATTCTAAACTTCTAACAAAAATACAAAGGGCCTAGAACACTATAACAACTCTGAAAAAAAATGTAGACTGATGTTATCTTTAGTTCTTGATAATTTCCTCCCTTTTCTCTTTGATGCTTTCCTCCAGCCCATTTTCTCAGTCTTATCGTTCTGGAACTTCAGGCCTCCTAGAATATCACTCGCATCTTCTTGCATACATCCAGTCTCTTTATTCTCTTGTACTCTTTCATAAATAATGAAACATTTATTTCTATGTGAAATGTCCTAAACTACAGAAAGAGCTCAGGAAACTGAATTGTGAATACAGAATGGAATATAAAATGCTTTATCTTGAGACAGTAAAATTAAAAGTACAAAGGACAAAAGGCAGAAAATTTAAGATGGTGAAAAACATGGTGGAATTGTAAGGAGGAATATTTATATCTTCGAGAGCCATGGTGCTACCTACAACAGAGGGTACAAGAAAAAATGGTCTAAGTATATTGCATAGACTTACAGAGATAATAAAAAAAAAGCAAGAATAACAATGTAGCAATCAAAAATAGGGAAAGTAGATGAGGGAAGCATAAGAAAGAGAAATATTCATCTCTCATAGCAAAAATCTATAGAAAATGTCAAATGTTCATAGATCAAGAAATAAATGTAAAAGAATATTATTAAGCATTATAGTGGTAATCACAAGAACTGAAAACAGAAATGATATAAAGTTTTATATATTTTATGAGAGTCTTGGTTATGGACAGAAGTATTAAGTATTTTTAATATACATTTCTGTATTATGCTTTTATTATGTAAAGGTACAGTTTCAACTTTAAGAATTGAATTAATGGACTTGAACTCCTGGCTTCAAACAAACCATCTGCCTCAGCTTCCCAAAGCACTGTTAATAAGATCACGGGTGTGAGCCACTGCGCCCAGCCCAGGACTGCAAATTAGTACAACCTCTATCGAAAACAGTATGCAGATTCCTCAAACTAAAAGTAGACCTACCATGCGATCCAGCAATCCCACTATGGTGTGTCTGCCCATAGGAAAAGAAGTCATTTAATCAAAAAGACACCTGCACTCAAATGTTTATTGCAGCACAATCCACAATTGCAAAGATGCGGAATCAACCCAGGTGCCCATCAATTCACGAGAGGATTAACAAAATGTGGTATATGTACACTATGG
Source organism: Eulemur rufifrons (assembly GCF_041146395.1). Classification (NCBI taxonomy): domain Eukaryota; kingdom Metazoa; phylum Chordata; class Mammalia; order Primates; family Lemuridae; genus Eulemur; species Eulemur rufifrons. The sequence continues at coordinate 32,087,948 of NC_091010.1, read as the reverse complement.
AATACTACTGCACCATTTAGAAGGATGAATTAAGGCCTTTTGCAACAATTTGGATGGAACTGGGGACCATTATCCTAAGGGAAGTATCTAAAAAATGGAAAAGCCAACACCACATACACTCGCTATTAAATTAGAGCTAACCGATAAGCACACATGTGCACAGAGGGAAGAAAGACTCAGTGGAAATCAAGTAGGGGGTAGGGGAAGGCGGGGATGGGCGAAAACCTACCTAACAGATACAATGAACATTATCTGGGTGATGGGCACAATTATAACTCTGACTCAAGCACAACAAAAGTGATCCATGTAACCAAAAACCTTGTACCCGTGTAATATTTTGAAATAAAAAAAACAAACAAAAAAATTGAATTGAAAGAATTTCTATCTATTTTTCAATGAACTGAACTATTTAATATGTATTATATGTACTTGAATAAAATAAAATATATGGCTTTAAAAATAAAATACAATGTTTAAGTAGGAACAACTATAATTCAATAAAACTATGTTCTTTTACAAATAATAAATAATCAGAAATACAGACAAACACATGTACAATAATGTTGTTTGCTATAATTTTTATAAGAAAAAATAGAAAGCTAAATGCATAACAATGAGGAAATTATTAAAATATTATGAAATACTGTGCATGTCTTTAAAACTATGCTTCTAAAAGACTCCAAGTTACATGAGAAAAAAATGGCTATATGGCAATAGAGAAAAAAATCACAAAGTTTATGTACACAAATATTAAACAATAGTAAATGACAAAGAAGAAATGTTTACATACGTAAGATTGAATACAATCTTGTAAGCAGTTATCCTTGGGTGGTAGAATACATGTCATTTTCACTTTAACCATTACAGCTTTCTATAATTTTAATTTTTTGTATTTTAATCAAATAATACTTTTATTATAAAAAATAATTATATCAATATACATTTTTGAAAACACAGTAACTGGCTCCTAGAACTCAGAATGATGCCAACAAATCCGTTAGAATTTCTCATCAACACACCAAGATGCTATTGATTTCCTGCCAACTAGCTTAACTCAATTGGATATTGCTGGGTGCTTTGTATCAATGCTTTATTCACAAGATTTTGGTTAATTTTCTCAGTAAATTCTGTGTCCTTGATGTTTTCAAGTTCTAAATTGCAAAAGAGCTTGTGAATTAGACAAGAGCTAGTTCTCCGATTTCCTGACACTATGATGCAGACTTTGAATTACATTTAGAGGAAGCTATGAAGTATGGATAATGATGACACTTTTTAAATATTAAAATAATAAATTGATTTTTCTCAGAAAATTGCGTTGAGAAGAGCCTAAAGAGATTTGTTAGATAGGGAATAAAATTTTATTTTTATATACATAAAGCTATTTCTTAGAGAAAACAATGAAAATGATATATTTGTTCAGAAAATTTATACAATAGATATGTATAATTAAAAAGTTCTATTGTCTGGATATTTCATATGAACTCTTATTTTGGCCTAAATTTCTATTTTATAGATCAATACTTTACAAACTGCAATGAAGGGTCAATCTATTTCTGTTTTTTTTTTTTTAACTCCCACCTATGGTGCACTGATTCTTTTGCAAATATAATAAAGATAAAATACTAGAATAATGATTGCATTTATATATCATTGTGATGTTAATTGCAGTATAGTTTCTAAATGTTTACTCTCACTTTCTAAACATATCTTGTGTGCCAACAATAAACAGTTCACAGATCATGGCATGCCATGACCATCCTTCCAGCATTACTGCTCTCAGTAATTCTAGAGGTTCTCTCCTGCATGTACGAATTTAAATCCTCTTACTTATTTAATGAGTTTTTAAAAAATAAATTCAAAGAGCACATGCATTTCAAATATAATCCATTTGTTAGTTTCAATTTAATAGTGAGTACATGTGGTGTTTGCTTTTCCATTGCTTAGATGCTTTACTTAGGAGAATGGTCTCCAGTTCCATCCAGATTGTTGCAAAAGATATTAATCCATCTTTTTTTATGGCTGAATGGTACCCCATGGTGTCCATATACTGCATTTTATTAATCCACTTACAAATTGAGGCACACTTGGGTTGATTCCCTATCTTTGCAATTGTGAATTGTGCTGCAATAAACATTGGCGTGTAGGTGTCTTTTTGATAAAATGACTTCTTTTCCTTTGTGTAAATACCCAATGTGGGATTGCTGTATCAAATGGTAGATCTACTTTTAGTTCTTTGAGGAATCTGCATGCTGTTTTCCATAGAGGTTGTACTAATTTGCAGTCTCACCAACAGTGTACCAATGAGCACACATGTGCACATAGGGAAGTAAAATTCAGTGGAAAGCAACCAAGGAAGATTGAGGGAAGGAGAGTGGAGTAAAACAACCTAATGGCTATTATGAACACTATTTGAGTGACAGGCATACCTATAGCCAGGACTCAAGCATTACAAAAATGGTCCATGTAACCTAAAACATTTGTAACCCCTTAATATTTTGAAATAAATCAAAAAATAAATAAATAAATAAATAAATAAGCAAATTTTAAAAAATCCATATGTGCCTGTTACTAATTTCTAGTTTCAGAAAGTCCTACATAAATGTACTCACTTGAGTTGAACCTATTGCTAGCTGTGAATTAAAAAATAAATAAGGCAAACCAGAGAAATACCTTCTCCAGATAAATATAGATGCTTCTTAACTTACAATGGGGTTCTGTCACCACAACCTCATGTAAGTTGAAGATATTGTTAGTCAAAAATGCATTTAATACACTCAACCTACTGAATACTATAGCTCATCCAAGCTCACTTTAAACATGTTCAGAACACTTGCACTGGCCTACAGTTGAACAACATCATCTAACACAAAGCTTATTTTATAATAAAGTGTTGAATATTTCATGTAATTTAATGAATACTGTACTGAAAGTGAAAAACAGAACTGTTGTATGGGTACTTGAAGAATGGTTTCTATTGAATGTGTATTGCTTTCGCATCATTTTAAAGTCAAAAAATCCTAAGTAGAACCATCATAAATTGGGAAATGTCCATACAAGAAAATTTGTGTTCTCTGTAATGAACACACAAGATAAAATAAAAGTGGATAAGTAGTTTCTTTCATGATACATTTAGTGGTGACTTGAGGTAATACAAACAAATAACTTTTTCCAAACTTACATGTTTCCCATGAATGTCTAAAAGCCTAAAATTGGTATGCTTCCAAGGTCTCTCTCTTTCTCTGCAGTAGCCCCTAGGTATACTCAAGAGATTGGTTCCAGGACCACACACACTCCCTTCCTGCATGTACCAAAATCTATGCACACTTAGCCTCAGCAGTTTATCTTGCAGAATCCATATATGAGAAAAGTCCAGGCCAGGCGCGGTGGCTCACGCCTGTAATCCTAGCACTCTGGGAGGCTGGGGCGGGTGGATTGTTTGAGCTCAGGAGTTCGAGACCAGCCTGAGCAAGAGTGAGACCCCGTCTCTACTAAAAATAGAAAGAAATTATATGGACAACTAAAAATATATACAGAAAAAATTAGCCGGGCATGGTGGTGAATGCCTGTAGTCCCAGCTACTCGGGAGGCTGAGGCAGGAGGATGGCTTGAGCCCAGGAGTTTGAGGTTGCTGTGAGCTAGGCTGATGCCACGGCACTCTAGCCTGGGCAACAGAGTGAGACTGTGTCTCAAAAAAAAAAAAGTCCACCCCTCCCTATATGTGGGTTTTACATCCCATGAATACTGTATTTTCAACCCACATTTGGTTCGAAAAAAATCACTTATAATTGGACCCATGCAGTTCAAACTCAAGTTGTTTAAGAGTCAACTGTATATATATTCACATATATATATATAAACATATATGCATATATATTTATACACACATATATAATATATACACACACAATACACATAGACACACAACATACGCATACATTTTTTCTGGAGGATGAATTACTTCTACAGGAAGTGCCATAGAATGTCATTTTTATGAATACAGTTTTGGGAGTTGGGAGTTGGCAGGTGGGCTTGAGTTGTGTCATTAACTAGCTATGTGAGCATGACCTAGCAACTTGACCATTTGAGCTTTAATGAAACGTGTAATTCTCAGAAAGAGAGCCTAATCAATGAGATGAAGTATGAAAATGTTATCATATTGCTTGGCATGAGAATATACTCAATAAATGGGTGTTAGTATCATTGGTACATTCACTGATTACTGGTTACTGAGCTTGCTACAGTTCAGAAGTAAACATAACAGTCATATGTGCACCGAATGTACAGTTGTGTGCGTATGGATGCAAGCAGAGTTAGCAATGTTTTAAGCAGTTATCCATAATTTGGATTTACATATGAATTGAATCCAGGCTGGTGAGGTGAGAGTCAGGGAGAAGAAGCCTTGAGTACAATATAATCAGAAATGGTATGAAACGATATATAGAATGGCCTCCTCTTAACCCAGACCTCTTATGCAATTCACATTTTTCCACTACTCAGCCTTATAGTGAATTTGGTAGAATATGTGAAACTTGAACTTTGTATGCTTGCAATCCCCAAATCCCAGAAAAGCTAAGCGCTGTAGCAATTTCACCAGTATTATTTTTGTTATGATAATTTTTTATTTCTTACTCTTGTTTTCCCACAAGTCTACCCAACAGGGTAGAAAAAATGGCTACATGCATGAGTCAGAAGAAAAGGTGCAATTCTGACAACAAAATCATTGCAGTTTTGAGTCTGTTTGATTGTTATTTTTTAAAATAATGATATGAAAAATCATTTTCTAATGTTTTTTATTTTGTGGGATCTGTACCTTCTTGATTTTTTGAGAGAAAGTTATCTTCCAAGTTTAGATATTAAGATTCATTTTCATGCTTATTTTTCTTTATTTCATGGCACAGTGTCTTCCCTAGTTCTTTCAAATATTCAAAGGCTCTAGTTTCTATTACACTGTGTATTATATTTCAGATTCCTAGCCTGTAACTTTATTCCATCATTTGTGAACTAGATTCTCCTAACATCTACCATTAATTTGGCTCTATTTTTATATTTTGTACATCAAATGATTCATCACTAATCAGGAAAGACAGTAATCTTTTATTGAATTTTCCTTCTGTGTGCAACTATGTTGTCTGATTTCTTGCCAGCTATAACTGAATGATAAGCAATCTGTCCTTAGCTGCCAGTATTTTTTCACAAAGCTATCATTTCTTCCTTCTGTTTACTTAGAGACTTGCATCTATTTTAAATTTGGGGTTTTTAATCCTTGATTAAAGTCTCAAGATGAATCATTGAGAATTCATTGTTTGTTTAACATACAATCATGCACCACATAATGATATTTCAGTCAACAGTGAATCACATATACAATGGTGGTCCCATAAGATTGTAACAGAGCTGAAAAATTCCTATCATCTAGTGATGTTGCCATTGTAATGACGTAGCACACCCATTACCTTTTCTATGTTTAGATATGCTTAGATACACACATACTTACTCCTTTGCCAGGGCATTACAATTGCCTACAGTATTTAAGTACAGTAATGTGCTATACAGGTTTGTAGCCTAGGATCAATAAGCTATACCTTATAGCCTAGGTGTGTAATAAGATAGACCATCTAGGTTTGTATAAATACACTGTATGATATATTTGCACAATGATGAAATCACCTACCAACACATTTCTCAGAGTGTATTGCATCGTTTAGTGACTCATAACTGTATGTATGAGATTTTAATAAGTTAAGAGGATGAAGTATTTGAAAGTCAAATTTCATGAGTTCCAATTTTAATTCCAACCATTATCCTGTGGGATCTGGTGCAAGTTACTTAACTTTGTTTTCTCATCTGTAAAGTAGGGATAATAATAGCACCTACCTTATAAAGTTAAGAATTAAATAGTTTAACGCCAATTAAAATGTTTAGCCTATTTCTATACATAGTTAAAGAATTTAGTAATAACAAATATTACCAATATTCTATTTTTCACAAATGGCTTCTAAGAATGGAATCTTGATAATAAATTCAGGTTTCTACATCCTCATGGATCTTTCAGGAAGATATTAACTTCATGTTGGTTTTTATACCTAATCCTAATCCAAGATTTCCCTGCTTAGTGGAAATGGTGCCCAAAAGCTTTAATCTCTCTCTCATGATCAAAGATCAGATAGTCTTTGATTTATTCTTCTCCAACTCATTGTACACTTAAAAAATCAAAACTAAGTGATAGTTAACAATAAACAGTTGTGTTGGCCTTTGTTCCAACAATGGGAAGAACCCTAAGAGTATGGAAATAAACATCATACTTAAAAGTATAACCATAGGACAAAAAGTCAAGAAACTTACTTTAGTCATCAAAAGCATAAGGTGACCTAAAATGATTCCAGCATGTCTCTAATCCAGCCTCACAGTCTGATTTCCAAGTACAAGCAACCCCTCAAGCTTACCTGCTTTCCTCAAAAATTCAGAGTAAAATTTTTCAGTGTTGCCCACTGAACACTGACATTTACATATGAAACCTTGTCTCAATTTCTGGCACAGATGGTTGTAATCCTGGATCCAATAGTCTGTGTTCTTTGCTGTTTCCCAGTATGTCTTATTTTACTGCCTTTTCACCTCTGATTTTCAGGAGAAATTGCTGCCTTCAAAAAGCTTTTCTGAACAAGCTGCTAACTTTGGGGATTACAGGTATATCTTGTTTTACTGTGCTTCACTTTATAGCACTGTGCAGATACTGTGTTTTATACACATTGAAGGTTTGTGGCAACTCTGTGGAGTAAGTCTATTGGTGTCATTTTTCCAATAGCATGTGCTCACTTCATGTCTGTGTCACAGTTTGTTAATCCTCACAATATTTTAAACTTTATTATTATTATTATATCTGCTATGGTGATCTGTGATTAGCAATCTTTGATGTTACTATTCTAATTGTTTTGAGACATCATGAGCCATGCACTAATAAGATGGCAAACTTAATCGATAAATGCTGTATGTGTTCTGACTGCTCAACTTACTGGCCATTCCCCTATCTTTCTCCCTCTCCTTGGGGCTCCCTATTTCCTGGGACACAACAATACTTAAATTAGACCAATTAAGAATGCTAAAATGGCCTTTACATGTTCAAAAGAAAGGGGAAGTTGCATGTCTCTCACTTGAAATCAAAAGCTAGAAATGACTAACCTTAATAAGGAAGGCATGTTGAAAGCTGAGATAGGCTAAAAGCTGGGCCTCTTGTGCCAAACAGTTATCCAAGTTGTGAATGCAAAGGAACAGTTCATAAAGGAGATTAAAAATGCCGATCCAGTGAGTACACAAATGATAGGAAAGGAAATGGAGAAAGTTTTAGTGGCCAGGATAGATCAAACCAGTCCCAACATTCCCTCAAACCAACGCCTAATGCAAAGCAAGGCCCTAACTCTCTTCAGTTTTGTGAAAGTGGAGAGAGATGAAGAAGCTGCAGGAGAAAACTTTGAAACTAGCAGAAGTTGGTTCGTGAGGTTCAAGAAAAGAAGCCATTTCTATAAAATAAAGTGAAGCTGATATAGAAGCTGCAGCAAGTCATCCAGAAGATCTAGCTAAGACAATTGATGAAAGTGGCTATACTAAACAAAAGATTTTCAATGTAGACAAAACAGCCTTCTATTGGAAGAAGATGCCATCTAGAAAATGCCCATTGTTGAGAACTGTTGCTCAGAATAAAAGATCCCTTCAAAATATCCCTGCTCATTGACAATGCAACTGGTCACCCAAGAGCTCTGATGGAGATTAACATTGTTTTGGTGCCGCTAACTCAACATTAATTCTGCAGCCCACGGATAAAGGAGCAGTTTCAACTTTCAATTCTTATTAAAGAAATATTTCATAAGGCTATAGCTACCATTGATAGTGATTCCTCTGATGGATCTGGGTAAAGTAAATTGAAAACCTTCTGGAAAGGATCCACCATTCTAGATGTCATTGAGAGCATTCCTGATTCATTGGGGTGGGGAAAGCCAGGTCAAAATATCAACATAACAGAAGTTTGGAAGAAGTTGATCCCAACTTTCATGGATGACTTTGAGGGGTTCAAGATGTGTGAATAATGTTGAAATGACAACAAATAATTTAGAGTATTTTATAAACTTAGTTGATAAGGTAGCAGCAGGGTTTGAGAGGATTGACTCCAGTTTTGAAAGTTCTACTGCGGGTAAAATGCTATCAAACAGCATCACATGCTGCAGAAAAATCTTTTGTGAAATGAAGCATCAATCTATATGGCAAACTTCATTGTTCTCTTATTTTCAGAAATTGCCACAGACACCCAAACCTTCAGCAACCACCACCTGATCAGTCAGCAGCCACCAACAGGGAGGCAAGACCTTCCACCAGCAAAAAGATTATGATTCACTAAAGGCTCAGATGATTCTTAACATTTTTAGCAATAAAGTATTTTTAATCAAGGTATGTACAACTTTTTAAAGACATAATAATATTATATACTTAGTAGACTACAGTATAATGTAAACATAATTTTATGTGCACTGGGAAACTTAAAAAGTCACGTGATTCACTATACTGTGAAATTCACTTTATTACAGTGGTCTGGAACCACGCCTGCAATATGTCTAAGCCATGCTTATATTTAGAAGGATGTATTCTTAAGTCTTTATTTTGACTATTTCTGTAGCTTAACAGAGATGTCAAAGAATGTATAGACAAATTTTTATAAATAAGTACCAGAATAAGGACATGAAGTGATATTCCTTTGAGGAAATGGAGAAGAGTAAAAAAAGAGAAGTATTTTGTACATATCTTCTGACATGAACAAAAGTCACCCCAGCATTTTACCATGATGTATAGGGGAAAAAAACAATAATAATTTGATCAACTTTCAAAGTTTTTGGTGTCCTAAGCTGGCTTCCTATTCTACCCATAATACATTCTAATTCTAACTCTATTTTCAAACTAATATTCTTATAGTAAAAATTCATTTGTATAATTCTTCAAATTAAAATATCTAAGATTCCAAAGCATTTTTGGAGAAAGCCCTGATTCCAGGCTGAGTCAGCGTAGACACAAAATGAGCCTGGTCATCTTGTCATGTCAGAAAGTAAAGAACTTCTAAAAAAAAAAAAAAAATGATACGGCATGTCACAAGAATATAGTAGCCATATTGAAGGGGTTCCCATTTACCAAATCTGAGACAGTTTGAGTTCCAAAAAACATAAGTAAATAAGAGCATAATAAATTATGGAATACAGAAAAAAGGGTATAAAAACATGAGTCTGTACTAATAGTAATAGATACAAAAGAAATAAATAGGGTGGAAGTGGGGAGCGCTACTCCTTACAGAAGAATGACCAAAGTCGATTGGCAAATATGGAACATAATGCTGTAGTTGGATAATCATCACTTGATAGCCATCAGGGTAATTACTATTTCATATGTGCCTCACCAACAGATGCTAAATCTTGAGGTGAAATTTTGGTAGTAAGCAGAACGTTTGTATATTTATAAAGTATCTCTTGACAGATTGCTTATTAGTTGCAAGAGAAAAATTAGTAACTATATTTTGTCAAGGGCAACATCTTGATCAGATGTAATAACACCAATGAGAAGCAGATTGACATTGTGTAACTTCAGATGTGATACCCTAAAAAGCACATAGCATTATTTATATGCAGCATCATATTTTAGCCAGGAATGCAAAAGCTGATTATGAATGAATGACTGAATCTAATTATGAGGAAACATCAGACAAACCCCAAATGAGGAGCAATTTATAATATTTGAAGAAGTGAGTATATTCTTAAAAAGTATCAATGTAATAAAACACAAGGAAAGGTTAAGTATATACTCTAAGTTAAAGTGACATGACAAATAAATGCAATATGTGATGTGAGACTAAATTCTCACTAGAAGAAATATATACTATCCAGGACATTATTAGTCAAAAACTGAAATATGGGTAACAGATTTGATAAAAGCATTATATCAAAAATAACTTAAGTTGATAACTATGTTTTTATGTAATAGTGTAACCTTATTCTTAGGAAATACCCTGTATCTAAGGGATATACTGTTTACAACTTATTCTCAAATGGTTTAGATAAAAAAGAGCATTATAGATAGTGTATTAATATTCTATTACTATATAACAGATTATGATGAATTTTGTAACTTAAAACAACATCCATTGAACATCCATGGCCACATTGTGTACGTCAGAAATCCAGGCAGGCTCAACTGAGTCCTTTGCTTAGGATGTCATTACACCAAAATTAAGGTGTCAACAATGCTACTCTCCTTTCTAGAGGCTCTGAGGAAGAATTTCCTTCCAATCGCATTCAAGTTATTGGTAGAATTCAGTTTCTTATGGTTTTAAGACTGAGTCATATTTCTTGCTGGCTGTCTTTTAGGAAGCTCTCTCTCTTAGCTCTTTAAAGCTGGTCACATTCCTTCACACCTGATCCATCTTCAAATCCACCATGTCTCATGAAATCCTCACACTTTGAATCTCTCTGATTCCTTCTACAAAATGTCTCTAACTTCTGACTTTTAGAGGACTGAAGTTATTAAATCAGATCTACCAGGATAACAGGTGTATCTTAAGGTCAACTGACTTGGAAATTTAAGTATATTTGCAAAATCTCTTCACAGTAGTGCCAAGATTAATGTTTGATTCAATGACAGAGAGACAGGTATTTGGGGGCAAACAGGAGGACATCTTTAGAATTCTACCTACCACAGAAAGAGATAAATAATAGATTAGATAGGTGGATAGTTACTAGTTAGAGAAATATATGGTCAAACATTTACTAAAACTGCTCAATGTTGCTAATTTTATCAATTTTATAAAAGATATTTGGAGTGACCTATACTTTGAGAGACATGAGACAAAAATACATAATATTTTAAGTGGATCAGGGTAGACAACTCAAGTGGTATTCCTGCTTGAAACAACTTTAACTTGGAAGGACTCTGTCCAAGAAGTCTGTGTGGTAAGATGAGCTGACTTCAGCAGAGTCTGTGGTGTATCAACAAGCAAAGGGAAATGAAAAGTCATGGGTTAGTAAGATATCAGCCAGAAAATGTGCTGCCTGTATTAGGTAATTGTGTTACGTAAAAGATTGCCATTTGCATGAAAGGTTGGGCTCCCTAAAGAAACCTTTCAATGGCAAATAGTCAGTGTTTGGAAATCTTCCCAGTCAGATGGTGTGACAAATGAGAAATGATAACTATTATCAGCTATGTTATGTAATTTTTCGTTGGTCCTGATTTCCTTTCATTTCTTCTACCTTCTGATCCTGAAAGGCATTAAAAGGCATATAGTAATCTACAGGAAGATGCAGAACCTCAAACATTGCAAGTTCTGTAGACTAGAACTATATGTATAATAATTTTCATGCTTGAGGAAATATTTTGACTTTTTAAAAGTCAGAGATATAGCATAGTTTATGCCCAGTTTTCCTTGATGCAGACAGTAAATGTTTACTACTATTATTATGTCCTGAACCTGCAAGAAAAAAGTCTTCTAAACTTGATAAGGGAAAGTGTAAGTTAGTCAACACACCCACACTACTTTTTGATTCTTTTGTTCTCTTTAAATTTGGGCAAGCTATGTTGTTTTGTTCTTGTTGGTAATTATTAGTTTAATTGGGATTTTGAAGGGAGATTTCAGCAGAATATTTGGAGTAGGGAAGAAAAATTACTGTTTATTAACAGAATAATAGTTATTAAGGATTTGGACATGGCTCAATTCATGTCATTGATTTTTTTCTTTGTAATTTCTAATCCAAACTATTTTGTAAATTTGGAAGAAAATAAATGCTACAATACTAGATAGGTAGGTAAATAAAAATACTGGCAAGCTCAAACTACAGAAATTACTAAACCAAATCACTACAATGTTGCTTTGGTTCATCTGCTACATTAACCAAACAATATCATTATAGAGAGTAAACTCTGACATACTAATTGTTTTTGCTGATTTTAGCATCATCTTGATAAACAAGTAAATTATAAACCATAGAATTCATAGTGTAAAATTCCCAATAACATATTCAGAGGTGATAATTTGAAGGAAAGCTGGCCAAAAGGTCTATTAGGTCTTAGAAAGTAATTATTAGCTATCCTTTGGAATCCATTTATATTTGGACACATTGTTCTCATTTCATTTTGAAGAGAAATGATTTTTCTGGAGTGGCTTTAATGCAAACCAATGACTCAGTTGTACTTTTCTCTTAACTCCTCATTATAAAGAATGTGTTAATTTTAGTTTCTAGAGATTTTCTTTGTATTATCAATTGAAAAATAATAACCTTTTTTACAAACATTATCCTTCAGTATAGTGGGATCAGCAGGTATCTGTGGGGAGAGAATCCCTAGAAAACAACATCTGAAACAGCATTGAAGTTTCTCATTAATTTCAAGTTGACTGTTATAAAATATGTTTCCCTTTCTTGTAAAATATTTAGTTTATTTCCTGGTATTATGTATATTAATTGTGTATCAATGTGTAATTACTAGTAAACATGGTAGCAAATATGACAATGTTTTCATTTTGTCTTATGCACTTAGAGAAATATCTCATACTACTGACTTAAGTGCAAGACCTGAAAGTACAAAATTACTAGAAGAAAAACATCAGGGAAACATTTTAGGATGTTGGTCCTGGTAAAGTTTTTATGGATAAGACTTCAAAAACATAGGCAACAAAATCAAAAATAGGCAAATTGGATTATATCAAACTAAAATGCTTCTGCACAGCAATGAAAACCATCAACACAATGAAGAAAGAACCGGCAGAATAAGAGAAAATATTTGCAAACTATTCATTTTATAAGGATTATTATCCAAAATATAAAAGGAACTCAGCTCAACAACAACAACAACAAAAAAAAACCCACAAATAATTTGATTTAAAAATGGGCAAATGATCCGAATAGACATTTATCAAAAGAAGACACAAAAATGGACAAAAAGTATACGGAAAAATGTTCACTATCACTAATCATCAGAGAAATAAAAATCAAAACCACAATGAGATATTATCTCACCACAGTTAGAATAGCTATTATCAAATAGACAAAAAACAACAAATTCTGGCAAGGATGTGGAGAAAAGGGAACTCTTATGCAGTGCTGATGGGAATGTAAATTAGTACAGTCATTACGGAAAACAATATGGAGGTTCCTCAAAAAACTAAAAATAGAACTACCACATAATCCAGCAATCCCACTACAGGGTGTTAATTCAAAGGAAAAGAAATCAGTATATCAAAGAGATATCTGGAATCCCATGTTAATGGTTGCTGTATTCACAATGGTGAATAAGTTTTCATCAACAGATGAAAGAGTAAAGAAAATGTGCCATGTATATATACATACACACACACACACACACACACACACGTACCATGGAATACTATAATACTATTCCACCATAAAAAGAATGAACTCTGTGGATGAACCTGAAAAACATTATGTAAAGTGAAATAGTGAAATAAATCAGGCATAGAAAGATAAATACTACATGTTCTTGTGCATATGTGGGAGCTAAAATAGAATAAAGGTTACTAGAGGATGGGGGGGCTAGGGAAATAGGGAGAGGCTGGCTAATGGATATAAAATTACAGCTCTATAAGAGGGAAAAATACAACATTCTATAGTACTGTCGGGTGACTATAGTTAATAATTACTGTATATGTTCAAATACCTAGAAAAGATTATGTTGAATGTTCCTGACACAAAGAAAATGATAAATGTTTGAGGTGATGCATATATTAATTACTCTAACTTGATCATTACACATTTTGTACATATATCAAAACATTACTCTGTATCCCATAAATATGTATAATTATTATGTGTCAATTAAAATTATTTAAAAAGCTATCATAATAATCATTGGCTATTTAAATTTCCATTCAGGCATATAATTCAAAATGTAAAGTTACCAACAGTGAAAAAACAATGCAATTTAAATTGCAAACAAAAATAAAGTATTTTGGATTTAAAAGGCGTATTTTATATCACTTTGCCCTAATCTCGCCGATGAAATTAAAACCACTGCAATTTAATATATATTAATACCTGAGTATAATTTTCACTAGAAAAAGTCACCATATCAAGATTAGTGACATCATTTTGAATTGAAATATTCAAGATAGGTACAAGTAGAGAAGAGATCAAAGTAAGCTATGTATTCTAGTGGAAAGAAATTAAGGTCAGTAGCCAGGGTACTTGGATTTTTAGCCTCTGCCATTAACTAGGAAGTTGTAACTTATGTGCCTCATTTTCCTCATCTCCAATATAGGAACACCAACTCTCCTGATCTTCTTCATGGATGGTTTGAAATGTCCCATTAAGTCACAGAATAGCACAGGGAAGTTCTCCGTGCTATTATTCAATGCTAAGTTAAAAAGTGACATAAAAATCGTATACACAATATGATTCCCATTATACATAAAGAGAAATGGACATATGCATCTATACAAGCACACATGTAGAGATATAAGATAAGAAAGAAATAGTACAATAATTATCTCTGAGTGAGGGATTGTGGCTGAGTTTTTCTTCTTTATAAGTTTAAGAGAAATTATCCGATATTTGGAAATAAAGCAATTGAGTAGGGGATCATAGTCTTTCAGTGTCATACATGGCCATGGTCTAACAAATTATGCCACGCATTTTTCCCTTTATTTGTCATTTGAGTAGATCCCAGTTTAGATGAAATAAAAATGATAACCCTAAAAAATGTGGTATTACCTTGTAGGACACAAACCAGTTTTGGATCTACCATACCAATCTTACAATAACATTCTTTTATTTATTCCTATAAAAACCCAGTTCCTCAAGTGCTTTTGATATCTGCTTTATCATGTTGCTGATTCTCCTACTAATCAGTAAAATAAAATGTTGACACGTGTTCATTTTACAGTTTCTGAGTCATATTGTCAACACCATGAAAAGTGTATTTGGCAGATCCTCTCAATATTTTGTAAATTCTCATTATGCCTTAGATAAATTACAGTTTTAAATTTTAGATCACTTCTGGCATTGTATTTTGAAAACTTAAAAGCATTATCTTAAGCAAAATATATTATCATAATTCAGAGGAGGTGGTACATTATAATCAAAATGAATGAACATCTCTCTGAATTCCAGCACTACCACATTCTTACTGTGATCTAGGGAAACAAATAATAACAAAACACTTCTTGGCTGCTCTAGGATTCAGTGTACCTATCTCTAAAGTAGCAACAATTATATTACTATTATTGTTATTATTATTACTAACTTACTATATTAAGAAAAATAGCAACCAGTCCAATGATAGCTCCCTAAATATTATTTCTTTTGGTTTGTTCCCTTCTCAGGTCCTCATAGTACTCAATTTTCACCCATTTTAATACAGCTATTCCAAATTCAGTTCATGTTAAACACAATACAATATGATTGCTTTCATTTGCTTTATTAGGTCCTGCCATGCACCTTTCACATTTCTGAAGGAAATCCCTGTGAGAAATTTCGATATGCTACTCACAAACCCTTTGACACAAACTTTGACACTTACTGGGATCAACACGTAATTCACCAAAGGAGTATCTGTAGTGGAACTAAAATAACTAGATAACAAAGGACATGTGGAAACATGGTTTTGATGGGCCGGTAACCAGCATTTGACAGTAGTTCTTACAACAGAACTGGGAAGAAAAGAGCTAAGCAAATCATTTAATAAACTAAAGCCTCCCAAATTAGTGGAACCCAAATATGATTAGTCATAGGAATCACACTGGACCAAACACAGACTTATTAATTTAGCACTTTTGAAGAGATGTCAAATAATCCATGTATCTACTTCTATATCTATATCTACATGTTTTATAATTATGCAAGTAAGCTTAATCATGAGCCTGGTTCTTTCATTTTTTTTTTTAATCACCGGAGGAGTGTAACAATGCATTATAGTCCCCAGATTTCAAATGACATGTTATTTCAGTCAACAGATATACAATAAATGCACACTCTGTTCCGGGCTTTGTGTCACATGTACATTATTCCACACATCTTTGCAGGGTTCCCCTCATAATCTTTGGAGGACTCAAATCAGTCTAAACTGTTAACCTGAATAATTCTAAAACAAATGACACTCAATGCACCATTGAAGATAAATGCAATATCTGTTGTCTTCCAAACACAGTTTGCATTGAAAAACAAGGTAACATTCCTGGGTAACTGTCAAGAATCTTATCAAGATTCCTTGAGAAAACCAGACTGATGTCCTTAAGAAAATTCAACTACTGATATCCATCATTATAATTACCTTTAAGACAGACGGCCTTCCAAGCAGAAGTAGTTACCTTCTGAATGACTGGTGTCTTTCTTCAGACTAGCTCATTTTTGCACTGCTTTGTCTGCCAACCAAAAGAAAATTCTCCATTAAATAAACAGAATGTAGAAAACTTTTTTAAAAACTTGCTTTCATCTATGGCTCAATTAAAATTATCTTCTGGATTAAAAGGCAAAATCCAGCAAACCACCTTAAGTTCTCCCCTTCACAAAATTAAACTAATATATATTCTTGAGGGCAACCTATTTTGTTCTTTATTCTTACCTCACTATTGCCAACACTATAGTAATTTAATAACTTTTTGTTGGCTTGGCATAACACAATGTCCCATTTTGCATCTCCGCATGTTTCACCTATGTAGTCAGACATTTTCTTAGTTGTTATAAAATAATCAATTTATTAAGCAAGAAAAGGAAAAGAAGGATTTGGTTTAGTTTGTGCTAATAGTTGTTCTAAAAAAGAAAATAGAGTAAGACCATGCTTTAGGGAAAGAGACTGAGAGATAGAGAGAAAGAGAAAGAGAGAGAGAGAAAAAAAAAGTCATTTGTAGCTGAAAATCAATTAGACTTATTTCCATTGTACAAACTTCCTTACTTTAGTCTTCTCAAAATGTTTTTTTTAATTCCTTGATTTTGTGCTTGTTATAGCCTCCTGAGCAAGTTTTCATCTTTACTTAGAATAAAATTTCTGAACAAGGAATATATTATATTTCAGCACAACATCTCCACCAAATGGTAAAAAGAGGGGAGAAATTAACATTCTTTCATTGGATCAATAATAAAGTTAGAAGTGGTTGATAAGACTCTAGTGTAATTTTGTGGGCAAGAGAAAATAAATATTCAGTTTCTTTGGCAAAGTTTAATGAGTCATCAGTTTATTTAAATGCCTCACAACTCTTTCTACTTTTATTTAATATATTTGCAAGAAGTAGTGACTATAGAGAGAGCAAGAAAGCAGAAAAGACACATATTCTCTTATTTTTTTTTACCAGTCAGCTTAATGTTCTGAAACCATAGAAATATAAAGCAGGAGAGCATGAAGACTGCAAAGCCAGTGAGAGCTAGGTCTTACATACTACTGAATCCATAGAAACGTAGTGCATTGATCTTATAACAAAAAGCACCAGCAATAAGATTTTTTAAATGTTCATTTAATCTAAATACGCATTTAAAAATAAGTACTTTCAATTTTATCTTTGATACATGTGACTAAGGAACAAATGAACTTTACATTTGTTTTACTTTGTAGTTTATCAAGTATTTTTAACTGTAGTATACATATGATCCTCATGTTAAATCTGTTTCAGGACAGGGCTTACCTTGCTCAGCTGACAAATAGAAATGGATGTTCATAAATATTTAATGGTAAAAGTAGGACTAGAACTCATATCTTTCCAACTCCTATTCCCATGAAATTTCTAACAGAGTTTTAATCTATTTACCAATTTTTAAATCTCAAAAGCAATTTTAGACCAATCATTAAAATTTTCTTAAAAAAAATCTATGCTCCAAAAAAAAAAAATCTATGCTCCTTGTAACACATTTTGAATGTATTAAAGTTTGAAACACTTTTGATTAAAAAAATCAATTTTGGTGAAAAGACAAGTAAATACAGTTCTAAAAATTTAACTTGCTTTCTTATATAAAAATTTTCATTGAAGTATAATATATATTTCAATATGCAGAAATGTATTCAAATTATACATGTATAGCTCATGCATTTTCACAAAGTAAATATAGCAACAGATTAAGACTAAGACCATTACCAGCACATCAGAAACCTTCCTACGGGCCTTTTTCTGATCACCACATCCCCAGGGGTAATCACTATCCTGACTTCTATGTCCATAAATAAGAATCAGAACTTTACATAAATGGAAGCAAGAAATGTACTTGTATGCAGTCTCTAAATCTGCAATCTCCAGTGCACTCCAAAAGTATTATTTCTTATAAAAGTAACTTTGTATATCAAATATGTTCTACATATGCAATGTTTAGTTTATGTAAGATGTCTTTAAATTCTAAAAAAGTATTTGTCTCTCAAGCTTAATTTATATTGCTCCATAAAGACATCATCCTGCATGTTTCTCATCCCTTTCCCGTGTGTGCACAGGCCCAGTACTCTACCTGCTCAGACCAGAGCAATTGGCACTTTAGACGCCAGCTGTGCTTCCCTTATCAACCCTTTCCCCATTCATCAAGGCCCTTTAAATTATCTTATTTTTATTTTACAAAATTATTTTAGGTATTATTCCTGCCAGACACCAGTATTTATTTAAAAAGGACTTTTCATGCCTTAGTCATAAGATATTAATGATGAGGAAATTAACAGCAATATAACAAAGAAGAAAAATGAATTCAAGAAAGAAGAATTTCAGCTGCTACTGATTTATACATTAAGGGTAGATTTTTCCAGAGTTCTTGTCTTACAATGAAATCAAAGGAATCATAAGTGAGAATAACTCCCATTAACATTAAATATTGGTTGATTGGTCACCTGTTAAATAATTGTTGCAAAAGCCTAGATCATAACCAAAAAGAATTCAATCATTCTTGCAGTGTTTTAAGATATATAATTTTACTCAGCTGAGTAGTTTCACTGATCCAACAAATGCCAAGGTCTCAGGACATAGACTATCTGCAAGATTGGCACAGTGCCATAGAATGAGGATTATAATTAAAGTTAACATTAAGGTTTTTGTCTTAACATTGAGTTATCTCCCTCCTGAGATATAACATTGATAATAAAAGAATATAGAATTGCAAGCCAGTAATGTAAATTTGAATCATTGGTCCAGCTATTCCTATGTGGAAGTGTCATAATTTTACAAGTCTCACTTTTTACAAATGTGAAATGTCAATAATAATACACATTTTGCCTATTTTATTTGAGTCCATATCTTGTACTTCTTTGCTATGTTCATAAATATTTATTTATAATGAAATTACCACACTCTGCAGAGAAAAATTCAGATAAGTCCAAATCCAGGCACTAACAATACAACATTTTTCTCAAGTAAGTAGTCACACTACAATTTCCTGAAAATCTTTAATACCAACTGGATCAAAACCATGAGTGCTGCCGAGTCTCAATATTGCCTTGGGAGGAAGTGAATTAACTGACCTTTCAGGTCTTTGCAATTTCTCATTGAAATGACTCAGATGAGATAACTAAAAGAAGAGAAAAAACGGTTCCTATTTCTAGTCCACTAATCTATCATTTTACTGAAAGAAACAGGAAGCATACATGGCTAATAAAATCCAATACCTGGCCTAAAACAATGATTAATGGTAAAAATTACTCACATTTTACCACAATTCTGACAGAATACATTTCTTCCAAGGTTTTATCACTTGCATCTTCAAATCCAAATGAACATCAACAAAGCTGGTGGTGAAGCAACATCACACCAACATCTGACTGACCATAGATATTTGACTAATAATTTAACTCTTCAATTTTCAAGAATTTCTATGCAAATGCAAAATAAAATTAAAACACCACATGGAATAGGTAAGTATATCTCAAATTTATGTACACAATTCCAAAGCCTGAAATCAGCTTTATACTAACATTCTTGGAAAAAGAAGGTATTGGGAAAGAATGTGTTCACATTTGGAGGTCTGATGACATGCAGAAACTGTAAGGGAAATTATTTCTATCTAGAAGAACAAAGTGTAAATCTAAATTACAATATAATGTTATATCTAAAGAGCTTCATGATTTAAGGTAGCAAATTAAGTAGCATTTTACTTTCAAACAGAACAACACACCTTGTAGTGTAATCCCACTGAGCGAGACACACCAAAGGAGGAGCTATCCAGGTACTTGCTGCTGAACATTTCTATGTTTCTATGCTTCCACTTTTCCTAATGGAAATCTTTATTATTTAGACTCACATTTTCAGCATTCTTAGAGAATTGTTAATAATATTTAACTATTTTTGATTAATTAGGTTCATTTGAGGTACACTTTATACAATATTCTCAGAAGCTCTTACTTCTGGATTACTGGGGTTTGGATCTGATTTTTTTCTTGCTTTTTGTCCTTTCCTTGCTCTCAGATATCACTTCTTGATGCTATTTGTTATCTAAATCTAGGATCACCATCTTCTAGTCTTCTGCTGCTAGAGAATCAGCACAGGTAGTGGACAGGTTGCACATGGAATCAGATAAAAACTTGGTTAGAATTCCTCCCCTGACAGACTTGGGGGCACTTTCATCACCCTGATAAACCTCAGTGTCTTCATAATGTAGGACTGGAAGCAAGCCTATCCTATAAGGAGGATTAAATGTTAGAATTAAGCAATAATACATAAAATGCATAGCAAATGCTCTCTCATAAAGAAGGCTTTAATAATATATCCATTTTATTTATGCTTCCTCTTCTAATCTGCTATGGTTTAAAGAACTATATAATTAGGTGTATCGAAATGATGTTTCAGTGGATATTTTCAAGCCTTCTTGGCATCCACATACATAAATCCCCTATTGAAAATTCATTCCCACCTTATATGTTCCTGATATGAAACCTGAGCATGCAAGACATATGTTAGCAGTGCAAGTTGCAATGTCTAGTGCTTGGGGGTTACAGGAATATGCTTATCAAACCAATTCTTGCCACAAATGCTTAAGATGTTGTTATAATTAGTATTCCATTTCAAGAGATCAGTGTCCCTAAAAAACAGGGATTTGGATAAATGATGCTTTTTTTCATGCTATTAGCAATTTCTATGTTATTTTACTATGGTTTTAACACTTAGATTATTATATAAAAGGAAAGTAAAAATACTATACTATATAGTGTTATAATACTAGCAATTTTTTAACCTTATAATTGAAAGTATTGTATTGATTAAAAAATAACTCACCCTTAACTGTAACCCATAGCAACCCATTTCTTTGGTACTGGACAAATCCACATAAAAACTGCAGGATAGTTTTTATCTAACAATAAAACATATTTACAAAATTTATGCATATTCCTATGCTCTTCTCTGCAGAGTCTGTTTCAGTAGTGTATAAATCAGTGTAGAAACTAAGATACTCTTTAAAAAGACAAAGTACAGTGGTTTAGAAAAAGAATTGATAGTAATGCATTGATAGGTGGGAAGTTGAGAATAAACAGTTTTGCTCTACAATGTCATCCAGAGACTCAGACTAGCAAATCAAATGTTCCCCTCCCAAGTGGCTTCTTTCCCTTGATCCAAAATGACTGTTATCATTGTTACTATTCCCAATTGTGAAGAAGCAAGTCCAAGATAAGAGACATTGTCTATGAAGATGACCAAGATACATCAATTTTACTTCATGTATATTGAACCTAATTTACAATAAACAGAATGTTGTGAAATGGACAGAGGTAAGTGCAAGAGGCTAAGAAATATAGTTGATAACTGGATAATCATACATCTGGCTAGCAGTCTTCTTATCTCATTGCCAAATATTATGAGGAAAAATGAATAATGAGGCAGAGTAGTAGTTTTTATTTCATTAAAAAGGGCTGGATTATGAATATTTAAACCCATTCTTAGGGAAGCTTGGAAATTTTAGGAAGAATGGGAAAATCTGTTTTTAAAATGTATCTAGCCTTCAAATGCTATGTTAAACAAGGCAAAATCTTTCTCTTTTACATTTTATACATTTCATGATTTTAGAAGCAATGATTCACATACACAATTGACACCCTACAAAAATATATAATATAAAAAGCAAGAATTCTACCATCCTCCCATAAAATAACCACTGCTAGTGGTTTTAGTAACTTTCCTCTATATTTTATATTCATCTCTAAATATATACCAACATATTTTATTACCTTTATTTTACAAAAATTCTACTTTCAGCAAGCTAAAAAACACCTCAAGCTATAAAACCAATTATTACCTAGAAAAGAAGCCTCTAAATAAAAATGTACAAATATGTTTGGTTTATAAATACATCAGCTACAATATTTGAAAAATTACTCCAAATTGAATAAATGGAATTACTTCAAATTTCAACTTATTCCAAATGAAAGAAATTTTGGAAAACTATGAAGAAGTTAAAAGGAATGAAGAATATACAAATAATTTCAAGTGGAAGTTTTGTTAAGACATATTAAGTTAATAAAAAGCGGGTTGCAGAATGATATAAACAATACCGTTGCTGTCATTAATGTAAGAACATTCACCAAAAATATGCATGCATTTAATGGGGATATATGTATGCAGATGCATAGAGAAATATCTAATAATATATAGTAGTTATTCAGACATGAAGAGATGGTCAAGAAAAATGCACCCTTCCTTAAATTGTTTAAATTATTTTGCAAGTAGAAATTATTCAACTATTACTTATATAATTTTAAGTGTTATAATTTATCTGCAAAAACTTTCCAGGGTGATACATAAAGATCTAATTTATCTGCATGGTACATTACACTCCATATATATTTAATAATTTACGTAATGGCCATTCATAATACATACAACCATTCCCCTACCAATGGACATTTAAATTGTTTCAGTCTTTCACTATGACAAATAAGCTTTAAATAACATACTTAATATATATTATTTTATATATTATATGTATGCCATATATGTGTTTCATTATGGATTGATTTTTTTTTACTTGAGTTAGAAATGTTAGGTTACTTGACCTGAATGTTTATCACAGCACAATTCACAGTTGCAAAGATATGAATCAACATCATTGCCCTCAATTGATGAGTGAATAAAGAAAATGTGATACACACACACACACACACACACACACAGAGTGCTACTCAGCCATAAAAACGAATGAAATAATGTCATTTCCAGCAACTTGGATGGAACTGGAGATTATTATTCTAAGTGAAGTATCTCAACAATGGAAAAACAAATACCACACGTTCTCACTAACAAGGGGGAGCTAAACAATGGGTACACATGGTCATAAAGTGGTGTAAAGGACATTGGAAACTAAGAAGGAGGGAGGGGGGAGGAGGATGAAGAATAAAAACTTACCTAGTGGATGAAATGTACACTATTCTAGTGATGGGCACACTAAAAGCCCTGACTTCAGCATTATACAATTCATCCATGTGACAAAACACTTGTACCCCCTTAATATTTTGAAATAAAAATTTTTAAATTTTAAAAAGTTATATCAAAAAAGATTAACATTTTAAATTTAATAGATATTATCAAATTGCTCTGCAATGTTTTACAATTTCCCTATGAGAGCCAGAATATTCATTTCTCTACATACTTGCCCTCAGAAATATTTTATCCTTTTAAACTTTGATGAATAATCTTTATTTATATATTAAAGGGAGCTTCTCAAAGGGTTATTGTGAAAATGACCCCAAAAATGAAACAAAGTTTCCAACTGTCACAGAATAAATGCTATTAAATTAGAGAAGACCTCCAGCAATTCACTGAAGTTAAAGGTCAGTGCCAGAGTAACCTATGGTGTCAGATTTATTCTAACTCAGCAGTAAGAGAGAGGATACTGCCATCCAAAATACATTTTCCAAAAATTTCCAAATTATAATGATGTTGGTATAAAAAGATTGAGAATGCACTTCCCTAGCTTTATGTAAGTCTACAATGTGTTATATAAACTAGCTTGTAAACATAAAATACAGAAGTTACATTCTTACTAGATGTGAAAACAACTTTCTTTTTTAAAACCCAATAATATCATGGGCTTCAGAAATTTTGACATATATTACAAGCTATATATCCACAAAATCATATATTAAATTTTGCCTGAAACCAGGGACCCAATTCTATAACCATGCAAAAGTTGCAACCAGGCCAATACCTAATGCTATTTAGAGTATTTCTTTTTCTCTAGAAATAAGAAAGAAGTTAAAATGATTTTTGACAATCAGAAATATGTTTATTTAATGAAAAGGAATTAAAATCAGAGGAAGTAATATTCTTTCACTTTGCCTTGGCACACTCACCACATTATGGGTGATTAAAACTCAAAAATCTCCAAAGGAGGTGTGTATGTGTGTGTGTGTGTGTGTGTGTGTGTTTCTTTTTTTGGTAAAATATGAATATTAAATATATTTCCTTGAATATGATTCTTTCTCTAATGAAGTAGTCATAAATATGAAAATGATTTCCTAAATACTAAATTGTCCTATTAATAGATATACTTACAAAATATCATGGGAAGAATAAATAGAAAAAAATTAAAGTTATCATCTTCTTTCCATTACCTTCAATGATCATTTTTCTGACTATATGCATAACGCACAAAGACATTTTAACACAGTTACCTGAAGTGTGCTGATGTCCATTTACAAAGGCAATTGAATACACTTCTTTTTTTTTTTTTTTTTTTTTTTTTTTTTTTGAGACAGAGTCTCTCTCTGTTGCCCAGGCTAGTGTGAGTGCCGTGGCGTCAGCCTAGCTCACAGCAACCTCAAACTCCTGAGCTCAAGCGATCCTACTGTCTCAGCCTCCCGAGTAGCTGGGACTACAGGCATGTGCCACTATGCCCGGCTAATTTTTTTCTATATATATTTTTTTAGCTGTCCATATAATTTCTTTCTATTTTTAGTAGAGATGGGGTCTCGCTCTTGCTCAGGCTGGTCTCGAACTCCTGAGCTCAAACGATCCGCCCACCTCGGCCTCCCAGAGTGCTAGGATTACAGGCGTGAGCCACCGCGCCCGGCCTGAATACACTTCTTGAAAATTACTCTAATGATTCTGCTAGATGTACATTTGTTAGTGAAAATAAATGGGAATTGACAACATCTAGAAAAATTCAATCACAATGACTATCGTGCTTCTGCACTTTCTTTATTATTCTCCCCACACCAGCGTGTACAAATCAAGTGATTCAATTCAACTTGACAAAATCTAAATTCGGGGGTGCTTTTGGCAATACACTGGGCTAGTTACTGAAGAGGATTCATAGATACAGTGAGTCATATATCCTCCCCTCAAGGAGCACCTTCATCATCTAAGTGTTGGGATAAGAGAAAAATACAAGGTAGAGCAAGAATATTGCATTAAAGGAATTCTGTACTAACTGCTATCCTCGGGATACAGAGGGAAGGAAATCACATCATTGTCAGAACGTTGAGTTGTTCTATGAAGGAGATGGCATTTGTACTGAAGGGTGAATAACAGAACGAAGTTCAATTGCTGATAAGGAGGCTATGGGGCAGTTTCGCTAGAGACAATGGTGTAAGCACAAAGCATGGAGCTGGGAGATGTGAGTGTGTACTTAGGAATCAACATGCAGACCAAAAAGAGCAGTAATAGACAAGACTGGAAATATGTGCATAGGCAGAAAGAGTGGAGATGTCAGGGACCTTTTTCTGCCTTGGGAAAACCATAATAAAAAATTCTACTCAGAAAACAAGAAAGCCTTTAAAGTTTTTCAAAGAGTGGAATGATGTGAGGGGTGGAATTTTTGTCCTAAGATATTCTGACAGAGGGTATAGGCTAGGTTAGAGGAAGATAGAGGTACAAAGATTGGCTTCAGGACCTTGAAATATGCTCTTCATGCATTTTCTCATTTAATGCCTCTGCTATTCTTTAAGGTAGTGTATTATTAATAGTTTGCTAGAGCTGCCATAACAAAGTACCACAGACTGGATAACTAAGCAAAAATTAATATTTTTTACAGTTCTGGAGGCTACAAGCCTGAGGTCAAAGTGTCAGCAAGGTTGGTATCTTCTAAGGTCTCTCACTTTGGCTTGCATGAGGCCATCTTCCTCCAGTGTCTTCCCATGATCCTCCCTCTAAGTGTCTCTGTATCCTAATCTCCTGTTCTTGTATGGATACCAGTCATATTAGATTAGGACCCACTCATTTGACCTCATTTTACCTTAATTTCATCATTAAAGGTCCCATCTCCAATATATTCTGCGGTACTGAGGGATAAGACTTCTGCATATGAATTTGGGTAGGAAGCAAGGGGAAGATGCAATTGAACCCATAACAGGTAAGCAATACTATTATCCCTAATTTATATTTATTAGAGATTTGAAAAGTTAAATAATCTTTATGGTTAGATAATCTTTTATGGTTAGAGAGCCAGTAAGGGACTAATATACAATATACAATATACCTTAGTCTGTGTGGCTTAAGTCCTGGAATATAATAGAGTCTTGATAAATAAGTATTGGATGAATGAATGAGTAATGAAGTAATATTTCATGAGTGACTATAATTTCTTATGATCTCTGATCCTAGGTGAATAAGGGGCACCTGAAGAGACAATTTTTTGTTCTTCCCCATTGATGGAGTCATAAAGAGTTATCCAGCATAACCGGGTGTTTAAATACTTGTCATACTTTTCTCATCTAAACACAGTTAAAAATTTCATACTGCAAAGCTGAAAAAACAAAACAACAATGATGAAAAAAAGGAAAACCCTCTAATTACTTACTCTACCTGGACCTTGGACCTTTTCGTTTGATTGATTTCCAAGAGGTACTTGCTGTTGACCTCTTTTGAGCCATCCGGCAGTAAAAACCGGAGAGAAAGCATTCAAGGTGACTATTTGAACTCTTGAACCAGGCTTCCTTTTTAACTCAAATCAAACAGGGCATGTACAAGAGATCAAGAAAGGATGGGTTATAAACTAACTCTGTAGCTCCAGAGGACAATTTAGAACCAACGAGTAGATGGGACAAGTTGGAAGGCTTTGTGAGCATATAAAGTATGTTCTGACCGAGACAGCATAAATGTTCCTTCTGCTTGACTAAACTTTAGACAGGTTTCTTCCTGACTATAAGCTCTTGACTTTACTTTTCTTAGAGCATTTACTCTAAAAAAACTTGTCATTGAAAATTCTTTCTCTGCTTCTTTGAAATGTATATAAATCCCCTTAAAAGCCTCTTTCCGGTTTTAGGCCTTAGGGAATGTCTTTCTCAAAGACCTGGGAGCCATTCCTTTGAAATATAATCATCACGGAAGATTGTTCTGTTATCTCACAGTGTTTTTGAGAGGGTAGCAGCCTAACTTTGGTGGGTGCCTGGCTCTAAATTGTACGATTACCTCCTATCATGTACCCAAGAGAAAATTTAATTTTTTTGTAAAACCACTTAGCAAACACAGGTGACCTATAATCCCCCTGCATCCTAGCACTTAAAACCTCTCTGCTCTTTGTTACAGCAGAGTTGAGTTCAGTCTCTCTCCCTTCTTGCAATAGTCCTGCATAAAATCTTCCTTCCCTGTTTAACTTTGCCAGTGCAACTATTCTATGACAGTTCTGATAATTGAAGCTATCCAACAATAAGAGATAGTAAGCTAACTTTTACTAAAAATGTACTATGTCCCAGGAAATCTCTTACATCTCTTATTATTATTTTCTTTCATCTATTTGTACAATCACCTATAGAATAGAATCTACTATTATCTTCTATTACAGATGAGGTAATTGAGACTTAGATCAAAAAAAGCAACTTGCAAAATTGTCACATGGCTTCTATGACTAATTCTTGATAGAGACAGAATTTTTGAAGTTGATTCTAAGCTCATTGAATTAATTCACAACTTTGCCTCTATGAGCTTAGATTTAGTTTGTTAGGCATGCAGAAACCACTGAAATTTTCTATAAAGACAACTGGCAATAAGGAAAGTGGTATTGTAGAAAATCAATACACAAGAAGAGAAATATTAGAATGGAGCTGGACATTCCAACGCTGCTGCAGTGATGCAGGATTAAGGAAGTGGCTGAATCATGATACATGATGTTACCATAAGATTTTGATATGTACAATAACAGCATTAATGAGTGTCATTGACTGAGTTGTTACAATATGGCTGGGACCATGCCAAGTATTTTGCATGCATTATCTCATAAAATCTTCAAAAGGATTTTGGGGAGTAGGTACTATTATTACCCTTATTCTGAATTTTTGCTACATATAAGCTACTGTGCTAGATGATTTATTAACTTATTTCATCTATATGACAGTCTATATTGAGAAGGACTATTGTTGCCCTGTTTTTCCATGTGAGGAAATTGAGCACTAGAGATTAAGTAACTTGCTCAAGGCCACACAGCTAGTAAGTGATGAACACAGCATTCAAATTGAGCCTGTCTGAATCATGTATTTAGCTGATTAACCAACAATCCATGTTGACCCTATTATTGTATAGCCATAAACTCTCTTGAACTCTGCAACCACCTTAATATTAGATGCCAGAATGAGACTCTGAAAATTTATGGCCATTTAGCTAATATTCAAGTCCACTCTTGATTAAGACAAATAAATTCATAAAAGAATATGACTCAGAATCTTATAATAAACTTTTAACATACTTTGCAGAATTCTCTAATCTTCCAGAATTAACAAAAGATTGATTGCAATTAAAAAACTTTGGGGTAAATTTGATATAAAAATATTTGTTGTTTGCCACTGAATCATATTATATTTATCATCTGAGAGCTTCCAGACACCATTTATTGATGAATTTACTGAAGGTAGCATTTCTAAAATGAGAGAATTAATCAGAAATTTTATGGTGTTATGTTTTTATTTTAATTGTGGTAAAATATAAATAGAATTTACCACTTTAACCATTTTTAATTATATAGCTCAGTGACACTGAGTACACGCATTGTTGGGCAACAGGATGGTGTGTTATCTTAAAAGGAAGAAAAATGAAAAGATGTGAAATTTTAAAGCAAATTTTTTTTTTTTTTTTTTTTTGAAACAGAGTCTCACTCTGTTGCCTGGGCTAGAGTGCCATGACATCAGCCTAGCTCACAGCAACTTCAAACTCCTGAGCTCAAGCAATCCTCCTAACTCAGCCTCCCGAGTAGCTGGGACTACAGGTATGCCCCACCATGCCCGGCTGATTTTTTATACATATATATATATATATATATATATATATTTTAGTTGTCCAGCTAATTTCTTTCTATTGGTTTTTTTTTTTTTTTTTTTTTTAGTAGAGACGAGGTCTCACTCTTGCTCAGGCTGGTCCCAAACTCCTGAGCTCAAACGATCTGTCCACCTCGGCCTCCCAGAGAGCTAGGATTACAGGCGTGAGCCACCATGCCTGGCCTAAAGCAAATTTTAAAGTGTTTCCCAAGTTGCTTTCCTATTAATTCCGTTAAGGATTTCTATCTGAGAGTCTGTGATGTCTGTACTAGCTTGGTTCAGGTTGAATGTGTTTGCACTGCCCCTCACACATTAAATAACAGAATAACTAGTAACTATTAATAGAAGACTCAGCATCAGTGAGAATGAGAAGGCTCAGAAAGAAGGGAAGTAGAAAGACAAAAGGAGCACCCTCCATTAGGAAGTAGAACCGAATCAGAAATTGGCTGATTCATCAGAAAAGATAAATGATACTCTTCTCCTTCTTGGAGATTGTGGTAGAGAATCTCCGCGTGCTTTTTCCTTTTTGCTGGACTTGAACTTGTTTAGTGCACCATGCTGTGGCTGACAGATTGATACTCCCCTCTATCAGGTGATATTAGCCTTGACTCCCTCAGTTAATAGCAACAAACATGGTTCAAAGACTGACCCAGAGCATTGACTCAGCATGTCTTTAATTACTTTTTCCCCAGCATGGTAAAAATTTGTTTTTATTAGAGAACTTAAATTTCAAACTACACAATACAAAATTGTCACATGTAGACAATTACATTTTAGTCTTGTTATGATATAGAAGTGATATTTTAAACAAGAAAATATAAAATTTCTGGATCCTTTGGGGGATGGCTAATACATGAAATTTGCCACTTTGGCCTCTCAACCAGGGCATACATCACAATAGATCTTGCTACTCTGTCTCTTGAACCTGATCTAGGCTGTTACTCCCTAATAGCTCATACTTATTCTGTAAATAAACTTCATTTGCCATTGCTACTCTAGACCATGCTAGAGTAACCCAAATATACACCAGGCATGACATAGTTAAACAGCAAAATTATATGTTCTGAAATATTTAGGCAGCCATCAGGTTATCAATATAGTATGAAAAATAAAGTAGAATCAGTCACTTTTTCATCAAACTAGCAATTTTTTGTATTACCAAAGCCAAGGAAGTCTAAAGACATTTCCTAATGTTTAATTACTGAATCGAGTGAAAAGAAAAAGCTATCTCAAGAAATTGCAGCAAACATCTTGCAAAGCATGAGTATCCCATTTATTCAGGGACATTTAATGATTAAAACTAATATCCTGAGTTAAAATTGCCAGGGGACATATTTAATGGAGGAAAGCAAAGCTTCAAGAAAAATCAATTGTAAAATAATCAATACTAAAATCTGTACTCTGAGCAAGTGTTTATGCAAAGACTAAAACTTGGTAATAAGAACCCAAAGCAAGTATAAACATATCAGCACACATTAACCTGTCTAGGAGACCCAGAAAAGCAGCTCAAGTAGACAAGCATTGAAATAATTTTTTAAGCTGAATTATTTGAGGAAAGTTAAGCCTAATGAAGACAAAACTAAGCACTGATTTCAGAATAACTTTATATCTTTTATGTGTAATTGTATATGAAGAAGGCTGAACAAGGTGCATAGGTCTTCAGAGATTAATTTCAGTAATTTTTGTTTTGCTTCATCATAACCTATATTTTAGAAATCCACTAAGGGCCTGGCATGGTGGCTCACACCTGTAATCCTAGCACTCTGGGAGGCCGAGGCGGGAGGATTGCTTGAGCTCAGGAGTTTAAGACCAGTCTAAGCAAGAGCAAGACCCCATCTCTATTAAAAATAGAAAAATTAGCTGGGCGTCATGGTATGAGCCTGTAGTTCCAGCTACTCAGGAGGCTGAGGCAGGAGGCTCACTTGAGCCTAGGAGTTTGAGGTTGCTGAGAGCTAGGCTGACTCCATGGCACTCTACTCAGGGCAACAGAGTGAGGTTCTGTTTCAAAAAAAAAAGAAATCCTCCAAGATTTGGTATATTAATTCTAGGATTGGATGGACTGTATCTGATTATCAAAATCAATATTATGGATCCATTAATATTATATTGAGCAACTATAATTTTTTAAAAACTCATGAAGAATTTCAGCATCTTTTATTGCTACATATTATCTGAGTACCAATAAGCTATGAATTGGTGTACTAGCTAACAGAAGCTAAAACTTTTCAATGGGATGAATAATCCACTGAAATATGAAATTTGAAAGAATATACAGACCAAGATAATTCTATAACCCTAAAAATGAAGTCTGTGGGTTTCTGCCTAGTCACAGTTAATTCAGTGAGCAGTGTTGGCACTTAAATGCACAGAACCTAGAGTCAAACGAACTGGATTTGAATATAACTAAGTGATTTTAGAAAAGCAATTTAAAATTTCTTATCTGCAGTTTCTCAATTTTTGAGGGTAAAGATAGTGGCATCTACCTCATTTGGTGGTTTTGAGGGCTAAATGAGGTGATGTGTTAAAGGCTGTTTAGCAGTACTCAGAAACCTTTGCTGATGTTAGCTACTAACACTGCCTCTGAGACCTCTCCTCTTTCTCTCTGGACCTAGCTAAGCCCATTTCTTAACAGCTTGGATCTAGGAGTTTTGACTCTTGTTTTAATACCTTTATATATAAATAAATATACAGATATGGTGGAGAGAGTGTGGGAGACAGAGAGTTTTAGGTTTACAGAAGAGTTGCAAAACTATAATACAATTACTGAAACTAAGAAATTAGGTTTAGTACAACACTGTTAACCAAAGTACAGAATTTATTCAGACTTCACCATTTTTTCTGCTAGTAACCTTTTTCTATTCCAACATTCAATCCAAAATGTAGTATTGAGGATGCCGAGTTGATTATTTGGCTAAGGTGGAGTCTGCTAGGATTCTCCCCCCGGAAACTTACTTTTTTGCCTTGTAAGTACTAAATATTGCAAGGAAGAAAATACAAGACTATGCACATATCCTATTTCTGCTTCAACTTTCACCCACTCTTTTAGCTTCTCAGCTTGGATCTTGCCTATAGCAATTATTACTGTGGGGTTCTAACAGTGATTTTATATTTTCCTTATTCCTTATATATTTATTAATTAGAGTTTTTCTTAAGGAATATTTTTATTTCTCTAGCATTTATTCATTTATTTATTTATATTAATATGAACTCATATTATTTTATTCTTTGGTTCATAATTTCTAACGATACTTTATTGCTCAAGTTCTTCCAGCTTTGGCCATTGAGAGTTCTTTCAGGCTTGTTGTTGTGCCTTTTAGATGTGTTTCCATCTTTTTAAGCACTTCCTTACATTCTGGACCACCAGATGCTCCAAAACCATCTGGGCCTCAGCCTTCAAATCAACTAGTTCTCTAAAGATTCCTGGTTTCTATTGTAGAATAGTATTTGGAAATCAAGATCTGGGTTCTAGGTGTTCTCATTGCTATTGTTGTGTCATTGCTTTTAGCCCTTCTCTAGTGGATAGAGCCAGGAAATGTAGGTATGTATCCCAATTTGTGCACAGATACATATACACACTTATTTCTAAATATGCTTATCTGTATCTACTCATAATGTATATGCACAGGCATATAATAACATGTTGGTATCTGACTTAAGTGCTAACTCTAAGCAATGCATGCATAGTCCTTGGGTACACCTCTTCTGAGGCATTAAATTCACTATTTCCCTCATATTTTTTGCAGCTGTTCCATATAAGAAGTCTTAAAATTCTAGTGATCTGGGGCAGTTGGTTAACAGTTCATGAACAACATAACAGGGTTGTGATTGAAATTTATTCTTTTGAATCAAGAGGTTGAGTATTTGTCAGTATAAAACAAATACTTTTAAAAGGACATAATTTTTAAAATATTTTAAAGGTTTTTATTAGGATTTATTGAATGTACTTTCACATCATACACCTTGATATGTTGTCAACAATTGTCCTAAGAAAAATAATATCTGGCAAATATACTCCACTATATGGTGATCATTGTGCTTAACACTAGGAATACAATAGTTCACAGACTTCATGGTCCCTGTATTCATGGAGCTTAGGGTTTAGGGTAGATAATGCTAAACTTATTCATTTGGCATATTCTATCACTGCCCACTATTTAACAGGCAATTATAACAGCATGGTAACTGCTATAACTGAGAGCTACAGGAGCACATAAAAGGAGTCCCCATTCTCTACTGGCAGTGAGTGGCAGGATAGAGTGATTATGGCTGGCTTCCTAGGGGAAGCCATGGCTAAGTTGATGCTAAGGCACCACGTCTGAGCCAAAATCAGCTAGGTAGCCATGGGTGCCGTCAGGCGAGGGGAGGGATTCAGACAGCTAACAGGGTTCAAAGAGGGAATGAAAGGCAAACCAGAGAACTGAAAGTACCTCATTATGACAGGAAAGTGGCTTCATATGATTGGATATATTAGTATCTATTATATGAATTTAAACACTCAGACATGTAGAATTATTATTTTACATGAAAATGATTTTATTAGTGAGCATAATTATAATCTTTATTTTTCTCAATGTCCATCTTATTCTATGAAAGTTGTTGCTAAGGACATGTTTAAGCACTTGCCCCTTATAATCCTACAGAATAAAGTGCTAAATTAAGTGATAACTTCATCAGCCCTGATAGAGAATGTATTTTTCCAAGTATTTCATTTACTAAGTCAAAGTGGCTTTGGGGCTTGTCAAAATAGATTACTTAATCATATAATATATAAAAATATATCATCTATAACAGTAAAATATTTTTCATGTTAACATGAATTGAAAGAATACTTCAAACCTTCATTTACAAGCATAGATCATAAAGACTTTTTGAAAAATTTTTTAAAATACACAATATAATATACATTAACAACTTTGAATTAGATTGATAACTTGGAGAAATTGCAGGGATGATAAAAATGTTAAATTCTTGCTCAGAGTTTTAAGCCCATAACTGTTGAGCATTTTTATTTTTTCACTACATTGAAAAGGAGGCAATGATTGTTTCCTGCAAGCTAAGAGGAACATGTGAGGAAAATGGATTTGATCCAGAAAGAGAAGAACAATCAATGCTCAAATGGATTTGACATTTTTGAAATTTAGTAAAACACGCTGCCCTGATCTTTCTCTGTCTGGTGTGAGCACCTGGAGTTACCTGGAGCCCCAAATCCCACAAGTGGCAGGAGGAGTAGGGTTGAGGGGGGTGGGGTTGGGAGGACTTTGCTTGATAATGAGAGATAATGACATAGGGGAGGCAGACTGGAGCCATTGCATCTCAAGTGAGATATTTTAAGTAAAATGAGATGTTAAGGAAATAAGAACATAATTACTGCTATAGTCTGTTGTTTGCTACTGTAACAGAATACTGAGACTGGGTAACTTATAACAAATAGAGACTTTTTTTTTTTTTTTTTTTACAGTTTTAGAGGCTGGGAAGTCTAAGGTCAAGATGACTGCATCTGGTGTGAGTCTTCTTGCTGTGTCATCTCATGCCGGAGGGCAGAAGGGCAAGAGAGCTCACCCGAGAGAAAGGGACTGAACTCACCCTTTTATCAGAAACCCACTTCCAGGATACCTAACTCACTCCTGTAATAACGGCATTAATCCATTCATGAGGACAGAGCCGTTACGGCATAATCATCTCCGAAAGGTCCCATGTCTCAAACTTTGTTGATTAGGAATTAAGTTTCCAACACATGAAACTTTGGGGGCACAAATGACAGCAATTACATAACTTGGTTGTGTATCTTCTGAGATGTATAGAAAAATAATTGTGACATTATGTTTATAAAATCTGGGCTACTGCTAATAGGAAAATTGCTTCAATTTTTTTTTTTGATAGGTTATTGTAAATTAGATACCAGGGCTTTGTGACTTTTTATCGCTGGGGTCACTTGTTTGAAATCAGACCAGGTCAGTAGCCACTGGCAGTCATTATTATGTGACTTGATACTTGATCTTGTGAATTGCTGCTACACCTGCCATGCTCTTCTCAGCAGATGCACTAAATACATGTCATATGACAGAACAGAATGACATTAGTCTAAGGGTAAGGAGACTCGAGTTCCAAATCTACCACAAATAGCTGTTAGTCCTTAGATAAGTCACCTAAATTCAATGAACTTTTGCTTAGACTCTGAAATGATAAAGTTATTCTGTATCTATAAGTCTATTATTCAAAAATTAGACCACAAATCATACTTCTTTGCCCACCAAATAGCAGAGTGAAGGAACTAATTAAAATCACAAACTAATCTCTTTATAATGGACATTTCGTTTCTTTCTCTGTCAAATAGGTTGTCAGAGAAGAGAGTTAAAGAAAAGAATGAACATAGAGGCAGCTCACACAATTTGAAATAACAAAGCTGCCCTGTGGCAAATGATTTAATTGTCAGCAGTGCCGTCTGACAAGCTAAGTTGAAAAATAATGAAAGCCCTCTGGTTCCAAAATTTCATCATCTGAAAGAGTGGGGATTTTCAGCATTCAATGAATTGAGCCTAGCCGCAATTATAATGCAACAACACTGCAAATGGATGGCCCATCTAATGCCCTCTCTTCACTGCATATATCAGTCCAGCACAGGGTGTAGACAAGTGCTCGGTCCAGAATAAGCCTGAACCTTTACTCAGAAAATAAAGCGGTACCATTTTTAATCTGCCGGACTATGTTTCATAATAGACAATTATTAATTGCATTTCTCACTTCTTTTAATTCTTACTTTCTTTGAAGCAGTTCATTCCATTTCCTAGTTAAAGCAACTTCTCTGTTTTATTCAGTGTCTATTAGATTCAACTACATAAATAAATCAGTTTTGTTTCACCATTTTGAGTCTACTTTGTATTGTACCCACTTATTCTCATTTTAATGTCAGGATTGTTTTACATAATTGCTCCAACCTTAGGTCTGTTTCAATAAAATAGGATTTAAAAATATTAGTTTTCAGTTCAAAGCCTTAGTGTTGTCCAACTATTTTAACATTTTGGACACAATGGGTGTTTTTGCATGTGTGCACACTTGTGACTTCATGCATATATGTATGTCTAACAGGAAGAGAGACAGGGACAGAGGGCATGAAGAAAACTTCCAGGAGGAAATAGGTATAGTGACTCATCTATCCTGCCTTACTGAGAGCTACTAATTGAATTATAAGGCCTTGATGTTAAAGTGAATACAGGTAAATATTAAGAAAAAAAGAAAAATTTCAGATAATTCATGGCAACGATAAACAGTAAGTCTGGGAAATTTATCTCAGAAACACAGGCTCAGGATCCCCAATGAGACTTTTTAAAATTATTTCATTTACATTATTTACATAGCTGAAATCAATTAGTTTGAGATATATACCCAAATAAACTAAAAATACTCCCAGAATTGTTTGAACAGGATTCTGTCTCAGGAACACAGTGTGAGAGTCTCTGCAAAATGAGTGTTTGTCAAAGTTTAGCCAGCTGATACTGATTCCAATCAACCATTGGAAGGCACCACAAAGAGAAAAGGCACCAGGAAGCCTGATGTTATACACACAGCTTCTCTCTTGTCATCTTTTTATGCCTTCTTTATGCAATATGACCTTGTTTGGGATAGGATAAATCAAAGGCCCAACTGGTAATACTTAAATCACTTCCTACACTATCTTGGACCAATTAATTCTTATCTTTCTAATCTTCATGACAATATCAACCTTAACTCAGTCTTTGTCCACATTTTTTTATGATTGCTTCAATTTAGTGTAGTCTTCTGTTCTAGTAATTCCATATTTAAGGCTCTACACTGAGGATATAATGAAATTTGGGAACTAATATTCACATACAAGGATATTTTTCCTGTCTGTTTATAACTGTGAAAAATCAGAAATTAAATGATACAAATTACAAGTTAAAATAATTATACTTTTCATATACAAAAATAAAATCAAATTATATTTTTAAAGAATTTTAAATGACATTTGATAATAAACAACTATGTTATTGGTTTATGTATTTACTATACTGTACTCTAAATCACTATTTTAGACTGCATTCCTTAGACCTATTAAAAAAAAAATTAACTCCAAAACAGCCTCAGGCAGATCTTAGAGGAGATATTCCAGAAGAAGGCATTGTTATCAAAGGAGAGGAAAGCTGCCTGTGTGTTATTGTCCCTGAAGAACTTCCAGTGGGACAAGTTGTGGAGGTGGAAGACAGTGATATTGATGATCCCCATCTTGTGTAGTCCTATGGTAATGTGTTTGTTTGTGTCTTAAATTTAACAAAAAAGTTTGAAAGTTAAAAAAAAATTAAATTTTAAAAATAGAAAAAAGTTTATAGAATAAAGACATAAAGAAAGAAGATATTTTTGTACAGCTGTACAATGCAGTTGTGTTTTAAGCTAAATGTTATTACAAAACAGTCAAAAATTTTTAAAAAATTAAAAAATTTTATGAAGTAAAAACAGTTACAGTAAGCTAAAATTAATTTATTTCTGAAGAATCAAATTTTTTAATAAATTTAGCATAGCCTAAGTGTACGATGTTTATAAAGTCCCCAGTAGTGTACAGTAATGTCCTGGGCCTTCGCATTCACTCATCACTCACTGACTTACCCAGAACAACTCCCAGTCCTGCAAGCTCCCTTCATGGTAAGTGCCCTAAAGAGGTATACCATTTTTTTTAATCTTTTATACTGTATTTTTACTGTACCTTTTCTATGTTAGATATACAAATATTTACCATTGTGTTACAAATGCCTATGGTATTCAGTACAGTACCACACTATACAGGTCTGTATCTTAGGAGCAATAGGCTATACCATATAGCCTGGGTGCGTAGTAGGCTACGCCTATATATCTAGGTTTGTGTACCTGAACTCTATCATGTTGATACAACAAAATCACTTAACAACACATTTCTCAGAACATACCCCTGTTGTTAAGTGATGCACAATTATATTTAAATAAAAAACAAATAAAATGTGACATAAACACAATTAGATGGAGATATAATTTTTACATTTAGAATATGAATGTATAGGTATGTATTTATTTATATATATTTTATCTAAGACCATGTGATCAGTTCTTATACATACGTATTTATACAGGTATATTTTGTGTGTGTATATACACACCCATATTTACCAAGAAAAGGCTAAAAATAAACATGCAAAAACTTTTAATATGTGTTATTCCTAGGCAGTGGTATAATGAATGATTTTAAGATTTTTTTTGTTTCACTACTGTATTTTCTAAGTTTTCTATAACTCACATATTTTATCTTAGAATTAAAAAATTAACAAAGCTCTCTGAGTCACAGAATTAACAAGCTGCTCCAGTCTTTACCCATCTCATTGTGTTTTGAATTAATCATATGACCTGGTTAATCACTGGGAATATTTTCTTAAAATATAGATTCCATGGCCCCATCCCTGAGCAATGAATCAGCCTCTTTAGGGATGGAGACTAGGAACTAGTGTTTTAACAAAGCTCCCAGGGGATTTATCAAACAGATTCTAAAAATTGTGATCTAAATAACAAATGCAAATGCCTAGTGCCCTAATCATGAAACTCCAGTACTGGAAGGAGTATCCAATGCCACTTTTACAGAAGCCACATTTTATCAGAATTGGAAATTAAACCACAAAGCTAACTATTTCACATAGGACAACAAACCAGATCTCCTGATTTCAGGTGCTCTACTGGTTCTACAATATGATGCATCATTAAATTAAGTTTTTTGGGTCCATGACCTACCCCTTGAACTATAATATTTACAATTTGGCTCTATCCCTGAAACAGTAATAATATTTGCCCATATTTTTTGCAATAGTAACTATTATTTGTGGGATGGAACAAAAATATTAACTCACAGCATTTCAAGTAGCTACCAGTCATCAGACAATGACAACTCTTAGTACTGCTGTCTATTTGACCCAAACCCAACTGTCCAGAAGTCAAAAGGCTCTTGCTTTCATAGAAACTTGAGATATTGTTAAAAGTAGAATGTGAAATAACTGAAAATGAATTTGATATATTTGATGTATTATTTTTATAGTCATGTATACTGTAAACAGTATATAGTATACATGTATACTGAGGAGAATTGGGAAGTTTAGAATCATATAAAACTTCCATTAAATCCATGCTATATAATCAGACTAGACCTTACACTTTCTTAACTTCATCCAGTGGCATGGAGGACAATTTAAGATAACTTTTAACCTCCTGTATTCTTCATTTAATTATCCCAGACTTGGGAAGCCCTGGTTATAGGAAAATTGGTTCTCTAACCATGGGATTAGGGATATTTCTATTTTTATCACCTGATTTATTTAAATTTTATACAATGAACTTATGCTTCTTTCATAAACAGGGGGAAATTAATTCATTTAAGATCCCTTCTCCCACTCAGCATGTACAAATACTTCAACAGACTCAAAATTATCTACAAGTCTTTTAAAGTTATTATAATGTTAATAAATTCCTAGGGAGCAACATACTATCGTTTTAATACTTCAAAATTATAACCTGTACAGAGTCTACTATGACTAATACAAATGAAATAACAAGTACTTTGTAAGCATTATTAATAGAGTTTGTTTTTTTTACCTGGGTGGGGGGAAGTGCCACAGAGAAAAAATTAAATGTTAGTCTACATCATCATTAATAATTGGTATTAGAACTCTCCATTTGATTGAACATTCTAAAATTTTATTTGTGTTCTAAAATGTACAAGTAAATTATCTGATGTGCAGAGACCCAGCCAAACTCTGTAATGGAATAGTTACTAGACAATAAAATTAAAGACTCCTGATTAACAAAAATGGCTATTTTCAGTAGACCTGCAAAAAAGAGAATGACAATAGCACAATTTGTACATTCACAAAGATAATGTTAACCTGAGCAAGAGCAAGACCAAGACAGTCTCTACTAAAAATAGAAAAATTAGCTGCATGTGTTGGCACATGCCTATAGTCCCAGCTACTTGGGAGGCTGAGGCAGGAGGATCACTTGAGCCCAGGAGTTTGAGGTTGCAGTGAGCTATGATGATGCCACTATTCTCTATCCAGGGTGACAGAGCAAGACCCTGTCTCAAAAAAAAAAACAAAAACAAAAACAAACACATCCCAGCTCTGATGACACTTGATTTTAGGGCAATAAAACTGATTTTGGATTTCTAACTCCCAGAACTATAAGATAATGTGTTTGTATTGCTTTGTCGTAATAAATTTTAGCAGCAATACAATCCATGTATACAAGCTCATTTTTAAAACAAGAGGCCTGAAGTAGTACCCAATAGATTTGAGGAAATACTACAGTCCTTACGTTTCCCTTCCAGAGTAGAACAGACCATAATGGAGATTCATTCATATGATTTATAGAAACATATTTCCCCTCAAATTATGCAGCCTCTCTGCCTCATTAACGTACTATTTTGTTCAACTAAACAAAGTAGCATAATAGTGAACAACTCGTATTTATTTGGTTTTGTGATGTTGTTTTGTCCATTACCCACTGACCATTCTACATTCTTATCTTCTTTTAGGGAAGCATTGCCCCCAATCCTCTATGTTCTTGGGCTGCAACAAATCCACTATAGAGCTTCAGGGATGAACACACAATGGCACATCTGGCTAAGTAGAACATTTTATACCTTTGACTACTATGGTTGTTTTTGGAATAAGCATGCACTCCTAGTCAGCCCAGTGAAAATCAGGTCTAGAATTTTAGCTGGTGCCAAAGGTCAAATGCAGTGCTGGAACAAATTATAACTTATTCATCCATGCAGTGAAGGTTCTTATCTGAGAACTAGGGTCATGCAGGGAAAAGCACAGGCAGGAGATGGAGAGAGAGAGACAGAAACAGAGAGAGATTGAGAGAGACAGAGAGAGAGAGAGAGACAGAGAATCAGAGAGAAGACAGAGACTGAGAGAGATAGACTGACTGAGAGATACAAAGGGAGACACAGAGAGTGAGAGAAAGATGGAGAGAGAGAAACAGAGTCCGAGAGAAAAACAGAGAGAGACAGAGGCAGACAAAGAGACACCAAGGCTCTCATGCCAGCTGTATCTAAATAAGATTATTTTCTTTGATCCTTGCAGTTATTGAACAATTACATTCCATTGCTGGTTTAAATAGCACTTTAAAGGGATATTTGTGACTTGAATTGCCAGAATACGGAATCATACAAGTAGCATATGTGCACTTAGATCAAACAGTATGAAGCAGGCAGGTTAAGGGCTCAGCTGGATCTCAAGAAGTGCATAAGATCCCAGTTTCCCCATCTTTGACTTCAAAAGTCATGGAAATATTCACAAATCTTCAGAAAAACAAAAATCCCTCATCTATTCACAGTTGCCTGAGATTTCTTTACAGAAAGAAGTGTTTACCAGCATACATGTAAAAAAGTGCTCAACATCTCTAAGCATTAGGGAAATGCAAATCAAAATTATAATGAGGTATCACCTAACTCCAGTGAGAATGGCGTTTATCAAAAAGTCCCAAAACAACAAATGCTGGTGTGGATGTGGAGAGATTGGAATACTCTTACACTGCTGGTGGGACTGCAAATTAGTACACCCTGTGGAAAGTAATTTGGAGGTACATAAAAGAGCTAAAAATAGAAATACCATTTGATCCAGCAATCCCACTACTAGGCATCTATCAAAAGGAAAAAAAGACATTCTATAATAAAGACATCTGCACTCAAATATTTATATTAGCACAATTCACAACTGCAAAGATGTGGAAACAACCCAAGTGTCCATCAATACATGAGTGGATTAATAAAATGTGGTATAGGCATGCCATGGAATACTACTCAACTACAAAAAACAGCAGTGAACTAGCACCTCTTATATTACCCTGGATAGAGATTGAGCCCATCCTTCGAAGTGAGGTATCACAAGGATGGAAAAACAAGCACCACATGTACTCGCCATCAAATTGGTACTACCTGATCAACATTAAGTTGCTCACATGGTAGTAATACTCATTGGGTGCCAGTCAGGTGGGGGTTAGGGGTAAACCCACAACTAATGGAAGCGGAGCGCACTCTATCAGGGAAGGACATGCTTGTAGCCCTGGCTTGGGTGAGGCAAATGCATTACATGTAACCAAAATGTCTGTACCCCCATAATATCCTGAATTTAAAAAAAAAAAAAGTGTTTGCCAAACTAGAGGTCGAGGCTTACAATTTGATACCCCTAGAGGAGGGAAATTTAAAATTGATTTTAGTAGTGTCACTAAAGTGTCTTTATTATTCAAACTTGGACACTATGAAAATTTAAACGGGCACTAATGATAATTATGCTGAGGCAACAGGCATAATGTCTCAGGCAGAACAGGATATGCGGTCATCCTACCCAGGAGAGCGTCAAACAAACTGGCTTTTGTGTCAGAAAGCTAATTACCTTCTCTGTCACTGCAGGCTTCTGGGATCTTTAGCACTAGGGATTTTTGTTTACTCATTTTAAAGTAGTGGGGATAAAACTTTCTATCTTAAACAGTTACTGTGAGGATCAAAAGAGCTATAAAAATATATAAGCACTTACCAATCAAAACTCTTATGGCAATTAGTTTTTCATCATTAGAATCTTATTTTGTTAGAAGAAAAGAAGGAAGAGGGCACTGCAGGGATGAAGCAAGACAGGAAAAGATGGAAGGATAAAAAGTGGCCAAGGGCAGCTCTGAACAGCTGGCTCAGAGTGTACACTGGTGGTCAGCAGTGAGCAACATTTGTTGAAGACAGAGGGCACCACCTAGAGGTAGCATAGGTGCATTAG
Source organism: Eulemur rufifrons (assembly GCF_041146395.1). Taxonomy (NCBI): domain Eukaryota; kingdom Metazoa; phylum Chordata; class Mammalia; order Primates; family Lemuridae; genus Eulemur; species Eulemur rufifrons. Next base: position 32,044,992 of record NC_091010.1, on the reverse strand, counting down.
ACTATTGGCAGAGCTCCTGAGTCTTTGTAATAAGGGCATTTTGTAAGCATTTCCATCAGAGGAATTGATCATTGAGGAGCTGGCAGCCTGCCCAGCTCCACAAACAAGAGTGAACTCTGGCCCTACTCTGATCCATTTAAATATTATGTGACCATCTTAAGAAAATACTTCTCAGTAAATCTCTGATTTTACTTCCTTCAGCTTGGCTAGCTCGGGCCTTGGATGCAAACTCCAGAGCTCCTGCCAGTGAGCTGTGGGATCTTAAGGAATTTGCTTAAGCTCTGAAATGCAGTTCCCTAAAATGAGGGTGTGTCAGGGTCATTTAACAGAAATTACTGTGTAGTCCAATTTGAACTCAACATCTGGCTCTACTAATTACCTGGGAAATATTTGCCTTTCAATATCTTTGTTTCCTCAGCTGAAAGATGAAAATAACAATAGTACCTATCTCATGAAGTTGTTATGAGGATTAAATGAGATGCTGTATGTAATGCACCTACACATCAGCTGGCTAATGGAATCTGTGCTTGATAGTTAGTTATTTTGTCTTTCTTTGGTCTCTCTCAGCCATAATCTTCTATAGTTAAGATAATTTAGTCTAAACCAATTAAATAAAGTGGGATTTATTTAGCTTTTTAAATTTATGTAGCCATTGGCCTAACAATGCCAGCTTCCTAAACTTACAGTTCTAATTCATATTTTTCCCTCATTGGCTGACTTGAAGATGTGCTGCACCCCTCAATATCTACCTAGCATTGGTCAAAACCTAACTAAGCAACTAAACTCAAAGAAAGTACCCAAGGAGAAGCCCACACACCTTCAAATAATCTCTGCCCTTTAATTCTATGCAGATTGGAATTTACAATGGAAATGAGATCAGTGCCATGTGTATTCTTAGTTCAGAATATTCAAGTGGCATATTTCTTTAGATTTAACACGTACAGTATTTTGAACAATAGTTGTTTGGTAGAAGACTCCTGTTGCTTTCAGCTGCTAGAAGATAAGAAATTTTAATTATATGGTAAAACATTTTCATCAGGAACTTCTTAGAATAATCTTTTCTAATACATAAATTGACCATTTGTGGTTTTTTTACCTCTATTCTCATTACTGAAAATTATTTGAAGCCCATTACAAATTGAATAGCCTAAAATAGGTTAAAATCCTGGGTCAAAAAATACAAGGATCAAATTCAAGCTATTTGGACAGTCTGTCCTTTTTATTCTAGCCCATACAACTTCATCAACGCAACATTGACTGAGCAAGTATTGTATTTGATTTCATAGAGCTGAGCATGAGCCTATGCATTGATACCTCACAAACATACAGGATTTCTTATAAAAAGGGAAAGAAAAAAAACTAACAAGGAAGATCTACTATTATTTTCAGCTCTTCTGTTAAACTTGCAATATGGAGTACATGCAGTGATCACAACTTACTCAAAAACCAGAAGAATTTTTGTAGTATTTACAAGTGTAGAGACAAAAGCTAGTGTTTTTAAAATAAACTTAAAAAAAAAAAAGGGATCAAGGAATAGTTTGTCTCTCAGAAGAAGGAGAAGGGTCCTGTGAATCTGCATTACTATTCATTTAAACCCAATTTCATGACTCATATAAAAAACAGACAAGATCTGAAACCTTAAAAATTAACACCAAGGATGCATTTTTTTCTGGGTTAATTCTTTTATTTATTTTTTCTAAGATATGTTTACAAACTAAATATACAGTATTTAAATATCATGCAGATTGTGAAAGTAGTTTTAATTTATATCCATCTGATTATGCATTATTAGAAACCCACTCCAAATCTCACACTGCCCTAAGAAAGATGAAATGATGGTGGTAAAAAACTAAATTCATCAGGAAATCGATGGAACCATCTAATGAGAGACCCCAAATAACAGAACAGATACAGATAAAAGCTTGATGCAAAGCCTAAGAAGGCATAAGGATGCAAAAAAGGTCATGCCATCCATATGGCAATGCTGTGATTAGAGAAGATAATTGGCATTTGACTTTTTAGAGGCCACCCTGTATTACGAAGGCATCAATTTTGAAATCTGATTTTCAGGGCTACACTTCTAAGGCTGTAATTAATTAGAAGTGATCATTTAAACAAGTTGTTTACCTCTGGCCTCAGCCTCCACCTATATCAGAAAAGGTAGTTTTATCTGGAATTTTAACTCAAGACACAAAGAGGGGATGTGTGGCTTTATGTCCATGAACTCTGGTGGAGAGGGGTCTAGAGTTGTGTGTGACTTCCTAAAATTTAATAACTACTTTATTAAATAATTATTATAATCTATTTCAGTCTTAAAATACGTCAGCCCTATGAAAAAACATTCAGAGAGTATTCAGCATTTTCGTGAAATTATGCAACTAAATTCACTAATGATAAATATACCATAGTTCAAAGAAAAAAAGCAAGGATATTTAGAGATCATTTATAACCTCGCTGAATGATGTAAAGGAGAGAAACGTGCCATTCCACCTTGGGTCCCCCAGTGCTTCTCTGCTGAACAGTTCAGTCCAGCAAGTCATGTGTATTGTTTAGGATGGAAAATGAACACAGAAGTCATGGATGTGGATATTTTAAAATATGCTAATAGTGGCCACCGCTAAAGAGATCCCCCAAGATATTTAGAAGACTTTCTTAATGTCATGAGGAGACTGGCTGACTTGTCCTTGTAAAATGCATAACTCAGTGCTCTGAAGCAGGAGAGATTGTGACACTGTTCTCATTTTTAAGCTCGTATTCTCATAACACTCCTGGGATTCCACTTCTCTGTAAGAGCCTTTTTGACGATTAGGATGAGGCTAAAATTCAATTATGCCTCCAAATAGCTACTCAGTGACTGTATTTGAAGGAGAGAAATCCTGCAAAATCATTTCTAAACAACCAGCTGATATAAAACACAAAGTCCCCACTCTTCGATTTGTATTAGAATTGCTATTACGTCATTTCAACATATCATTTCCAGATTTTAACTGGTGTCTGCTGCAGCTTCAAAATGCACTTTACTTTTCTCATATGTCATCCAGGGCCTATCAGTTATAGAATCACTGAGAAAAGGAGAGCCTTTGAGCATGGCTACTTTTTCAACTTGAGCTTTTCCAATAATGTTGACCATCAAGAATATTACTGCCCCACAACAGCATTTAGATAACACTTCCTTTTAGCTCAGCCATGATGAGATGCTTTTTCTCAGACATGGTTGTGATTTTTTTTTTAATTTCTTTACATTGTCCTATTAATCCAAATACATATTAGTAAGCACACTAATAATTGTTTAATTGATTGGTATTTTAGCTCCACCACCTCATCAAAAAAAAAGGAGGGGAGAGTTTTCATTTATTTCTGGTATTTCTTTCAGATTGCCTACATATTGTACCTGCATACATTGTACCTGGTTCTCAGACATCTTTACTTGTTTGCTTCAGTGGAAGACTCAAAAGTATCCACAGCCACATACTTGAGACCGGCCTTGCCTCAAGAGCAGAGCTGGTTTGAACACACTCTTTCCATTGCTTCATTGCTCACTGAAGGTCCAGTCAGTGCCAACACATTGCATGTTCTCAAGGCAATGACCTTGGTGAAGGAATAGCCATTAGTGGCCGTGTAAATGCTGACTTAGCCTATTTGAACAATAAACTGTCTTTTAAACAGGTCACAGTTTTTCTCAGAATTATTTTTTTCTTTTAAATAAAAAAGGTCCTAAAAGAGAAAGAGTTGAATAAGGAAAACTAAAGTATAAAACACAACTCCAAGAATAAAGAAGATAATGTGTCAGTTCCCCTCCCCTATTGGTTTGTTTACTTCTCTCTTCCACTCTACATATTCCTATTCCCAAGCAAAAACTAGGATCTTTGTTAATTAAAATATAAGCTCATTAACAAGACAAACAAGGTCCTCCAGGAAGTGTCCTAACATCTGAGAAACACTAAAATTATTAGTTTAGTGAAAGAAAAAAATGAACGAACAAAAAAGTTTTGGTTCCGCTATCACATTGTAACATCACATTTCACATAGTTGCCCTTTTGTGTTGTTCTTCCTAAATCTTGAAATTCCTCTACTCCATGTCTGTGAGCAAAGGCTATCATCCTTCAGGACCCAGAACACTTGATCTCTTTCAACTCTCCATCTACTGTTATCCCCAGCAAGAGTAGCATCACTCATTTATGAATCTTCAATCACAGCACCTGTATTATTTTATGACAGTAATAAATTCATTCTACTATATCTCCAACTAGATTATAAACTCTTCAGAAAAAAATTTATCTTCTTCAATTTTCTATCCTGCAGCTCAACACAGTACCCACCACAGAGGTGTCATTCCATAAGTGGAGAATGAATTATACAAAAGGCAATGCAATTACATAATAATAATGGGCAAATAGATTTTCAGCTTTTGAAAAATATCTTTTAAAATCTATAAAGCTAATAGATACTTTGGAGGTCATCTAGTTCTGCCTTTTTGTGTTACATATAAGAAACTCGAGGCCAAGAGCAAGGTACTGAACTAATCCCTGAAAAGTAAAAGAAAAAATACAATTTGTTGTCCCTGAGCTCAGAGAAGTTGTCATTATTGTGGTTGAATGAGAATTCTGTTTGCATGTGTATTCTAGTTTCTCTTTCCAGCCATTAAAATAGAAACTGAGAAAGATAACTTGAGTCTCTCTTCTAATGACATCCACGAATCAATTTCATCATGTTTACATGTTATAAATGGCATGGCCATTTCATTTATCTCTACAAATTACAGAGGAGAGAAGGAAGGAAGGAAGGAGGGAGGGAGGGAGGGAGGAAGGGAGAGAGAGAGGGAGGGAAGGAAGGAGAAAGGATGGGAGAGGGAGTTCTTTTTCAAGTCTTAAAACAAAGACCTGGCACAGGAATTTTAATTTTTGGTTTTTTGTTTCAATCTGTTTATTTTTTATTATGTTATTTTTCTATTCCCCTACCTCCTAATTTATTTTTTTCTTGTAGAGATAATGGGTGATTATATTGCCACCAATGCTATTAAAATTCATGTACTTTTCCCCATACTTGGAACTTTAGAGTAAATATAATTACTTAATCTTATTGATGTTTATTGTCCTATTGCAGTAGCTCATTTACATACATGCATATTTCCTCAAATGATTTTCTTACTGAGAGTTGGGGAGCAATTAGTTTATATTAGTTTAAAGCAACAGATATTATTAAAATAACAATTACAGACTATATTGATGACAATCCTTCTCTAAGAAACTTAAATACTATTTATGTCACTTAATCCTTCCAGAGAGATAAGTCATTGGTTTCCATAATCTGCACATTTTAGAGGAAAAGGGATCTAAAAATATTAGAATAGACTTGGAGAAAATGACTTAGCAGAATATGGTCAAGGTAAGAAAAATAATTTTGAAATCTGTGGCTTTTTTAGTAAGTACATTCAAGTGCATTAAACTGCCATAAAACCATAAAACGTATTGCAGTTTAGTATGAAATATGAGAATGGTTAAAATGAGGGAATAATTTTAAACTAAGTTCTTTTGAAATTACACATAATTATTGTGTACCCAATAGGCTCTTTCTTTACATTATGCACAAAATCAATCCCTATGGGAAAAATCAAGGCCTATAAACCATTGTCATTCTTTTTAAGGATATGTAAAACAATTGGGTTAAAATTTCCTTGGTCATAAAATACAGTTCTAGAACCTGTAATAAAAGAGATGTGGTCTAACAAGTAATGCCAAAGAGAATGGCACACTACTACTGTTGTTTCCCAGTCACTAGCCACACCAGAGGAAAGGCCGGTGCTTCCCTAATCATGCAGCTTAAATCCCCAGGCCCAAAGGGTTAGCGTGCCTCTGCTGAGTCTGACTTCTAGAACAGCCAAATTCTTGGCACTGACCTTGGCATGAGCAATGGGGGATTCACACACCTGCAACTACTCCCGTCGCCATGGGTTTTCCCTGGAGATATGCTCCAGCTCATATCATTTGTGTGCTCTCTTGCCATTTTCCCTCATTTGTATGAGAATTAGAAAAGCAAGATGTAGATCTGGCCAGGTGACTAAAAAGTCGCCATGGCTTTCTAGAAGTAGAATGAGGGTTCAAAGGAAAACGACCAACCTGAAAGGAGGGACAGGTCCATTTGGTGCAAATCAGCCAGGTTTTAAGGTATGTGGTCACTGGCTGCTCGGAACCAGCCTCATTTATTATATAAAAAGAGAAGACCTGGGGCAATAAGGCCACATGAAATAGAATTCTTTGGTTATAATGAACTACCACTGAGAAAAGTCCTTCTGAAAAACTTGTGCAGGCAAGTGTGCCTGTGTGCACGTGTGCAAGAACACACACACACACACACACACACACAGGCATATAGGGTAGTCATCCAATGATGACTAAAAAATGGGCAAACTTATACTGTTTTGGACTAGACTACCTGAAAGTCAAAGACAAGAGGAGATCCCAAAATTATGTCTTTTCTCTCTCCTTCCCTCCCCTCTCTTCTCCTCTCTCTCTCTCAATTTTTTTCCTCTATGCATTTTCTGTTTCTTCCAAATTGATATTTTGTTGTTTGTGTTTTCCTTTAGCTTCTAGATTTGAAGTTTCTTCAAGTGTCTGGTAATCTCTGCCTGTTTGTTTTATATAAGTGAGTAGGTTAGAGTCCCCATAGCCATGGGTGGGATATGTTGATTCTGAGCTTTGCTAAAGTATTCTGATTTATTGGAGACCCTCCTTTCTCAGCATTGTTAAGTCTTCACTTCTTGGGAAAATGAGATCCTCTCATGCAAAATTATTTTGTCCCCCTATCTGGATGATATAACCTTTGCTTCCAGCATTCTAGAAATCAAATGAGCAAGGACATAGGGTCTCCATATTCACTATGTAAACTTCTATTTTGTCTCCATTTTCAGTATATAACCTGCACTTTCCATTTTGCCCTCTGTATTCTAGTCTTGAGACTTTTTGTTTCAGTTCTTCAATTAATAAATCTCCAGAAGAACTCTGCTGGAATAAGACAAGGCAATCAACCAGTTTTCAGAATAGGGAAGGAATGTAGGTCCAACTGTTTTGTAAACAGACATTGAAATAATCCTCCTATTGTTAGCCCTACCTTTATCTCTTTCTTACAAAGATTCTAAACTCTATCAATTCCTGGGCCTTTTGGGTTGTCTGTGGAGTAAACAACTTGATTTTACCCATTGCTAACTTAGGATTCAACTTTCCTGGATATGCCAAATCCAACACACTCATAATTTTCTTTCTGAATTTCCAAATTTTTATTTCTATTCTCTGTTCTTATACAGTATTGTCTTTGTCTTTATCAATATAAGCATCTTAAAAAAAAAATCCCTTCTCTCACTTTTGTGTGGTTTCTTGAAGGAATGGGCATAAATGTGTTTGTTGAAACCACCATTTGAAACCAAAGTCTCAATATGACTTTTCTTGGAAAAAAGTGCCACAACATTTGCAAACACGTTCAGGCTCTTAAGCTCAGAGCAATGATGTGGCTATGGCCATGCATTTCCCACAGTGCCAAGTTAGCACCTCAGAAAATATAATCAATGCAACAATGCTTTTGTAAAGCTTCCACTGAAACTCTACTCATTCAATCTATCTATTCATCTGTAATGTTTCCCAGAAGCCTCAGTAAATGAGAAGTCTGTAGATCTTTCCATACCAGAAAATGTAAGCTCAGAGGGGAAAAGCTTCAGTTACAGGAATGGTGATTAAATCCTGTGCCATACAACATCGCTATCTTGAAAATTGAAATTATGAGGGACCAGCTGTTGGCTCTAGCTTTACGTCTCATAAATGCAAAAGTGTACATTAATATCCCTGCAATATAAAATGCTGCATGATGTAGGGCAGTGATGTCAGTGAATATATATGCATGGTTTTTAATCTTTTTCACAGAGTAAAAACAGACACTTCCTGTGGATTACATTTAACACATTTCTTAAATAATGTTATATTGCGGTCAATATGAATGCTTTGAAGTTTACATTTTAGGTGAATTTTAAATATTTTGTTAATAGGATTTCTTACCATAGAACTGGTTAAGAAAAGTGAAACTGGGTTCTAGCTGTGTGATCTTTCCACTTCTGCTCAATTCCACGAAATAGCAGTCATTTCTATGGAAAAATTCTCAAACATTTTTTGCAACATTTAAACCAACATCTGTTTGAGCTTTTTAAAATTTCATTTTAAATCAATTCCTCTGACTTTATAAAAACAGCAAACTACACTTGTCTAGTTCCCAGTCCACATCTTCAAAATACACATTTTTCAGCTGCCAGCAAGTTATCAGTGAGCAAGAAATCAAGTAGGAAAGGTTGAGTATTAGAGGTGTTGCTTTATTGACTACTACTTTCTGGTAAGATCTATACTGGATCTACTATTTATGAAAAAACTACCAAGAGATAAATAAAAAGTGTCTATACATAACTTTTCCACTGTTTTAAGAAAATAAATGCAATTGCTATCATACAAAGTCTCTACAAACTAGACACTTATTATCAGCAGCAATAATACTAAAATTAATCTCTATAAAGGTATAATTACAGCCCAAAAAAACCCTACAGCAATAATAATGAATAAAGAAATCACTTCAGTAGGATTCCATTTTAGTGCCATGGATGATCATAACAGATTATAAATGTGATTCACTTTAGGTTATAGGTAAATAAACCAAATATTAGCAATTTATATCATCTATAAATATTATGAGATTTTTTTGATAAAGTGGTATGATAAGGGCTGAGTGTGGTGGCTCACACCTGTAACCGTAGCACTTTCAGAGACAGAGGTGGGATGATAGCTTGAGGCCAGGAGTTCAAGACCAATCTGGGCAATATAGAAAGAACCTATCTCTACAAAACATTTAAATATTTGCCAGGCATGGTGGCACATGCCTATAGTCCTAGATATTCAGGGGACTGAAGCAAGAGGATCACTTGAGCCCAGGAGTCTGAGGTTATGATGAGCTGCAATCATACCACTACACTCCAGAGAGATCCTGTCTCTTAAAAAAAAAAAAAAAAAAGAGTACGAGCATGATATGGGTATGATACACAAGTTCAAAAATAAGACTATTCACATTATAAATCCTGCTGACTCTATTCTTGATCTGGATATTATCATGTATTTTATTTTGATCTGTTCTTCACCTGTCTTTATTTGGCTTTAATATTCACCTTTATTAATTTTACCCTGAATATGCATAAAATGTCTTCAGAATCAAAGACAGATTATCATTATTCACTTAAAAAGTAAATAATCACTGTGTGATTTCCCTGTTCCTTGATTCTTACCCCTGGGGTGATTCATGAAATCCGGATAAAATATTTCTACACATACAAACTTCAAAGTCTGTATTAAAGAGGAAAAATGGAGAAAATTGAATTTTATCTGTTTATATACAGAAGGAAGAGGTAATTGCCTCCTCCTCCCTTCTCGAAAGCAGGAAGAAAACCTTTGCTCTTTGGAGACCAGATGGCAAGGATCCTGAGGTCTTACCCTGAACTTTTGGGATACAAAAACATATTTTCAATGGCCAGATAAGCCTAGTTTCTCGGGCTTTTCTGACCTAGAGATATATCTAAGGTCCTGAGACTCATTTTCCCTCGAAAGGTAAAAACATACCTATGGAGTTAGGAAAATTTGTCTAGAGTTCTCTCACTATCTACACAGTTATAAATTAACTTGCCAAAGCTTGACTTAGCCCAGGATCTCAAGTTTTCAACAAAATTTATTCAGAAAGTCCCAACTCCACAGAAACAAAAATATTTCCTCTACATCCACACACCGGCTCTGGCTAGCTCCAGTTATTGGCCCAGTGAACTCTCTTTGGGGGATACCTCTAGGGTTTTTCACGTAAGTATAAACAGGTAGATAAGAACTTGGCCCTTAGAAAATCCAAGCTGTAAATATGCATGACATGTTTTATTAATATCACTAAGAAAAAGTCATTGTAACTGAATGAATAAAAGCAAGTCTTATCATTTTATCTTATAGGAGTTCTAGACTTCAGAAAGAAATTTGTAGAAGAATGATGTTGCTAAAGAAACTATTTCAAACTTTTACCAGCAAGTTTCCCTCACTACCTGTGAATCAGCTAATTTCTTCCTTTCACATGAATTAGATAATGGTATGCTTTTTCTTTACTTTTTCTTTCCTACAATTAACTTATTTCTGAATTTCTCATAACTATGACATTTTCAGAACAACTAACATACCTTTTCTTTAATTAAGACTTGAAGGATTATTTTTGCTCTTTCTAGCAGTTCATTTCATTATCCTTTTCAAGTTTCTATGTGTCTAAAAAATTATATTTTCTAAGCTTCATAAAACTGAATTCACATTTAAATACAATTCACTTTACTGGAAAAATACAATCCTTTAAAAGCATGGTTTAATTCAGCAATAAACACAGAGCTGTAGGATTATGTCAATCACATAAAATGGAGCATTTATATTAAATGCAATATTTCTTCATAAGGGTATCCATATGCTAACTGAGAGTGATTACTTTTAATTCATGATTTCATGATTTGTCAAGCTAAGCCAGATTAGTCTTTGAGAAAGACTCAGTGGCAACAATCTAGAAAAAAAACAAAAATCATATAGTTTGTTTAAAAAGGTTATATTTCATAGAAGACAGAAGATATTGAATTATGAAGTCTATGGAGAACAATAAATCTTTTGGCTATTATATATGCAGATTTATCTATCATAATTTTAATTTTGTTTGCAGATACATTTGGGAACAATTAAGTGCCTTGATATAAATTTAATTACTCTAATCCTAACTCCTTGGATATACCAGCTGAAAATAACATTTATATAATCTGGCTTGTAAATAAAATCATAGACAATGGAATCAAAAACATGAACCCAGATAAATTTTATGTTATACATTGATTATGTAAATTTGATCACATTAGAAAACAATATTTGGGAACAACCAAGAATATAAGTCAATATAGTTAATCAAGAATAATACATAATCCAAAAATGAATTAAATATAAAGACATGCTATTTTCTCCCAAATAAATACTGCACTGACATTTATTTTATAAAATCAGGATATCTTAGTTTGCAAGGAAGACCTACACAAACATGTACTAAATGGAGAATTATTGTAAGGATCTTGGGGATATAAGAAGGAAAGCAAACACAGCTAGGCCTCTCAAGAAAAAGAAATAATTTTATGGGCACAACAATTCCTTAGTATCTCTCATCTTAGAGGGGCTGTGATGATTCAAGAACAACTCCCATAGCTGTCTCTTCTAACACAAGCATCCACCGCTCCCTGGATCCCAGCCCCAACACTGAGATGATAAGTACTTTCTTTCTCTGGCTAATCTACTCTTTCTGCCCACCAGCTGTCAGTATAGTTAAATGTGTGATTTTTTTTTTTCTTATCAGTTATAAGACATTCTTCAAAGACTTCAAGTACAGGGTTGTTTCCCAACTTTATTTTAAAATTTAATGGTTGTTAACATAAATTTATCAATATTATCAACACACATATTTGTAAGCACTAGCTACTGAATGAATGCCACCCTTAAGACTGTAATCTTTCAGTGAATCTTAGGTCCTAATTCTCTAGAAACTGAAATAATCAACTTCCTGTGTATTTGTTTTAATTTTTCCCCAAAAGTGCTTACAGTTGCCCCTTGGTATACATGGGGGGTTGGTTCCAGGACCACCCTCCACATGCCCCTGAACCCCTGCAGATACTAAAATCTGCATATGCTCAAGTCCCTGCAGATGGCCCTCAGGTTCTGTATCCCTCTAATACTGTATTTTCCGTCCTCAGTTGAATCAGTAGATGTGCAACATGAGGATGCGGAGGCCAACTGTATACTTGTTCTTCAAGAAGTGCAAAATTTCTTGTTCATATGACTTTATTTCACTTGCCCATGAAGGAAAAGTAAATTCTGAAATCATCATTTTCCATAAAATTTCAGGAGGGGTATATGCAGTTCATTGTCTAAAAAAATAAAATTTTACATCTTTTTTCTAATCAGGTGTGCCTGCAATGATCTTATACTGATAGTAGTAACTGAATAACTGAAAATATGTCTCTGCTTACCCAGTTCAGACAAATTGCATGCACTATTTAAATATTTTGTATATTGTTTTTTTCTAGTCACTATCAACTTTACCTTACAGATGCTTGCAGCATCAGCATATCAGCAAACAGTCAACTATGCTTAGTGTCCTTAAAGCCTCTTTTTAAAAATTTTTTATTCTTAATTATTATGGGTACATATAGTTGTATATATTTGATGGTCCATAGTCTCCTCCTACTATTGCTTTTCTAGGAATCTAATACCAATACAAAGCTGCTGCACTGACATTATAAATTTTTTCAGAATTAAGATTTGTATTAGATATTATGTGCTACAGGCTGAATTGTGTCCCTAGCCTCAAGGTAATTGTATTTGGAGATGAGGCCTTTCGAAGGTACTTAGGTTTAGATGAAGTCATAGGGGTGGGACTCCCATGACAGGATTAGTATTTCTATAAGAAGAGGACACATGTGAGCACACAGTGAGAAGCCAGCCATATGAAAGCCAGAAAGAGGGCTCTTACCAGAACCCTATCATGTTGGCACCCTGATCCCAGACTTCCAGCCTCCAAAACTGTGAGAAAACAAATTTCTGTTATTAAGGCCACCTAGTCTATGGTATGTTGTTATGGTGGCCCAAACTAAGTAAGACATTTGCTCAGCATACTAATGTAATCTGCAGCTTTATGACCAGCAGAAACTTTTATACAACAAATATAAAATCATTTATTAAAAGAAATAATTACATGTGTAGTAGCTCTCTGGTGCTTTTATTTTTAACACAATTCTTTCAAAGGACTGCCTCTGGATGGGTGGCCCACATGTGTGGCCATGCAAAAAACCTCAAGTATCAGAACTGGGTCTAGAGGGCACAGGATTTTCCAAAAAAGGATGGTAAAAGAAAAAAAAAATCAGATAATTATACCATGAGGCTTCTTAAATTTCTGCATCCAGCCTTTTGAATATTCACAGTCATATTCAATATTCAGTTTTTTATAATACAATATATTCTAGCTTATTTTGTGACCTGCAGACCAGTCAGTAGCTCAGGTTCACCTCCTGATTGTAGAGTAGCTCATTCAACACACAATTGGAATCTTAATTTTTGGTTTTTTGGTTTGTGCTATGCTTTGATTTTTTTTCTTAGGATCTGTTTTTCCCCATTTTTTTTCATTATTTTTTGGTTGTCATTGTCACTGAGAAGTTTCAACAACTTGTTTTTCTATTTCCTTAAGACATCTGAGGTCATATTTCCCACAGCATATTCTTTAGATAGTTCAGTTAGATACTCCATGTATAGCTGTCTTCTAAAAAACTTGCAAGGATCAGACTTTGGCAGTAACTCCATATTCTGCACTATTGATTATAACAGATGTTTCCTTTAGTTTTTATCATTGTAGCACATGGAGGGCAGGCAGTGGGAGCTCTAAAATTTGTTTATTTGTTGACATTTTCCCATTGCAATTAAAGTCACCAAAAGCAAGGAATAAATAAAATACCTGTGAACAGCAAATGGGAGAGATACACCTGTCAAGTCCAGTTCTGTTGCCCATTGAGTTTATTACCAAACTTATAGGGAAAAAATGTACTATAGAGCTTTTCAGAATTGTGGAGGTGTCTTCATTTATTTGTAAGGCATGCATTATATAATTATTATCTCCTTTGTGCAGGTAAAGAAACCAAGGCATAGAAAAATTAAGTAAATTCTCTTTGTCATGCATACAGTGTAGGCAGCAGAGACAGGCTTCAACCCCAGGCAGTCTGGCTCCACAGACCTTGTTCTTAACCCACGTAATTGATTGTCACTCTAGGCATTTTGACTTCTATTTCTTTTGTTATTGTTGTCTCTTTATCATGTTCCTTATGTGGGCCAAGAAAATGACACTATTACCTTTCACTATTGCCATGAAAGTGATTTAGAATATGTTCACATTCAAGACAGTATTGAAAAAAAAAATAAAAAATTATAAAAACATTAAATTTTTAAAAATAGACAGTATTGATTGCATTCTGTACAGCAACTGATTATCATTTGGTCAAAAACATAGTTTGGACTTCATTTCCGTTTGTGTACTTAGATGTCTGTTTGATTCTCAAAGTGTTTTGTGTATGAAAATCTACACATATTAGTTATGATTTGGGAAGTAAATAAGTATAAATATAGTGATACAAAGGAGTCTCAAAAATAAAGCTTAGAATGGGAGAGTAAGGAGGAAGTGGGTACCTTTTACCTGCTCTGAAAATCAGAAGGCAAAAATAAGATTTGAGGGCAATAGCTTAAGAATACAATATTGTTTCTACTTTTACATAGCTGACGAGAACTTTCTGTACCATTCCATTTCTTTCTACTCATATTTCTAATAAACCCATGCATAAACCCATACATGAAAAACCACAAAATACTATGTATACCTTGCCACACAGCGAATTTCATTGATTTGAAATGTAATTCCTATGTATTTAAACAAACTAAACACTTGTAGTTCCACGTCTTGTTTAAGAATTTGTATCTTATACCTACATAATGAGCGCAATGCGCACTGTCTGGGGAATGGACACGCTTGAAGCTCTGACGGGGGGGGGGAGGTGGGGGGGGCAAGGGCAATACATGTAACCTAAACTTTTGTACCCCCATAATATGCTGAAATAAAAAGAATTCGTATTTTATGGATGAAAACATACTTTTTAAACTTCAAACTTGTGTATTTTGCATGTATATTTTAGAACATGTTAGTCTTCTAATACTATTCTTGCAAACCTTCTGCTATTATACAATGGCAGCATATAACTTTTTATGAAAAAGCATGTTTTGATGGAAAGTACACTGAACTAATATTGGGCTCTCACATTTTTGTCCCTAATACTGCCATCAACTAACTATGTAAAACCCCCAATTCCTGAGTAGCTTAGATAATAATGCATATAATATGATTTCATTTTATTAAAAAGAAAAATTTTTACAAAATATGATAAAATATACTGTTTACAGTTACTAAAATAATCATATATACCTTGTAGAACATTTGAAAATATATAAAAGCAGAAATTAAATAATTTTTAATAAAACAGAAGTCCTAGATCTCAATAGAAAATTACAGTACAATAATATTTTTGTATATCTGTCCTAGTCAGCTCGGGCTGCCATAACAAAATATCATAGACTGGGTCACTTAAAAAACAGACATTTATTCCTCACAGTTCTGGAGGATGAGAAATCTAAGATCAAGGCGCCAGTCCACTTGGTTCCCTGGCTTGCAGATGGCCACCTCCTCACCATGTCCTCACACCGTGAAGAGGGAGAAAGGAGTAAGGCCCTCTTCTTATAAGGGCTCTGGTCTTATCACGAGGGCCCCAGCCTCATAACCTTCCAAACTTAATTACTTCCCAAAGGTCCTGTCACCAAATATCATCACATGGGGGATTAGGGCTACAACATATGAATTTTGAGGTGACACAATTCAGGCCATAGCAGTGTCTATCCAGTCTTTTTTGTTGTTTTAAAACTTAGTTTTGCTTCTTTAAAAATGCATATTTTCACTACATTTTACACAAGGCAGAAGTATAAAATTTTTAAAAAGTCAACAGCGTTCCTCAACTCCTTTAATCCCATACCTCTCAGGTAACTAAAATTAATAGGTTGAACTGTTTTTTAATCCACCATTTTTCTGTTTTTACAAACATATGGAACTATGGATGCACTTACGCAGGATTTTTATTTAATTTTTATGAAATCATTTACATATTTTCTATAACAGGGCTATTTTCTTTATATGTAGTTCTACCTCATGTTTTTTAACAGATGAATGATAATTCTTAGTGTAGATGTAGTAAAATTGTTCAACCTTTCTCTCTTTAATAGAGTTTCAAATTGTTTTCAATATATTGCTAATAAAACCGTTATAAATAATAAAAATTTATATGTATGTTTAAATTCCAAGAATATTTTTAAATATATTAAAATGCTTTACTCTTTTATATTTTCATGCACTAAATCTTTTTCCAAGTCATCAACAGGCATCTGTCTATTTAAGGATGGGATTAGGAGGTGATAAAATTGTTCAAACAGGAATGCAAAAGAATGAGGATTACTATTCCATTTCTGATGCACAATATAAACTTTATGGATCCTCAGCAAAGCAATCTACTTGATAGATTTTTGATTCCATCATATTTCCTCTTTATAGAGAAAGAATTCAGGATTAGATTTTAGTTGTATTCTAACCCCAGAACCTAAAGAAGTAAAATATCAAATTCAAAGATGGGAAATCCAAAACTCTCTCTTATGCTTCTTCTTTATGGAAGAGAGAAAAGAGAAGAATGAAATAAAATTCAGAGTCCTCTGTCATCCTGGCGTGTGAGAGTGTGTTGGGGAGTGGAGGGAGAGCAGGGATATTTATTCTGTAACATACAGATAGGTGTGGGACAGTCCAAAATATTGGGTCTATGGCACACCTGACTGGATTTAGCAGTGGGAGCCTGTATGCTTTTGGAAAAGCCCCTCCATGGCCATTTCCCACATGACACTAGGCAATGGCACAATGGCTGTGTGAAACAGATGCAGTGGAAGCAGCGTTCCTAATTCTCAATGGCAGTACAGAGCAAGAGACCTGGGATGACCAAGTGTATCAGTAAGGAAATTCAGAAGTGTAGAAAGTGCTATGGAATTCTCAGAAGTCTAGGGTGGATGTAAAGAAACCACTTTAAGATGGGAGTTAATGTCTGGACCACCTAAATATCTTTCAGTGGGTAAATGGATAAACAAACTATGGTTCACCTTTTGATCCCAAGGTTATTTTTTTTTTTGTACTGGATATCTAATGTACAACATTATAACTACAGTTAATAATAATGTATTATATACTTGACATTTGCTCAGAGAGCAGCCCCTAAAGTTCTAACACTCTTTTCTGAATCACCTGTCCTATAACTTCACCAAGTTTTTAACTCAGTCTATGCTTTACCCACTCTGCAGTGGCCTGAAACTCACTCTCCCACTGGGCAATCCAAGCCAAATTTC
This sequence comes from Eulemur rufifrons, assembly GCF_041146395.1. Lineage (NCBI taxonomy): Eukaryota > Metazoa > Chordata > Mammalia > Primates > Lemuridae > Eulemur > Eulemur rufifrons. The sequence goes on along the minus strand of NC_091010.1, from coordinate 32,027,902 downwards.
ATCACTTTGGAAAGTGTTTCTTTTCCATTAAAATCTTCCTGTGTATTTTATTAAAGCTCCATTAAAAACAACATTCTATGGATTGGCAGAAATTGCTTTCATCCTTCATTTCAGCCTGCACACCATGTTACGTGGCCATGATTGGACTTTTCTGGCTGCCACTTCTCCCCACAGAATACAAACGATACGTCTGACGCTGACATTTTACCTGTTTTCCCCGCTGTCCTAGGTGGTAACACGCCAGCTCAGATCTGAGCATAAAACTACAAACCCATGCGTTGGTGCCTGCTTCAAGAGAGAAAAATGTCGATTTACATCCCCAAGCCCAATAAAATCAATCTTCTCTTTCTTACTAGAAAAGCTACTAACAAATAAGCATTAGGTTCTCAAAGGAAATTTTTTGATAAGACAGTTAACTTTCAGCATTTGTATTTATTTCACCAACAAAATTAAAGTGCATTGTTAAAAGCATTAATTGTCAATTACCAAGGCCTACACGTTGAGATATAATGTCTCTCAGAAATTTATTTCCAGATAAACACAGTGTAATCTATTCTCAGTACTGTATTTTCAAAGGTGCTGAAGTTCAGTATGGTGATATATTTAATTAGAAGGAAAATTTTGATGTTCCCAGGAGTTGGGTCAAAGACATATCACTTATTTTTCTAATGTGAAAATTTTGTGTTTTCTAATTTACCACTTTCTTTCTTTCTAAATTCACAATTATACCTCAGGACATACTTTTATAGTTTCTTTAAGATGAAATATAAGCACATTTTAAGACAGCTCTTATTGAACCAGTAATAATACATTCAAAAAAGGGAATAATTTGAGTGTATTTATAGGTCAATAAGTAACCATAACCAAACCAAACTATTGGTATATTGCAAGTTGCCAAGATTAGGAGAAAATTTAATTAAAAACTCAGTAAGTGTGGAGTTTTTTGTTAACTCATTTTCTAAATGAATAATTTCCTTAAAATCAAATTCTGTATTTAAGCATGAACTAAGTTTCTTAAATTTTTCAAATTGCCTGTTTTTGTAAAGAGACTGTATCATAGCCGTACAACACATCATACACAGCCATAACCAATATTGTTTTTGACTTGGCATAAACCTCTTCTTCCCTGCATTTCTTGTTATTTGTTCCCAGTTGCTACTTCAGAAATAGTAGGAACCTTTGCATAAAGACCAAAAAAATCTCTGGTGGAAGAAGGAATTGTAACACCCAAATCAAGCTCTCTAAGAGCTTAAAATAGTCCAAAATGGGTTCCTCATGCAGGAAGGCCAGCACTGCCTTCTCCCTCCACTCCCAAGGAAGGGAAACATCAGGACCCAAGGGCTAGATATGGGCCCAGTAGATGCAGGTTGAGGCTGCAAAGCTCTCCTCTCCAGATACCCTAGCGCTGCTGGCAAGCTCAGGGTTCTCTGCGGGGCTGTGACTACGAAACACAGAGCTGCGACATCTGGAATTTCATGCTTACCGTGCTGTGGGTCAATCTTAGCTGATGCTGAGCCTTTTTTGGTTGTTTTAAAACTTCATTTGCCTTTATTTAAAACACATATTTCCATTCAATTTCACACAGTACAGAGCTATGCAATTTTTAGAAAGTTGGTAGTGTTCCTCCAGCCCTTCAATCTCATACCTCTCGGGTGACTAAAGGTAATAGGTTGGGTGAGGAGAGACCTTATCTATTCCTTTCCCTTCCTGCCCACCTCAAAAACTACTGAATGGCCAGCAGAGACCTCATCTCAGCAGATATCAAACACTGTCTCCAACTCTAGGATGAGGATTATTTTCAACAGCAGTTCCACCTGGCAGCAACACAGTTCTCCAGTTCTCTTTCCTCAAGTCTTGTCCTCTGAAGGACATTTAAGTTGCATAAGTCCTACCTCTCACAGGTGTGTTCTAAGAAGCTCTGACAGTGGGGTTGGGGGCGGGTGGAAGGGGTTACTGCTCATTCGCTACCTGTTAGCAGCTAGTCTCTAGCTAAAGGCTTGGCCAGGGGTCATGTATATGCATAAGGTGGCAGGCCTGAGTGCCTACTCCAACAGGTAGATAGGAGCAATCAGGACTGCAATATTTGAGTCAGGAACCTCTGGAGGGCTATTTCCCCCAATAGGCTGGCCCTAATAAGAAAAGGACATTTCCCCAGAGTGAAGTTAGAAGAGTGGAGTCATCAATCAGATTATTAAAACAAATAGGATTGTATTTTTGCCCCAAGCTAGTACATGAGACATTAGTTTGTGATAGTATTTCTGAACTCTACTTTGGTACCACAGTAAAGATACTAGGTGAATTTCTTGGCAGACAATTCACTGAAAAAAACATTTTTATACCAAAATATGAAAGTATAATAAGGAGAAAAAGGGTGCCGATTTAGAATCAGAAAGATCAAGTTTAAATCCAATTATATTAACTACTCAGACTGAGATCTGGGCAAATCAGTTAAACTTTCTTTAGCTTTCTATGAATGCGAATAACTACCTTGAAAGGTTTTTATGATGTCTAAATGAGATATTTAGCTCTTAAAAATATATTAGTCTTCCTACCTTTTTAGTCTTATTTCTTTTTCCAATCACACTGTTACTTAAAATAATCAGCACACCACTTTTTTTTACGTTGTCTAATGACATGAAGCTAGTGTCATTAAGGAAAACATAATACTGATGTCACATTTATAATAACACTTAATAGTAGATGCTTGACAATCATCTTCTGAATTTTAACAGCAAAGTTAGAGTCAGTATTACCTGGATCCACCTCCCATATTTATCAACAAACACCTTAACTCTTCCCTTGGCCAAGATTCAATCTGAAGAAACACTTTATAGATTGAGTCAATGAGATGTTAACCTTACGAGATGCCATTAAAATAAAAGTACATGTAAAATAAAAAATACCATTGGTACAGCCATTGAAAGTACCACCATGATAGAAATCAAACTGATTTACAGAGAGGAATCTGAAATTTTCCCACAGAATTGTGGATTTTAGACTTCACCTCAGAGTTGATCTCAGAGCAAAGTTTGCCATATGCTTATTATTGACCTGAAGAGAAATCTGCACCTTCTTCGCTTAGCAAGGCAGAGGGAGCTTAATTAAGCTTAACTTAATCGTATGAGTTCTAACAAGCGGTGAGAAACACGGAAATGTACCAAGATCATTACCTGGAGAGAGCTCAACCTGAACCAAACTCTCCAGTTACACTCACATGTGCACACACATAATCTCATGCCAACTTCATACAGGAAAAATGCCTACTGTCTGACTTGTTATGTGGCTGTAAGGGAAAAGATGGTTAGAAAAAAAACAAGAAACAGTCTGATAAATAATTGCTATATTATGCTTCTGAAAAGTATCCTTAATATAAGGCAAAAGAGGAACTATTATTAGGAGTTTGTACTTGTTGCCTTAGGTGGGGTTTTATTTTTTTGTTTGGTTTGGTTTGTTGGTTTTATTTCAACATCTGGTAAAACCGGCATACTCAACAGAAAAGGTCAGGAGTACAGGAGACTAAATGTGTGTGTGTATGTATGTTGTGGGTGGGTGTGTGTTTGTGTGTAGCCAAAAATGTGCTACTTTCTTCTGCTGCAAACCCCTGATCATCACCCCTCACCCCATGTTCAGCCACAAGATCCTGACACATTCGGCACCCAAAGTTGTATTTTCACAGCCTTTAAGATGCATTTCTTTATTATATTTCTCTTTTAAGGGCTGATATATAAAATATTAATAATGTAAAAAGTATAGACATAAAATTAAAAATGATAATGTCCTCTGTAATAAAAATACTTATCTTATGCATGGATATTCTATAATTCCCTTTTAAAATTCTTTTTCATCCCTGGCTTATCATTTAGCAATGTTAGCCTAATAAAACCTGTTTAGCTAAATTTTCCATTAAATTATATGTTGTAAAAATCATTCACCCACCAGAATTTTTAGACATGACTGTTCTCGACATGTCTTGCCAAGTTATTTCTGTCTTTAGCTTGTTCACCATTATGTACCCAGTGCCTAGCACAGAGTTTTCTTCAATAATAAATGAATGAATGAATATATAAGGGTCCCACAACAATAACCAAACTATATTTCCAAGGTTTAGACTCTCACAGGATTATAGGAACTTTCCTCCCAGCATGTTTCAGAAGTCCTCTAGGGCCTTTCACATGGGTATCCACAAATTCCTGCCTTCCTTCCTGTTATGTAGGAGAAGATGCCCCTACCAAAGACCAACCTCTACCCTTGTGCACTGGATCCCGTTGCCCCTGATCTTGCTCTTCTGCAGCAATAGGTTTTCTCTCTTGAGTAGATTATTCCTATCAATATAATCACATACTGTAACTTTTCTCATTTACAGGAATGAATGAAAACTCAATCAATCAATGTACTTTCTTAACTGCTACTAGACCATCTCTATTGCCTTCTCCCACGCCTTCCCACCCCTGCTGATACTACTGCACAACCTCCTTGACTCCAGGAATAGTGAGGTCATAACCTGTCATTCCTAACAGGTACAAAGTTCTACCTCTCCTTTACTCTCATCCTCAATGTGTCATGCACAGGTATCCATACAGCCATGAGGCACTTCCGTTCCTGAGGTTTACTCTTTGGGTCCCCAGGTTCCCAGACAACTGACTTGTTTGTTGATGATCGAGCCCCCTATTCTTAACCCTGAGCTCTTTGTCCACCGCCCATCCTTCTTTACTTGCAGTGAGCTCCAGCGGTTCCCTCCCTGTAATAAGAATATCCCCTCACATTGCACTTTGCTCAAACAGCACTGTCATGTGCTCCAAATATCTAAGATATTGTGGTAAGATAAATATTGGTTGTTTCAATTTTCATTTCTTCTGGCTTTGAAAAAAGTTATTTGTGTGTGTATGTGGTTTTTTTGTTTGTTTTGTTTTTTTAGGGAATAATCAGATCTAAAGTGTAACCTGTTTTAGTACACACTACTGAATTAAAATTTATCACTTCCCTGTTGCATTGGCTCGTCCTTCTTGCATCAAGCTAATGTATCATGTTTTCCCTGAAGATAAATATCTTCACAGAAGCAGCCTTCACCTTCATAGTCATAGACCTCAGAGCCTCTTCCATCTGTGCTGAAACACATGTAATTGTCAGGCTATTCACAGCCTGAGCTTTAGGACTGTAAGTTCTTGTTTTGAAATGTTTTAGCATTGTCAAACAAATGTTAACACATCTGACTGAACAAAGAAAGTGCAATTATAATTGGTATAAAGTACTGAGTGCTACTTCTATGGCCTGACAGTAAAAAGATCTAAATGAAAGAAAATGGAAGAAGAAGGAGAAATGAAGGCACTCAAATGTTACTGATTTTCTTTTATCCTAAGGTCCTACACAGTAAAACTTTCTCTAGTTTCTCAGGATTAAGGTATTCAGAAAGTCAATGTTCCCAACATTTTCTGACTTCCTCTTGATGTGTTATATAAGATCTCTTACAGGCCTTTTATATTACATTACATTCAAAATTATTCAACTATTATGAATAGACAAAACAATGAAACAAACTATCACTTCATTGTGACCTGAGACCATCATGGATATTAGCTGTCCGTCACCGTGACCTGAATCTCCTTAGCAGAACTTGACCCTGTTCTGAGCTGCCGCATGGTCTGTGCATGAATAATAACAAGAAAAAGACATCGATAGTGTGAGAATGGGGAAAGCTACACGAGTGCAAGTTTCAGGAGATGAAGCAAGGTAGAGACAGAGTAAACAAACAAAAGTACTGACCATAATACCAAATAGGTACAGAGGAATGGATGCTCCAGAACATTTGTGTAGATTTCCTTTTATCCAGGCTTAGTGAGAGCATTGTGATGGTCTATGGTAATGTGGTCATGGTGCTGTCATGAGAACGATGCAGAGATAGCACAGTCCTTGAACACATGCCCTGCCTGCTTTTCATAGAATTCATCAGGCACTCTAGGTATACGAAGCCTGCTGTCTCATAACTTATGAACCACTACCAATACTACAGGGATTTACCACAAATGAGTCCTCCTCATCTGCTCAGCCTGCATCATTGCACCTTTCCTGAGAAAACACCTGTCCTCTGAGAAAGTTGTTTACTTTCAGAAATAAAGTCTAAATAAAATGAGACACTTTAGATAACATGCATAAGTGGAAGCAGAGTAGCTATGATTCAAAGTAAACACTAAATGATCAATAGAACAAGACACACAGTAATAAATGAAGTGGAAAGGCATTACAGTATGGAAGTATTAGACCCATAAATGCTGCAGAGTAAATCATCACATCACATAAAGTGAACACAATCCTTGATATAGCAGGATGAGGAATTGTCTCATTGCACTGACATTAGATCAGATCTTGGCTCTGCCCATTATTTTAACCTAAGACATAGAATTCTACCTTTTTGCAACAGTGTTTTTCATCTTAAGTTGAATGAATACCTATTCTGTACAGTTATTGGATGTTTAAATGAGGTAATATATTTGAAAGCACACACAGATTCAAACTATGATTACTGTTGTTGCTGCTGCTGTTACTTTTACTTGTCAAGATTTATATCCAGTTTCCATACTCTAGAACTTGGAAAAAATAATTGAAGGCAATTTCAAAAGTAACCACATGTGCTGGTTGCACAACTCTGTTACTAAACTAAAAATCATTGAATTGTACACTTTAAATGGGTGAATTATGTGGTATATGTATTATATCTCAATAAAGCTATTATATATATATATATATATATATATTTGCACACTCCTCTACATTTATAACTTAGTCTCTCAAATGCAGATGTTGAGAGATCCAGAAACAATTTCAATGCCTTTTCAGCACATTAATGATGAGAATTTCAGGAGCAAGAAAACGAAACCTGGGTCATGAAGACAACATTCAGAGTTGAAAAGAATTCATCATTGAAATAACTGAAGCAGTTATTATCCAAGTTACAGAAACCATCTGTTCTCCCAGGCAGTTGTACAGCCCCTCTGCTCTACAAATTAAAGATGATGCTGCCACAGAGGATTCATTTGTGCTATTGACGTGAAAGGCTCTCTGTAGATATAAAGTATCATTGTGTTATTACATGTGGCCCACACGCCTTTTCATTGATATGTATGGTGTCAAAAGCAATTTTCCCCGCCCTGCTGCTCAATGAAAATTGAAAAAGCAATGTACTGTTGCCATTATTATTATTGTTAATCCATTTGGAGCTTGTCACATTGTATCCTCAAGCAGATTTACATATTTGACTAAGAGTATGACTGATGTTATAATATTGCATTGTCCTTAAGATTATTTTATAACTGAGAAAATCAAATAGGCAGTTTGTATTTTGGTCTTACTATTTTATATCATGACTTCTTGAGAAAATGTAAGCCATGTTATTTTCTTAGTTTTACAATCATAAGATGTTTCCCTCACATGCTAATACCTGCTTCATAGATTGTATGTCAGTTGTAACTATGACTTACTCCTGCATCTTTATGATTCAATCCTTTCTCAATGAAGCCCCACCTCTGGCTACATTGAAGGGTCCTTGGAATGGCACCTGATTAAAGTTGAGCCAATCAACTTCCTTCTTCTTCAGTAAACCTCAGTTTTTGCTCTTAAAGCCTTCAATTGATCATACGAGGCTTACCACATTATGGACAGTAGTGTGCTTTACTTAAAGTCAACAGAAGTTAACAACATCTATAAAATACCTTCATAGCAACACAGATTAGTGTTTGATTAAACAACCTCATACTCTAGCCTAGCTACATTGACACATGACTAATTGTCACATTGTCCTTATTCTACAAATATCTGACTACATAGATGACAACTTCTAAGTATCTTGTAAACCATTTTGCCCTCTAATTTGAGGAAACAAAGCATGTTCATAAAGTGAACACTCCAGAGCTTTAAATTTAGACTCAGGATTTTGAAGCCAGTAATAAAACATTCAGATAATATTCTTGCATTGTATAAAGTCAGCAGAAACCCTAAAGTGAATTACAGCCCCATAGGCACAACAGGACCATCAATTACTATTCTGGATGTAAATATCAAGTATTTATCCAGTAAGAGGTAAAAGCTTTTGTGTAAAGTCGTGCATGTAATGTTTTGCTGTTGAGCATTATACATAATTCCAGCTGAAATAACAATTGCTGGGTCAGCACCTGCCAAAAAAAGTTTAGGAGAGTACACATTTATATACTTAATCCAGCTGCATGCACTTCCTAGACCACAATGGAAAATGAATATACTTTAAAACAATATCTGATAAATACTGGAATATCATATGGGACAAGTCATTTGTATTTTTCTCTCTAACATACACCTGTTCATCATGCATTTAGTATTTCTTTTCTTTAAAAATTCTGCTTGCATGCTACTGGTCAAATACCTACATGTGTTTTCTTTATGTCTAGTTTTACATGATCCATGGAGTGATTCAGTAGATTGATTTGGGATCAATAATTTAGAATAACAATCTTCAAATAGTGCAGCAAGATAAGAAAAAAAGAAATCAGACTAGAAGTGAAGGGATGGATGTGTTTATTTAGGCCTTGAGCAAAACATTTTATATTAAAATAGATGAAGAAGATGTGGAGGAAGAGAAATTGAGTTTAAGTTCATGCTTTAACTCTTACTAGTTTTGCAATCTATGGAGAACTCAAAACTAAATTTCTTCTTCTATAAAATTGGGATAGCTATAGCAATCTTATCTAGTTGTAATAAATATGAAAATACAAAAAGCCAATAGCACAATGCCTGGCATAGACAAGTATTCAGAAAATGCATACTAATTTTACTATCCTCTCTGAGTTTTAGTTTTTCTCACCCCTATAATTTAGAGAATTAGGCTAAATGACTCCCTAGGTGTACTCCTCTTTTAAATTTGTACATTCTAATTACTAGTGATAAATTCATTTGCACTTTGAATAGTCAATTCCACAGAGTTTTCTACACCCTGACCTCTCCTCAGAGAAGGCTTGAGATCAGGACCTAGCTGTAACATTTACCTTGTTTCTGGCATTTTCTCACTAGCAAATGGTGCTATGGGAAATATTTGATGTCTTACTTACGATAGCAAACAGCTATCTTAACCGACTTAGTCTCTGGTCATATGAACAGTGTGTCCTCTAGTTTACTGCTTTGCAGGATGAATATGTCAGAACCCAGCTATTCTTGATTTTAACCAATAACTAACAATCTCAAAATCTTAATGTTTTTTCAATTAACCACCAGTGTTTCCTTATAGATAGGAGGACAAAATCCAAAGTTAACTATTATTTGTACAAATAAAGGATAAATGAGTCTGCTGTTTTGAAAATGACAAACATTACCAGAGTGATTCACTCGTCATGGTTACAATAAACTGAAACAACTGAACTAAAAAAGTCATCATGATCCTATTCCAAATAAGTTTCTAAATGTAATTCTGCAATTACTTATAATCTGGCAGAAGAACAAAGAAGTCACAAAATGTTAGCTTTTAAAGATCCTTTTCAATCCTGAAGCCCAACCTTCTCTAGCTCCATTTTCTGAAAGTCAGATGTCTGTTGAGATGTAAGAATGATAGGCTCAAATCTCATTTGATCAGTACCTTCCCAGAGCCCATAGCCTATATTTCCCTGGTCACCTAAGCCTTTCCATTTGCTCATATGTTGTCCTGAAACTGCATGTGTCAAAACAGCCATGAAACTTAGTCATTGTCCCCAATTTTCACAACCACCAAAAATGTTTTGCCAACAAAATATATATGTAAAAATGGAAATAAATGGACAGTGACATTTTAAAACAGTGACTTGTGATGTGAGGGATAATTGTGAGAATTGGAAGGAAAATAGGATATGTTAAGCAGGTTGCCCCTCTTCTGACCTTGACATTGGTAGCAAAGTGGTTGCATTCACTTAGTGTCTGCTTTTTTCTCATGGTCTATCTTTCTGAGTTATTTCAGAGTGTGTGCTAACAGCCTCTTTCTTCATTGACATGTGAGGAGGAGCCAATCTCCTTATTGTGAAATATCTTGGGCTAGCCTTTTCCAGAGAATTAATAGATTTTATATATATTTTAAAAGGCAATTCTGTGGGCATATACATTTGGAAAACATGTTATAAAAGTTTTTTTGTTTTGTTTTGTTTTGTTTTCTAGGACTTCTCTGAATCTACAATATGCTAACTTTCACTGTAATATTTATACATAGGTAAACAAATTTTCCAAAGTTTATTTTGCCATTTTTGAGGGTTGAATTGTGTCTCCAAAAAGATTTATGGAAATCCACAGACTTGATGCCTTTAAAAAGAACCAAAGAAGTTCATTATTTAATGATAGAAGGATCAACTCAGCAAGAGGATATACAATTGTAAATATATATGCACTGAATACTGGAACACCCAGATATAAAAAGTAAATATTATTAGATCAAAAGGAAGAGACAGACCTCAAAATAATAATTGAGGACTTTAATACCCCACTTTCAACATTGCACTGGTCATCTAGACAGAAAATCAACAATAAACATTGAATTTAAACTGCACTACACACTAAATAAACCTAACAACATTTACAAAACATTTCATCCAACAGCTATAGAACACACATTCTTCTTATCAGCAAATGGAACATTTTCCAGTTTAGATCATATGTTAGGATACAAAAGAAGAATCAAAAATTATTTTTAAAATCAAAATCACATCAAGTGTCTTTCCATACCACAAAGGAATAAAACTAGAAATCAATAACAGAGGAAATTTCAAAACTATACAAGTAAATGGAAATTCAATAACATGGTCCTGAATGACTAATAGGTTAATAAAAAAAATTAGGAAGAAGAATTTTTAAATTTTGAAACAAATGAAAATGGAAACAGCAAACCAGAAACCTATGGGATACATAAAAAATAGAACTAAGAGGGAAGTTTATAGCAATACATGTCTAATTCAAAAAAGTAGAAAGATTTCAAATAAACAACCTAATGATGCACCTCAAGGAACTGAGCAAGATAAAAGCCAAAATTCATAGAAAGAAAGAAATAATAAAAATCAGAGAAGAAATAAATGAAATTTAGACTAAAAAAATACAAAAGATCAACAAAACGAAAAGTTGGATTTTTGAAAAGACAAACAAGACCCACAAACTATCACCTAGACTAAGAAATAGAAAGAAGACCCATGAAAAATAAAATCATAAACAAAAAGTAGACATTATAACTGATACCACAGAAATACAAAAGATCATTTGAGAGTATTATAAACAACTACTTGCCAACAAATTGGAAGATCTAAAGGAAATAAATAATTCCTGGACACATACAACCTACCAAGATTTTACCAGGAAGAAACGGAAAACCTGAACAGGCCAGTAACAAGCAATGAGATTGAATCAGTAACAAAAAGTCTCCCAACAAAGAAAAACCCAGGACCAGATGGCTTCACTAATGAATTCCACCAAATATTTATAGAAAAACTGACATATTTTCTTCTTAAACTATTCCAAAAAATTAAAGAAGAGGAAATTCTTCCAAACTTATTCTATAAGGCCAGCATTACCAGCATTACCCTGATGCAGAAAAAGAAAAAGAAAACTATCAGCCAACATTTCTGATGAACATAGAAGGAAAAATTCACAAAAAAATACTTGCAAACCAAATCCAATAGCAAATCAAAAAGATTATATACCATGATTAAGTGGAATTTATCCCAGGGATGCAAGAATGATTCAACAAACACAAAGAAAAAAATACGGTAAATCACATCAATAGAATGAAGAATAAAAACCATATGATCATCTCAATATATGCAGAAAATACAATTGATAAAATTCAACACCCCTTCATGACAAAAACTCTCAACAAATTAGACATATAAGTTACAAACCTCAACACAATTAAACCCATGTATGACAAACCCATGTTTATCATAATTCTGAATGGGGAAAAGTTGAAAACTGGAAAAGAGCTGGAAAAAGCCAAGAAGGCACACTGTCACCACTCTTATTCAACATAGTACTGACAGCCCTAGCAAGAGCAATTAGGGAAATAAAGGGTGTCCAAATCAGAAAAGCAGAAGTCAAATTGTCCCTGTTTGCAGATAACATGATCTTATATATAGAAATACCTAAAGATTTCCCCAAAATAACTAATAGAACTGATAAATAAATTCAGTAAAGTTGTAGTATATGAAATCAACATATAAAAATTAGTAAAATTTCTATACACCAATAGCGAACAATCTGAAAAAGAAATCAAGAAAGCAATCCCATTTACAATAGCTATAAAGAATACCTAGGAATACATTTAATCAAGGAGGTGAAAGATCTCTACAAGGAGAACTACAAAACACTGCAGAAAGGAATTATGGATGACACAAACAAATGGAGAAACATTCCAGGCTCATGGATTGGAAGAATTAATATTGCTAAAATGACCATATTATCCAAAGCAATCTACAGATTCAATGCAATCCCTATAAAAATACCACTTACATTCTTCACACAAATAAAAAAAATCTTAAAATGCATATGGAACCACAAAAGACTGCAAATAGCCAAAGCAATCCTAAGCAAAAAGAAACAAAGCTGGCAGCATCAGACTACAAAACTTCTAAATGTATGAAGTATAGTTACCAAAGCATGGTGATGGCATAAAACAGACACATAGATAAATGAAACAGAGAATCCAGAAATAAATCCATATATTTACAGCGAACTGATTTTTGACAAAGGTGCCAAGAACATACATTGGGGAAATGACAGTCTCTTTAATAAATGGTACTGAGAAAACTGGATATTCATATGCAGAAGAATAAAACTTAACCCCTATCTCTCACCATACACAAAAATCAACTAAAAATGGATTAAAGACTAAAATATAAGACTTGAAACTATAAAACTACTAGAAGAAAATATAAATGAACTGCTTTTGGACATTGGTCTTACTCTCTGAAAGCCCTCAGCATCCCCAGTCTTAAATATACTCTTTCATCTTTGAAGCCACTCAGCATTTATTTCTTTTCATGTTACAGCACTTTTTATCTTGCTGTATCTGGACTAGATGAACTGACATCCCTGTGGAAAATATTTGTGGAACACGAGGGAATATTTGCTAATTTTTGGAATTTTATTTTGCTTAGTAGAGTATACAGACTGTGGACAAAAGCAGATTGTCCTAGATTAGAAAGGAAATCTGTAGATATTCTGCAGAAGAGAAAAAATATTGAAAATGAAGAGTTGGCACTTACACAGCTAAAGAGAGATACTTGGGGAGAGGAAAAATGGCTAACTAGTGACTTTTCAGTGTGCCATATAACCTTCTCCATCACCTCAAGGAAACTTTAGTAAAATTTACAATAATTACCAATATCTTTAGAATTGTTTTGTGTTGAGAAGCAGGATGGATGCATCAAACTTTAAGGTGGACGAGAAGTAAAGGCAAGGCTGCCAGCCATGTTAACATAACAGATATTATCCATGTCTGGTTCCCATTTAAGCTGTTAACTGCTAGAGGGAGGGGAGTTTCTGAAGGAACTTTGGAATACTCACATTTCCTAACATGATCTTTTGCACATAATAGAATAGCCAACATTTTTTAGTGCTTTTATGTGCTAGATACTATAAATATAATTTGATCCTATGATGCATGAAATGTTTCTAAAGCACCAAGACACTTGAAATGAATTGCCCAAGGTATATGGATTCTAAGTGGCAGAAAAGGGATTGGGGTCCAGGCAATTTGATACCACAATTTATGCACTTAGCCATCCAGCCATACTTAGTCCCTAGGGTGTAAGCAGCTGCTGAATGAATGAAATGAGTAAGTATTCAGTGTTTATTGAGTACTAGTGGCTTAATACTTAGGGTTCATTCCTGGTCTATTGATGTAAAATAATAGGGAAAGATTAGTTCTTCTCCACAGAACACTTTCATGATAGAGATAGAGTATTAGCTGAAAATACCTGTAGATCCCACTCAGGTATCAGTGTTTATCTTCCCTGCTAGAATTTCTATTTCAGCCTCAACAAATAGACCACGTGTACACTCAGGTTGCCACCAACAAGAGGAGATAATAAGCAGTTAAAATGAGTAATGATTTAATGCTCAGTATAAGTCAAAAAAAGTCTGGAGCAAATCCATAGGATCCATGGTTACTGGCAGAACCAGCCAAGTGAATAATTTGTCTATTTGATGCAAAGGCAGAATAGTAGGGGGTGAACTCTGAGGTATCAGTAATTGGCATAAATTATCCTTCCCATTGTCTTTCAGTTTTCAATCATTTGACTATTTCCAAAAAAATAAAGGGGCAAGACAGAATACATCAAGAGACAAAATAAGTTAGTCAATTCAAAAATATGATGGCTCAAATAGTAAGGGAAGCAAAAAAATTAATAGAAAACAAGAAAAATTTTGGATTAAGCCTGCAAGACCAACATAAATCAAAAAAGAAAAAAATTTAGCTAAAAATTAAAGTCTTTTTTTCCTGATTGGATTATTTGTTCAATAAGGATATTACAAACATAAAATGGGGACACATAACGTCTTATCTGAACCTGCTTTGGTAAGGTGTGCATAAAAGTGAAAAATAAAGCTTGTTAACAAGACACTGAGAACATAAAGAGAAAAATTTTAAGATCACAGAACATAAATTAATAAAAATGTGATACAAAGAAAATTTACAACTTATTCAATTCTACCTCTATATTTTATAGCTCTCAGTCTTCTCTTATATTTTCCTACACTTGTACAAAAATTAATGATTATATTTCAAAGGAATAGTTTTTATTTTACTGCATTAAGTCCAAGCTAGTAACAATTTTGATATCATGTTTTCCATAATTATTAGGGCCATATTTAAAGAGATAAGGCTATCTTTTTTTAATTCTAAAAGGAGTCAAATAAGAAAAGAACTGACAGGAAATTTTATTAAGTAATGACTTATATAGTATTCTTGTTTTCACTTGTGGAAAATGGGATCATAAATTCTTGTTAAGTTTTAGCTTTTTCAAAATAATATTGTGGGCCGGGCGTGGTGGCTCACGCCTGTAATCCTAGCACTCTGGGAGGCCGAGGCGGGTGGATTGCTCAAGGTCAGGAGTTCGAGACCAGCCTGAGCGAGACCCCGTCTCTACTAAAAATAGAAAGACATTATATGGACACCTAAAAATCTATATAGAAAAAATTAGCCGGGCATAGTGGCGCATGCCTGTAGTCCCAGCTACTGGGGAGGCTGAGGCAGTAGGATCGCTTGAGCCCAGGAGTTTGAGGTTGCTGTGAGCTAAGCTGACGCCACGGCACTCACTCTAGCCTGGGCAACAAAGTGAGACTCTGTCTCAACCAAAAAGAAAAAAAAAAAAATAATAATAATAATATTGTGGGGTAATAGTAGAAGCTTGAAATATTGGGAGAATGTCATAAATGATTGACCATAACCATGAGGACCCTTCAGAGGAACTAGATTTCCAGGGCTCTACTCTTTACACATAAAATTTTGCTTTGTTTTGTAGAGCAACAGGAACTTCTTAGCCCTAGTTATTCATACTCCAGAATCTGCTTAAACCCAGACTGCTGGCTGTTATTGCCCTGGAATGAGAAGCAAGAGTTTCCTGCTGGTTGTAGCACTGGGTAAAACCATTGCCCTATCCCAATCCTTTATAATCTGATACAATCTCATAAGAATAAATCTAAATTTTATTTGTGCGTTGACACTATAACTTCCTACATGGATTGAATATTCAGATATTGGCAGTCAACCTGCTACAAAAACCACATCTCTATTGATACCGCTTGCCCAGTGTAGATCCATGAAAACCAAACTGCAGATTGCCAGTTGGACTGCAATTTGCTTTTATTCAACCATGTGGTTTAAATACTTTCCTTTCTAAACGTGAGGCTATCCATAATGTAACCCAGACATAGCTTTTGATCCAATGGAACACTTATTACTTTAGCTGCACTGTAACAAGAGAACTACTCTGGATATCATTCAATAAGTAACAGCAATAATTCAGATCAGGTCAGTAGACAAATACGACCTTTGAGGTGCCAAGGTGAGTATGAGGAAATATCTGCTGCTTATTAAAATGCAGTTTCCTGGGTCCCAGTTCAGCTCTATTAAATTATAGTCTCTAAATAGATTGTTGTAATTTATTCACAAATGTTTCACATTCATAGTCCAATTTTAGGAAGGACAGAAAAGATGTTAAAATAACCTGGAGGAGGGAAATAAAGTTCTGTGAATTAAACCAATTAAATAGATATTCAGAATAAAGCTAAAGGATGTCTCCTATTTCCTAGTCCCACAGGGTCAGCTATATCTCAATCATAGATATTAATCAATCTACAGAAAAATGTATACCCTGAAGGGAATGGTCTATTTAAAAAGGAAAGTCTAAAGAGGTAAATATGGTCAATACATGCTTAAAGTACAATTTTCATACAAAGTTAAATACATGATTCTCATACAAATAGAAAGTTAGGAGATGTCAAAGATTTGTAACACTCACTAATGAGGGAATAAGTCAGATAGTATCCTGGTTCAAAGAAGAATTTGAGACAATGAATATTTATGCTCAATGAAAGATATAATGCTAAAATATGATTGCAAATTTTGATATAAAACTTGTAACACCATATAGGGCAATAAAACTGTGTAATCTCAGGTTTTCTACTGGATGAAAATAATTTATATCTGTAATGGACAAAAATCTGCAAGCTAATATGCAACTTCACAGAGCCCTTCTCATCAATAAGAAATAACAAGTCAAACAAAGATACATCCCCCCCAGAGAATTAAATAATCCTTGCGTGGATGTTTTAGGTACTCCAGTATAATATTTTAAAAATCCGCAGTCATTTTTCTCTTTATCTCCAAGATTGGATATTTTTTCTTAATGATGCCCACCAATGATCCTGGGCTAGATGCTGAATCAGAAGATAAGAGCTATTTGGTCAGCAGAGCTTTTCTGCAGCAGAGTAGAAATATTTCCTCAGACTTCACCATGCCCTCAGCAAAATATCTCTCAAGAATATCCAGCTCTATCTGTGCTTTCCCTCCATTGACATCTAATACTAATTAAGAGCAAAGTGTGGCATATATCTTATATTTAACCTGTTTCTAAGTTCTCTGTTTTGTAAAATTTAGAAAAAAAGAATACCTATCTCATTGGACTATTATAAGATTTTAAAAAATACATGTAAAGGGATTAGAATGCAGCTGACGTATTATATTGTTTGCAACAATTGTTTTGATTATTATTTTATACTATTATTTTTCAGGTATTATTCAATTATAGCACAGGGTTAAGTCACACAAATTCAGAGTACTATTTATTCCTGTAGTATATATGCAAAAATATATACAGAGGGTTCACTGGAGCATCAATCACCTCTTATTAATTTGCTGATTCTCTTTTTTGATGCTTGCATGCCAGAACTTCTGCCTGTCTCTGACATGTTTGGGTGATGTCCTAGGCGATGGGCCTTGTGCCTATGATTTTCAAGTACTTGTAATACTCCATAACATACTAATTTCTAATTCACCTGCCTAGAGAAATAGCTACTTTTTAGGTGTGTCAATCCTGGCCCCTCCTTCCCACATTTCCATCTGTCATGCTGTCAGAACCATTGGTGAATAATTATGCAACAAATTTATTGAAAAATCTCAATTAATTGGGACATAAATGTGAAATGTTTTTATTTTTTCCAATCTCAGTTCCCTATCTGAGACATATCAAATCCTCCTTTCACATTCTTTCACTTGGACAGGTTAATTATACATTTCCATTCAGTTTCAGCTCCCCAGCTCATTTTTACCTACTCTAAAAGGCATAGGGGAAGATCAGCAGACCCTCTGTGAATACAAATATCCAATCAGGGACTCTGGATCTCTGTAAGTGATTCTTTTGGAGACTTTTTATTTTGGTTTGTGGTCAAAAGTTCAGCTTCTGGAACAAGAGAGAATGTTCCACTTAAATCCTATTATTGGATCAAATCTGGAGCATCTCATAGCTGACCTCACTGTTCTTTATTAATGCCTTATATCTTTTGTCCTGTGGTCCTCTAATAATTCTGCAGAACATGCCACATCTGTCTACTTTGAAGAAAAGAAAATACTCAATTTTGTTCCCAACCTCAATTTTAAAAATATCGAATATTAATAATTCCTCATATTACTTAATATTCATAATTAGGAAGCTATTATTTCTAATAACATTTTTAGGACTAATAGCCTCCTAATTAACATGGACCTGCATGAAGTCTTCTATGAAATACAGCTTTCCTTTACTCCAAGAACATGACTCAGTTCAATTCTTCAAATGTCAGGTCTATTTATTTTAAATATTTCCAAATATAGGATGTCTACATATTCCTTACAAATATCACTTTGGATTTGGAAAAATTCAGAATATTTTTTCTACTTTCTGGCATTCCAGTCAATAACAAAGTATTTATATCTCCCCATTCCTTATCCTCTGCTTTGTCTTGGTCTTACAAGTTAGGCTTCTCTTCTCCAAACAGGTCCCTGCGCTTTGGCTTACCCCAAGCCGGAGTAAGCACTCAGGTTCACTCATGCTTCACAACTCAGGCTTTAAAACATGCCCCTAAACAGTTCCTCCAGAGAATCTGCTGACCACAGGGAGACATTCACTGTCAACTGCACCAATTATGCTGTTTTCTTGCCCTCCCTTGTTTGCCTGGTGACCCCTTAAAAGTTTCTGCTACCCTTGCTCACTGTTTTCTATAAAGGAAAAGCCTTTTTGTTCGATTTTGAGGGGCTTGCAGATTGCTGAGATCAGAGAGTTCTCCCTATCGCAGTAGTCTTCTTGAATAAAGTCTCTCCTTATCTAAGTCCAGATTTGTTTTTATTTGAACACAATATATACTCTTACCTTGTTTGTTTCCTAGACACACCCTTTATTAGATTGTATTCTCCACTAAAATAACTAATTGGCCAAATCGATATCATTTCTTCCCTTAATCAGCCCATGTCCATCTATCTTTTCCCACCATCCTACGATCCTCATAGTTTCTTCTTAAAACATAAAATTACTCTAAAGTTTATTTTAAAATCATCACACAAGACAAATTAACACACTGAAAGTGTGGTTTCATTTCCTTTATGTAACCTCCCTGCAGTAATACCACATGGTGTAGTGGAATATATGTGTGCTCACTCTCTCTCTTTCCCTCTCTCAGAAAAATATAGTATTTGTTGAGCTCTGTTCCTCTACAATTCCCTCCTTCCCTCTGAATTTTCTAGATAGTTGGCAATATGCCCAGGCCACAATGATTTAGGTATTCATTCATCAAACATTGACTCTGTTTGATAGGAACTATAGATGCCGTGATAAACAATGCAGGCGTTTGTGTGGAGGTACAGACTTAACACAAAACTCTGTGGTTTTCTGTATTATTCTAGGTCTCCCCAGTATTCTTCCTTTTAAAGTAACTACTGCTGCAAATTTTAAAGAAAATTATTGTTAAGATACTTCATAGAGGTTACCCCAAATAGTTCTTTTTGTCATTTGTCATTGAATTAATTCTGCTTTTTCACAAACTGTCATAACCAATCTTTTTCTTGAATTCCTTTTATTCTTGTAAATGTATCATTGGCATAATTATATATTTAGGTTCCTAAGGTTGCAAGAATGTAACAAAAAAGAAACTAACAAAAAGGGTAAAATTGTAGCCTCACATTCACATTCAGTTAAAGCACAATCCAAGTGCTCAGGTGTTATTAAGCATCTGTCTTTAAGTCTGCTCTGATTTCCTCTGTAATACCATTTTTTCTAAGACAGACTCTCCCCACAATGAAATCAGAACAAAAAACAACTTCAAGCATATATTCTGTAACGTTAGCAAATTTAGCTTTTAAAACTTCATGTTTTCAACAAAAGTTCTGGGATTGTCTGGGTCATGCGTTTGCTGACAAGATGTAGTGCTATAGTTGGCAGTCTGGGTCACATGCTCATTTTAGAGTTGGGGGTGGGTGGGTTGTTATTAACCATACTAGAACCACATTGACTAAGAATGGGAAAGAGTGGGTTTCCTTAGGAGATTTGTGGTTTTGTTACCAGAAGAAGGGGCAATAGATAACCACCAAAATATGGGAACAGAGTACCAAGGAGACTCCAGAAGTGGGGCTTGTATATCTCCTTCACCATGGCCGCACAGGACTGGTTATGCCATTTCCAAATTCTTGCACAGATGTTGATAACAGTATCTTCATAGAATGCGACAATGTAAGAAATTTCTAGGAGATACAGCTTTAACACAGGCATCTTGTGTGATTAAAATATTATCCTCTCACTATTAAATTGGAACTAACCGATCAGCACTAATGTGCACAGATGGAAGTAAAACTCAAAGGAAATTGTGCAGGTGGCGGGGGAGGAGGGGATGGGTGAAATCATACCTAAGGGGTACAATGTACAGTATCTCGGTGATGGGCACACTTATAACTTTGACTCAAGCAGTATAAAAGCAATCCATGTAACCAAAATATCTGTACCCCTGTAACATTCTGAAATTTAAAAAAAATAAAGTTTTGTTACATAGGAGGAAAAAAATATGAGCCTCATAACAGCTTTAATCCACAAGGATACTTCTAAGGATAGAAAGACAAAGACCATCTCTCTCCCCTTCTCACCACTTGCATTGCTTTTCTTTGTTCACTCCCAGGCTAACTTTCACTCCACTGTGTGTGTATACTATACACACACACATATACATATACAGATATCTACAGAAATAGTTCCCTGTCCCCAAGGAGACAACAATTTACTATAAGAGATTAAATGGCAAATGTCCTACAAGAGGTATAAATCAATTTTCAAATGAACTTTAAATTGGAGATCAGGAAAGACTTCATGAAAGAAGTAATATTTGAAGAGTGTAAAATTCTGAGACATAAGTTTGAGTTTAGTACAAGCAAAGACAGAGAAAAGATGGCTGGATATGTCTGCAGAGCATAGAGCAAATAATTTAATTTTGCTGGCCCATAGGTTACATATAAAACATTATATGGAAGATAATTCTAAAAAAGCAGTCTGGGGTCAGATTTTAAATATATATATGAATATATCTTCAACGGTATACCAAAAAGACTGACTTGAATTCTGTGGAAGATGAGGAAATACTGAATATTTTTAAGAAGACCATATGACGATAACAGCATTTTAGAAACATTAATCTGGCAGCAATAGGTTGGTGGTAAGGGGAGAACTAAAAGTTGAGAAACCGATTTTACTAGAGTAGCTGAGGCTAGAGGGAATGGGGAACAAAATTAGACCAGTGACAGAGGAAATAAAAATTTAAAAAGTCAAATAGAAATATTAGAGAAAAACTTGAAAGAATTTAGGAACTCTCTCCATTTTTCTTAGGCAAACATGTTGAATAAGAACTTTATATTTGGGATATTCACTTCGGGATCTCTCGCACCTCAATCCACTGAAGTCTTCTATTTATCCCTACTCCTAACCATTGCTGGAAACCATTCTCTCCAAAATTTCCAATGCCTGTCTTGTTGCTCAATCCAATGAAAGCTTCCATGGTTATCCTTCTGGCTCTTTCTGATCCTTCAGATTCTCTGCTCTCTCTAATAGTGTTCATTATACCACATTTTCATCACTCTTGTATTTCTCTGAAGAATGTTTTAATTCAGTCACCTTCACAGATGCTTTCCTTCTTCTTATGTCTTTAATGGGAGGATGACCTTGCCCTATTGTTGTTTATGTTTATGCTATTATTGTTTGTTTACTCCACTTTCATTGTTTAAATAATTAATTATAGGTTGACAATTCCCAAGCTATATTTGTGTCTATATTCTAAACATTTTATAAGTTCTACGTTCACAAGTAAAACTTACTCCTAAATATATCCATTGGTTCCCACTAATACCTCATATTTAACAAGTACAAAAGTCAAAACTTCAAATTGCTGTAAATCAGATTTCTCTAATTTTGATCTAATCTCAATTAATAAAATCACTGTACACCCTGTCACACAAGTTATAATCTGGGATCATCTTTGATCTATTCTTTTATCTTTTATCATTTAGTCTTTTAAAATAAAAGACTAACGTGTTAATTTTACCTCCTAAACGTTTCTACGGTACAACTCTTCCCATTGTGTTTTACTTGGACCATGGCATAATCTAATAATTTTTACCCCAGAATATTTTCTTGGTCAAATTAAATGTGTTCTTTGCACTAAAGCAACATGATCAATATAATAAATGGATCTGTTCACATCATCTCTCTGTTTAAATATTTCAAAGATTCCTCATTCCCTTCAGAATAAAATCCAAGATCCTTAGCACATTCAATGTTCTCAAGGAAGTGACTGCTTCTCTCTACTCATGCCCAAAATTCAAGACTCATGACTTAAATAGAATGAAGTAATAAAAAAGTAAATGCTGTTAAATAACATGTGGTTATTATTAAAATACTAGTATAGCATGCAACTCAACAAATCTATAATTATAATGTAAATTAATATCTTATTTTTCTGCCGATATTAAATTTTTATAAATATTGTTAGTTTGAAAAAGATATTTTTCATAAAGTTATCTAGCTAATGTACTTTCTCTTGATAGTCATACTGAAAATCTATGTAACTTTGAAGTTATTAACAATTATCCTGGATATAAAATGCACAATTTTCACAATTATCATCAATTATTACAGGATTGTACTATTTCAATGATAAATATACATTTTACTTTAACAAACATAGAATTTCAATATATATATGACATAACGAGATTTTTACTACAACATATATTGAATACTTGCCACATTTAAAATGAATAATCAGATTAACAATAAATCCCAATAACATACCTTGCTCACATTACTGAAAATGCTGTGCTGATTAAGTTTGATGCTAAATAATCTAATATCATTATTATTCATCATTGGAAAGACCAGAAATGTCAAAAATGTTGTAGAAATAGTCATTCAGCCTTACTAAGTAGGAAACCAAAACTGAAGTCGAATTTTAGATTTTGGCTAAATATCAAGGCCAAATATGCTATTTCTTTAATATTTTATTCACCATTAGTTCTAGCAATGTTTCAGTGAAAAAATTCATATTCTCTGCCCTAGTGGAATTTACACTGTGGGAGATTTGGCCAACTACACATAAGTAAACAAGTACAAGTCTGTCCTCATTATTCACAGATCCCATATTTGCTAATTCATCTACTAGCTAATATGCATTTGTTGACCAAAATCAATACTCACAGTGCTTTCATGGTCATTCACAGACAGGTGCATAGCAGAAGCAGAGAAAAATATGAGTCACCCAAGGCACATGTTCCCAAATAAGGTTAAACAAAGTAACATTCTGCCTTATTGTTTCAACCCTCATCCTATAAACAAGTGTTCTTTTCATTGTCTTTTTAGTGCCATGCTTTTCACATTTTTGTGCTTTTTGGTGGTGATTTTGTTGTTTAAAATGGCCCCCAAGCATAGTGTTAAAATGTTGTCTAGTGTTCTTAGGAATAGGAGGATTGTGATGTATTTTAGAGAGAAAATACATGTATTAGATCAGCTTCTTTTAGGCATGAATTATTGTGCTGTTGACCATGAGTTAAATGTTATTGAATTTAAAATATGTATTCAATAAGATACTTATTCAGTAAGTATTTGCTAATTCAGTGTTTGTGGGGAATTTGTAGAAGATGAGTAGCTCAAGTTATGAGAATAGACTAAATAATCATACACTGTGCTATATTGATTATTGTTAGAAATGAAAGAGAATAGGGTGATATTTTAGAAAATAACTGTAGAAGAAGAAATATGTTTGGGATTGGAGATAAGGGGAATTTCTCTAAGAAATTTCCTAAAGGAGAAGCTGAAACCTAACAAATAATAGGAAAAAGAAAAACTAGCCATTATTGTGGAAATGAGACAACAGACTATGTGTCCTGAATAATACTTTGCTCTTAATAAAAATGCTATCATCAGGAAGAACTAAAGGGGACATTCACCAGCCAGAAGTCAGATGAGATTTCACTTCTATGTTTTTAACTGTTTGATTTTTAGAGGTTCTCTTTCCATATGAGTAAGCCCAATCACCCCACCCCAACCACATCCCACCCACTTCAAGTCATTCACCCTAATTCACTCCACACTATGCAACTCAGAAAGGTGGAAAATAGAACCTAGGGGACGAAGTTGACATTTTCCAACATCCCACATTCAGGGAGTGACCCTGTCAGGGTTAGGGTGGGAGTGTTATTCTAAATCAGAACTCTAGGTCTTGAGCCTTATTGGTATATCCAAGAACACCACATCATGCAGCAACTCTTGGGGCCTGATTTTTCCTAACATCCATCCAAAGAAACAAGTTTCAAAATATTTTTCCAGAAAAATGCTGATCAAAACAAAATTAAAATGGGCTACTACAGGCATATTAAAAAGGAAAAAGAAATCTAAAGATTTCAGGAGCCCAGCAGAGAATTAGATTAGTAAAATTTACATTCAAATGAAGGTAACAGGGGAACTTTCTCAATCCTTTCATCATTTCCTCACCAATATAAGGGTTGATACAGATACCAAGTTCTAGATAACTAGGAGTTACCTGTAGCCCCAAATTGCCTGCCTACAAATTAAAGTAATTCACACTGAAGGAGATTGTCTTTCAAAGTTATTAAGGCAAATGGAAATTCTAACCATTACATTATGCATAAATAACTTGACAGAGTAGATACCATCTTGATGAGAATTCTGCTTATTATAAATAAATGTATTTACCTAATTATTATAATATAAATCTACTAAAATTACAAGAGATTTAATGGTTCTTTAGTCATTTTCATTTGGGATTGAACTGTTGTTAAAATTTGTCCTTTAATTTTTATTTTTGTGTTAACTTTGATGGCTTCCGCAAGAAATGCTAAACCAGATCTCACTCATGTTTTCTGTAGACAGTACAGCTACTTGTGAAACATGTGTGCCATAGATTCATTCTGCTTGGGTTCAAATCCTGGTTTAATAACTTACTAACTAGTCACCTTGTAAATATTGACCATGAAACATCAATAACCAAACATTGCTAAGTGCTAAATATTCGCCATTATTACTATATACTTGAAAGCCTTGTATCCAAAACACTCTTAGGAAAATATAATTAAAAACAAAATCTTCTCCCAACCCAGAAAACCTCTCCATAAAGATAGAAGAGAAAAAGCAATTTCATTAGTGAAAAAGCATTCAACAAGAATGTGATAGACACCATAGGCAATCCTCTAACAGACTGCAAAGGCAAGAAGAAATCGCACCCTTTTTACATAGCCAAGCAAATGAAAAGCAAACTTTTCATATTTTTATGATGAGGCAGTTTTGCAATTTGAGCCAACTTGCCTAAGTTAGGCTCCTACCCCTCTCACAGGATCTGGAAGATAGGAGTGTTAACTCCCTTCATGTTTACATTTCAAAGTGATGGTCCACAGGTCCTTGAGAAAGGTATTCCTGAGTTGTAAAGCCAGTAAGAGGCTTATTTAGCTTTTTAAAAGGTTTATGTGCATTTCAAAGAGACAGAGAAAGACCTTATAATTAAAAGTTTTCTAAAGTAAACATCTTAGGAAAAGGGAGAAGAGTCTCTGCCTTTATTTCCAATAGGGAGATTTAAGGCCCTTATTTTAAATTTGTATTGCCCTTACAGTCTCTATATTCATAAGGAAACCTAACTTTAATAGCTATTTAAAAATTTACACTGTGGTTCTATGAGATTGTCTTTTCTAAAGGTTTTAATTTTATTTTCTTTTCATGTTTCTGAATCTAATCATAACTAGGCCCAATTGCTACTCTACAGATGGGATAAGGGGCATATACTACTCAATCGATCTAGTTATAGAATAACTACAATTTCCATTGTACGGCTTCCTACAGAGAAGAGACACTTTCTTGGTCATTTCCCCTTATCTTTCAGGAGAGCACTCACCATGGGTGCACACTGGCCTCCTGGGCCTGGTGGGATGACAGGGTGAAGGTAAAGGGATAAGGTACTGAGCAGACACCTTCTTCCTTTCTGCATTCCTAGAAGATATTCCTCAAATACATGTTGCATATAATCTCATGTGAGACAGGAAAAAGAGCAGGAGTGACTCCATGACAGGCTGGACCTCCTGGAATAGGCCTAAGTTTTGGTTTCCCCAACCTGGGTCCTCCCCTTGCCGGAAATGCCGCTGATAACAACTAAAAGGTCCCGAGACTTGGAACCAACCAATTAAAAGCCAACACGACCTTGGAGCCAACCAATCAGGAGCCAACACGATCAGCCACTCTTAAAGGAGCAAATGAACTAAGGGAGGGAGGGGGACAGTGTGCCCAGCGTATGTAACCTACTGAAAAGTACAAAAGCTTAATTTCTACTCCAGGGCGGGGTCCTGGTTCATGGAGAGGCCACTGCGTTGGTGCTCTGGGACTTGGACCCTAGCTGGAGCTAGCCAATAAACTCCTTTGCCTTTTGCAGCCTCGGTGACTCTGCCTCTCTGTTCCTGGGGCCGAGGCAAATGCAGTTCTAACACTCAAAATCAACAAGACAGAGCAGGAGATTTGTTTTGACAAAGCAGCCAAGCTTTTGGTCCCTCTCTATCCATGCTTTGGCCTGCCCACTTGCATCTATTAGTAGGTTCACAACTACATGCACAGAGAGACTCACACAGAGGCAGGTATGCGCCCCACGGGCACACACAAGCTACTAGATCCAGCATGCTGCCTGAAGATATAGAAGAAACTACTAGAATTCATGATTTTAAAGCAGAAAAGACTAAATTAAAAAATAAATAAATTATGTAGAAGTCGCTTATAAAACTGTCCTGATTAAAGCTGTAGTTATTTGAAACTAGTACTGACTTAGTCATGTTCACTGAAAAAATATAACAAAGTTCCTAATTTGGGAAGGAGAGCTTTATTTCTCATAAAGGGTTGCAGCCTGCAGGTGGCTATTGTGGCAGGCTGGAAATCAGAGCTCTGGGCCACAAGCCAGAATACCTGCTGCCACGGAGAATCAATGCAAATAGGAATTTATGCAGAGGGGGGTGGCCGAATACACATATTTAACAAGTTAAAGGAGGCGTCATTAATATTTATGAAAAGAGAAGTATGTGTCTGTGCAGTCCTGCTTTATACCCCCGATGGGGTCCATTCAGTCAGGGGTGGGGGGAGATGCTTAGGATTTTACTTTTGGTTTGCATTCATCAGCACTAGAATGTGACTTTAGACAGGAGAATATTAGAAGCAAATAGTATAAACCAATACCAATGTGGTATACTTTGGAAAGCATGTTGAAAACTGCTTCTCTCATCCCTGGTAATTGGCTTGAAATATCATCATAAGAGCTTCATTCTTTAAATTTCTGGAAATATCAGCTAAAATTTATAGGCCTCCCAAAATATAGGGAAACTTTTGAGAGCTGAATACACCCAAGGTTAAAGTCTGACACATGGGGATTTATTTCTGAAGGACAATTCCAGGAAATGAGACGTGTGGTATCTAGCACATATGGGGGAGTTTCTTCTAGAAAGACGGGAATTTCTGAGAAAAGAGAAAACAGAGGCCATAGCTCAACTTTGCCTTCTATATTATCTTGCCTTTGTGGACAAGGTAATTCAGAACAAAGCATGAGAGAAGTATATGGTTCCTGTCTTCCTAGCAGTCACGCAGTCAGATGAATGGGCTCTGAAAACACTGAAATACAACTGTAAAGAGAAAATCATTTTCACCATAACAATAAAGGATTATTACTGCATTCAGTCTGTAAACAAAGATGTAAACAGACCACATTCTGTCTTTTTAAAGGTATATTGCAACAGCCTTCTGAAATATTTACAATTTAAAGGAAGTCAATATTGTCTGCATTCCAGGCCTGGGAAGACACAAGTACAAAAAAAAAATCAGGAAGCTAACTTTAAACAAATTACATCCTTAAGTTTCATTTTAAAGAGAAAATTATAAAAATATATCTTGTAGAACAGGTAAAATCATGACTTTCACATGAATATAAGATGAACATATGCCAATAATTTTATTTAGTCCATAATCAGTAAGAGAAACAATAAGATGTAAAAAGATTCTAAGAACCAATTTAAGAAGAGAATTCAAAAAACAGTCCGATATGGGCAATCAGAAATGTTGATGTGAATTTACTAATGTACACAAAACTGGGCATTTCCACGGAGGCAAAGCAGAGAATGAATTGCAACTCCACTGAACAAAATTAATTGTATTTAAATGGATAAGAATAATTTGCATTACTATCAATTTTCCAAAATGTGCAGAGTTGTAAAATAGTTCACTTAAAAACTATAAAAAGCACAGAGGCCTACAGAATCAGATAACCCAGAAGAGTGTGCTAGACAATGTCTACTATTCCATTGAAAAGACTCACAGTAATCTGTTTGCCCATTTTAAAGCCTTTCACAACTTTTTCTAACATAAATAAGGGCAATGTGTCTCATTAGTCTTGGCCACATCACCAAGGCTTTGGAAAACACTGGCACATTCACTTTTAATGGGCAGCTTCAGGCTAATTATCTCTAGCTTCTTTTAATTTCCTCAGTGCCACTTTGTTTAATAGAGATCAGAGGGCTTGAGTTCCAAAAGCTTCATTTCTGAGACAGGCTAAGAAAACTCTGGGAAAGCAACTTTTAAGATTAAAAGACAAAGAAAGTGAATTATCAAGGCTGAATCACTGGTCACTTTTCATATACATTATTTATTGTAGAAACATGAACTTATACTTATCTCTGAGTTACATATAAGGAGAAACCACCCTAAAACAACATGTTATCCCTTTGCTCCTTATGTGAAAACTTATTCAGGGTTTAGTAACTATAAGTTTGTCCAAATATGAACTCAGAAATGCAAGAAAACAAAACAGAAGCAAACTAAATATACATTTTCAAATGACATTGCCCCATTATCCAGTATTCCCTTACTTTAATTTTTTTTTGTGCCATTTGAACCATTTCCAAAAGAAGCCAAAGATGATGCCATAGTTTGAATGATAGTATTTTCTTCAAAATTTATGTTGAAACTTAATCCCCAATACAATAGAATTAAGAGGTGTGGTAGCCTTTGGAAAGCCTTGGATGGAACACTAATTACTGGTATTAGCACCCCCTATACAAGGGTTCGAGATTGAAGGCAGTGCTGTCTTGCCCTTCCACCTCTCACCACTTGAGGGCAGAGCAACAAGGCATCTCCTGGGAAGCAGAAAGCAGCCTCCCCAGAAACGAATGCCAGCACCTTCATCTTGGACTTCCCAGCCTCCAGAACCATAAGAAATAAATTTCTGTTCTTTACATTAATAAATTACCCAGTCTGTGGTATTCTGTTATAGCAACAAAAATGGACTAAGACAGATGATTATCCATTCTTCTTTGATTAAATTAATGGTTCCCTTAATCTTGTTTCATTTATTCAAAGATATTTAAATCCATTCTCCCATGAGCCCAATGCCTTTTTGAGAATTAGGGTTTATAGAACAGTCTAAGCATTTCTCTGCTATTTCCCACTCTAGTCAGGGATAGACTTAATTGGAAAGAAAAGATTCCTGGATTTAAATTTATAAAACTGCAGAGCTCTCCTCCTTAAGAGGCATTTGTCTGACATGTCCAGGATGAAGACCCAGCTGGCTAATCTAAGCTCATCTCCAAACAATCTAAAGGGAGACAGGAACACCACAATAAAAAAGATATTCGTAAAACATGGGAAAAGCTTTGTGGCCAAGATCTTCTCCCACTTACAGAGTTTATGCCTTAGTTTCCCAGTTATAAAGCTACTAACATTTGTTTTCCCTTCACCCTCTAGGTCTTCCATTTTGAAAGAGTTCTTAGAATAAATTCCAAATTCCTCCATAGCTTCTACTCTGAAACCTTCTCTATCATACTTAAAAGTATTAACCTCATGTTAGTTACCTATGTTTTCCCTTTGTACAACTATTCAAAACCCTCAGAATATCTTAATTACTTTTCTTTACTCATTTATTACCCATTTATCCAAAACAGAATGTAATCTCTAGGTCCTCATCTGTCTGGTTCACTGATGTGCCCCTAGAACACAAAGCAAGCCCTGGCACAGGGCTCGATGAATGTTTTCTGAATGGCTGAGTGAATAAAATGACCCACCTGTATCTATACCCCAGCTTTACCACCTACTTACTATAGGCTGTGTGATCTCAAGCAAGTAACTGAAGCTCTGTATACCACTTTTTCCCCAGGAAAGCAAAGAAACTATACCTACCTTAGAATGTTGTTTGGATGAAATAAGGTAATATTAGTTAGAATGCTAACTAATAGTTTCTAGTACTATAATTAGTACCTATGATATTATAGTAAAAATGAATCCCATAAAGATAAACTAAGAAAAGTTGTCAACATTATTAAATATTTTCCCACCATTGAATGAAAAAAGAGAAATTCAATATTACAAACAAGTCACTATCAGGTTTCACTATGGGGAGAACAAACTTGCACAAACACAGAACCCCTCTTCCATTGGGAAATTCCCAGGATGAATTTCTTATGTCTACTTCTTTCTTGGGTATGTTGTGGACAAAAGTTTCACTTGAAAAGTTACTTTCAATCTGTCTTTATTTCTTTATTGGCTCTATATTCATTTATCAGCTCTTTCTATGATTGCCACACTTATCTACCTTCATTTTTGGTCTTTACAATGTTATTTTCTCATCTCTGCTATCACTAAGAGAATTAGAAAAACCTGTGGATTAAAATTACTGGTAATGTTAGGCCTAGTGCAATTGCACTACTATGTAATGTTTCCTACTAATGGATGGTCAGATCTTGATTGAAATTGAAAGAGTTACATTTATTAAATTATTTCTTCTCCTTGTGCCTCTGTTACTAGGAGATATTATAAAGAGAAGGTCAGAAACGAGGCTTTTCTTCCTTTCACAGAAAGTGCACACACGCACACATACACATTCACACACCTACCTTTGGGTACAGCATGACAATGATACCAACACAAGTCAAATTCTTACTAAATACGAGTATTTTAAAATATCTTTAAGAAGTTGACTGCTGTTTGAGGCTCTTCTTATATTATTTCCATTAAAATGCAAATTTTAGAAACTATACATTGATGATATTAATATTATATCTGCCTCAAAGGAGTCAAAATACTTGGATACTAGGCTTAGTTCAATTTTTTATAAGTTATGGAAATCTGGGTAGGTTACTTATTCTCTCCAAGCATAGGATTTTTTAAATGTAATATAAGATTTATGATTCATTTTAACTACCTCAGGGAGCTAGCTTGTGAAAATTTGATGCAAATTACAAAACACTATGCAGTTGTAAATTATTTTTGTTTTTGGTATTGCTATCATCACTCTTAATAAAGCTATGAGAGTAACAGTATCTTAACTAGCTCTTTTCCTTGAAGATACATAAACATTGAGGATGAACTTAGATGACATTATATTAAGTAAAATAAGCAAGGCACAGAGAGATAAATACCATATGATCTCACTTGTAAGTGGAATCTAAAAACGTTGAACTCTTAAAAGTAGAGAGTAGAATGGTGGTTACCAGAGGCTGGTAGTGGGGGAGATGGATAGATGGAGAAAGGGGAGAGGTTTATCAAAGGAAACAAAGTTTCAGTTTCAGTTAGAAGGAATAAATTCTGGTGATCTGTTACACAGCACGGTGACTATAGTCAACAATAATGTATTCTGAATTTCAAAATAGAAAAAAGAGATGATTTTAAATGTTCAACACAAAGAAGTAATAAATATTTGAGGTAATGGATATGTTAATTAACCTGATATGATCATTCCACAGTGAATACTTAATGTATCAAAACATCACATTGTATCAACAAATATATACAATTATTTGTCAATTAAAAATAAAATAAAATAAAACTTTAAAAGGTAAAAGAATAGAAGAAAGCAAAGTTAAATGTTATCAATATTCAGAATGAAATTCTAACTCCGTAAAATTAAATACGTATTCCTGAGAATTGTTTTTTGAAAAATGAATTCTCATTAATGTGTGGGTAAGAGCATCAGAGAAGACCTTCATTTCATATCACCATGGAAATTCGTCACATACAAATTTTTTAAAATGTTGCCCCTCTACCTACCATACCTCCCATTCTCCATTCAGCTATTAACAAGGAAAAAACTAGAGTTCCTCAC
The DNA here is from genome assembly GCF_041146395.1 of Eulemur rufifrons. Taxonomy (NCBI): domain Eukaryota; kingdom Metazoa; phylum Chordata; class Mammalia; order Primates; family Lemuridae; genus Eulemur; species Eulemur rufifrons. Next base: position 31,995,748 of record NC_091010.1, on the reverse strand, counting down.
CATTTGGCCTATCTTCTCCTAAATTCATCAATATCCTTTGTGTTGTTATGTATATTTACAGTATTCTTTATATTTTCACAATTAGCAGAATCATTTGTCAGCAAATCATAGATAACTGCTAACCAAAGACAAATGCTGAAATGTGAATCATATCTGAAAGGAAAGCACACTGGAAAGGTTGTTTTTCATGTGGCTAATCTCAGTTGTTAATAAAAGTTTTGGACAGCAGTTTCATCGTACTGTGGGAGTGGATACACTGTAGATTTTATCTGATACAAAACTCTTAATTAGAAATAGAACATTAACACCCAATTAATCTAAGCTATATTGTAAAATAAATAAATAAATAAAATGGCCATTCCCTTTTGTAAGTGAATACATGCTTGTTTCTGTTAACACCTTCATGTTTCATGTCCAATATCATATCCAGTTGGAAGCAGTTCTGAACCTGTGTAGCCCAAATATCAAGGTACTAGGCAGTGGGCTTAGTTGGTAGTTGAATGCGAATATAACAGAAAAAAAAAAAAAACAGAAAAATTTTTCCTATCTGCTAGGCAAATATCTGAGATTTTCACAATAGAAAGTTTTATTTAGAACTCCTTATTAATTAAGAAAGAAGTCTTAAATAGAAAATCTTCTGGGAGAGTGGCTTTCATTGAAATAACATTGTCAGTGAGTACTACTGGACCTTTCTTGAGAATAAGTTGGGTTAGATGACTTTGGAAAGAAAACAAAAATGTGGAAGACAGTGAGGAAAAATGCCCTAGAGATAGAAATAAGATGAAAGGGAATATGGAGACATCAATGTTAAACATCACCTAATTTATCACATTTTTTCTGGATCTGATCTTCTTTATGCTTCCCCTTTCCTAAATTTTCCTGGCAAATTCTATTCATTGAAGATTCACATTTATGCATAATGCTTGTAGAATGCAGTAGATAAATCTGCTCCTCAAGAATCAAAGAGATAATCTGGCTGATGCATGATTTAAGAGCTAAACTGTGAGTACAGACTACACACTGAAATATTAGGCTAAGAGATGTTTGATTATGAAAAATTTTGAAAACAGCAAAACTTGACCAACCAAATAAGCATTATCTTTTCAAAGTGGTCTAAACAAGAAGCTCTGTTTTTTTATTTTTTTTAATTGCCTGAAATGATAGGATATTCTTCTGAATATTCTCTCCACATGTTGCCTTTCCATTAAGTTTCATGTAAAATCCTAACTCCTCTGTGGATCTATATAATCTAATACAATTATCTCATTCAGATGAAATTTCTCTTCTGAATGTCAATTGAAATGAATATATATTTAAACAGTAGCATCCGTATGCCACTATGGTAGGCAGAATTCCAAGATAGTCCTCAAGTTTCCCATCCACTGGTGTACACACCTTCTATAATCTGCTCCCCTTGGGTGCAAGCAAAACCTGTAAATATGAAGGTATAATGCTTCTGTGGTTGGGTCACTGTATTAGTTTGCTAGGGCTGCCATACAAAACACCACAGACTGGGTGATTAAACAACAGACATTTATTTTTACATAGTTCTAGAGGCTAAAAGACAAATCAGGTTGTTGACAGAATTGGTTTAATTATGCCACCCCTCTCCTGCCTTGCAGATGGCTGTCTTCTCATTGTGTCCTCACATGGTCATCCTTTTGTCTGTGTTTCATGGGTGTTACAATTGCCTCTTCTTATGAAGTCACCAGTCATATTGAATTAGGGCCCACCCATACGGCCTCATTTTACCTTAATTACCTCTTTAAAGGTCTTCTATCCAAATATAGACATATTCTGAGGTACTTGGGGTTAGGACATCAATATATGAATATTGGGAGGACACAATTCAGCTCATAACAGTTAATAACAGTTACTAACAAGTTGATTTGAGTTCATGAAAAAGTAGATTATCTAGATGGATTGTCTAGATAAGCCCTTAAAAGGACTTGGTTTTTCCTGAAGTCAGAGAGGATGGAAGTATGAGAGAGCCTGGAGAAAGCCACTTGGCAGGGACTTGAAGAGGTCTGTGAGATGACAAATTTTTGTTTTAAGCCACTAAGTTTGTGGCAACTTGTTACATAGCAACAAAAAATGAGTATAGCCACCTAGGATATACCTCGTTGTACTGTATTTTTTTGTACTGCTTTTGTGATTCCAAAGATTCTAGTGCATTTATTATTGGCATGGGTTCTAGAGCAAGACTGTCTAAGTTCAAATCCTGGCTCAATTCTTTGAGCTTTGTGCCATTTTGCATGATACTCAACCTCTCTGTGTCTCATGTTTCTCATGTATAAACAGGGAATAAAATCATATCCCATAGTGCTATTATAATTATTAAGTATATTGATACATAAATACCTATCATCAAGAAAATTGTCCAGTATTTTGTAAACACACATTTTTGCTGTTACTGTACTGTACTGTAATATATAAAGACTTTGCTAATATACCTATTAATGTGCACCAAGATGAATGGTTGCTGACATATTGAAGTCTACTGTATAAAAGCCATAGTTCAAAGGTCTTTCATTAATGAGTCCTTATTTTACCCACAATTATGAAAGAGAATATGGCTATATTATAAATCATAGAAGAAGATTCTAGAAGAGGATTTCACATATTAATTATAGAAACTCAAAACAACAAAAGTAAAGATACTTTCTGATCATAATTTGAGAGCCAGGGAAATTTCAACATATTTCAATTATTTGATTCTCTTATTTCATAAAGAAGGTCAACAAACTGCTAAGTTTACATTTCCTCTTTTTTTATCTGTCTCTCTAGAGCCCCTTGGAGAATATGTAAATAAAAACCTCAGAATAAAGGAAAATTATAACAGTAATAAGCACTTCCCATGTGACAAGTATTCTGCTAGGCTACCTGCATATATTATGTTATTTACACAATTAACATTTTCTGAAGCAATTATTGTTTTTTTAACTTTTCATTTAAGAATAATTCTAGACTTACAAAATTTGTAAACTACTGCCCTTTACCCAGATTCCCCAAATGTTAATATTCTCAATTTTAACAGTACAAGGATCAAAATCAGGAAATTAACACTGATATAATACTGTCACCTAATCTAAAGACTTTATTCAAATTTTGCTAATTGTCTCACCACTGTCCTTTTTCATGTCCAGGATCCAATCCAGGCCCATGCACTGCATATCGTTGTCATTTCTGCTCAGTCTCCCTTGACTTAGAACAGTGACTCTGTCTTTCTTTGTCTTTCATAACATTGACACTTTTGAGGACTTGTGGCTAATTGGTTTGTAGACTATCCTTCAGTTTGGGTTTACTTCATATTTCCTCGTGATTAAATTCAGGTCATTCAGTTTTGGTAAAAATACGACAGGAGCGATGTTGACTTCTCATATCAGAAGGCTCATAATGCTAACGTGTCCCATTGTTGAAGACGTTAACTTGGTGTCTGTTGGGCTTTTTTACTATAAAGAATATTTTATTCCTTTTTAATTAATAACTATCTTTTGGGGATACTTTGAGAACATGCCAATATCATATTTCTGACCATACTTTTGCATACTACATTTTGATCATTAAGGATTCTTACAAGAAATTATTTTTGCAGCATTTATCAAATGGTAATTTGCTATTTTTCTCTTTTTGTTATGCTTTCTACAGCCTACTGTAAGGAAAGTCTTCACTTTATCACATTTATTTGTTATTCAGTTATTTGTTTATATTAACACAAAATCATGGATTATCATTTTATTCTACAGGTTATAAAGTAATTATTGCTAGTATTTACTTTGTGCTGAAATTGTTTTATATTTAGCCCTTTAAGCCCCTTTCACATGGCTCCTATGTTCTTTTGACTTGCCCCTATCACTTTCTGAGCACTTCTTATGTATTCAGTGTAAGATGTTCCAGGTTCATCTTATACTATGTCTTAGCCTGAAATTAGCCATTTCTCTCAGCAAACTTGGTTCCATATATTGAAGAATGAAATTTAGAAAACAAGTTATGGACTCTAGGTATACTCATTGGTACTGGGGTTTCATTGTTTCTAGGCTCTCTCAGAGATAGGAATATTTTATATCTACCTGTCTGTCTATCTATGTATCTATCTATCTAAATAAAACCATTATCTCATAGTGGTACCTGCTCCAAATTCTAATCTTGCTCCAAAAGATTTATTCTAGCCTTTCTCTTTCCCTTATAGTTATCATTACTTTTCCTTTCATTTTACGGAGGAAGAGTCGTAGGCCTTGGGAGATTATCCAGTGTCCCATGGCTGGTCGGGAACAAAGTCAGGATCCAAACCCAAGCTTTCTATTTCAAATCCTAAGCTCTTAACCACTAGGCTTTACTGCACCTCTGTGAATAGAAGTAGAAACACTTCTCCCTGGGAACTCTGCTTCTAAATAATTTTGTGGAATTCCATAAATGGCTTTAGATTCTCAACCCAAAGTTAGAAAGGCTGCCCAGTAGAAAACAGAAATTCTTTGGTCCAAATCTGATTTTATAATTGCAGAGGACAGGCAAGTTTGTTTACCTTCAAAAATCTACAATCAGTTAGTTCTTTAAAATGTACCTATATGTAATATCACTAAAAATACAGGACATAAAAGATATACTAATGCTTTTCTTGACCTTCAACAACAAAAGTTTACATGGAATGGAACTAACCACTTGGAGAACTATCTAGTCCTACATTTCAGCTCTTCATGGGTCAAGCCTCTATTTTTTTCAGTATTTCGGAAAACCATCTCCAGCCAAATAATAAAAAGCTTCCAACAATACCCATGATCATCTGAGTCTCTTGACCTTAAGCAGTTCATAAACTGTATCATTTTTCTCTTTCTTTCCGTTTTTGTTCTTGGAATTGTTTGAGAGTTTATAAAACGGTAAATTATACCCTTTTAGACATTTTTGTAATGCTTTCAGAAATGCAGTTTAACAATTTAAGGAATGTTTTGCCAATTGAAGCTAATAATTTTGATAAAAACATTTAGAATGCCATTTATTTACTCAAATGCATGTGTGTGTCTATATATAAAACTTAATCTAAATGTCATAAAGCATAAATCACATATGACATAGCTAATACCACATGTAATTTAGACGGTAATCCCAAATTAACTCCAGGTATAAATAACGTAGTTGAGCAGCAGTAATTTCTGATGTTACTCCTTTCTACCCGCAGTATGGTTGAACCTAATATTATTATCTTTTTCATTTGGGAAAAAAATCATTTTCTGACTTTTAAAAATTGATAGTTATTAATAATATATAATGATTATTCATTATCCCATCTTTCAAAGATGTAGTTTAAATAAAAAATAGGTCATCAAAATAGACACAAAAATATGAAAGATTTATAGAGGTAGATTTACAACACTTGTCAAAATTAATACCTCATAATGCCTCATAAAAGTATTTCATAAAGAAATGTCAACTCAGAACCTTTCTACTTTGGAGGAAGGAGGTATAATTATACCTATTGTGAGTAGGAGTTACAGTATATTGTCAAAAATTGTTAAAACTGATAAGAAAATGATACATATTTCCTCAAAGATTTAAATTTTCTTACATTCAACTGTAACTTATGAAACTTGTAAAAGGGCTGTTCCCACCAGATAAGTAAACTTGTTGTTATCATATAATTAATATAATCCTTGCATTTTATGGAGTACAAAATAGGATCAAAGTTGATACAACATGCATGGTAAATAAATCTAAATGATATACCACTGGCTGAGCTAAACCCATTACTTCCCTCAACCATAAGTGCGTTAGAACCACAAGAGTGCGTACCCCACCCAAGTGGGATTGGGCCTTGTTAATATTGCTTTGCAGAGAAAGTTGGATTGACTCACTGAAAGTCCCCTTCCTTCAACTGTTGCTAATGTTGCCTCTGGATGGTATTCCTGCTAACATAAGGATTCCAGAAGTCTGATGCAAACATGCAACATAGAAAGCATGTCCCAAAATCTGGAGACTCAGGAGTCGGAAGATAGTGCCTACTTACTGCAGTATCACTTCAATAGTTGAGGCTCTTTCCATATTAGAATTCTGGGATAACCAAGGCATAAGCTCATGCTCTGTGTTGATGAGAGGAAGAAAGAAAAGCAGTCACCCCTATTCCAGCATCACAGATGCTCCATCCTAATGTAGGACTTGTAGGTATCAATACAGAACCAGCTCTCACCTCACTGCAGGAAGAAAACTCTGATTACTGATTAGTTCTTAGTCCTTTCAGCACTTGCTAGAGGTCCAGAAATCAGAAACTCTCCCTCAAGGCTGAAGGTTGCATCAAGACTAACGTATCTCCTTTGCTGCAAACAGCAAAAATACTGGGGTATGCGAGAATTATTCACATCCTGGTTCTTCCACCAAGTCAGTCGCTGATTAAATTGCTCATCCTGACTTGACAGCCCAGAATAAAAAGTTCTGCTCTCTCACTGTACCAAAATTAGCCTCTAAAATGGTTTCCCTCAGAGTAAAAACCCACAATGATACACACATGTGCGTGTGGGAAGTTTCTTTAGCTTTGTATCCAAGTAATTAAGATTAGAGGACTAAGATTAGTGGGCTCTAATATGTATGAGCCTTGGTACTTTTCTACCGCTAAGTCTCAGTTTCAGCTATAATTTGGGAATAATAATGCTTGGGCTTACTACCTCTCAAAGTTGTTTTGAGAACAAATAATACAAAGAGCTTTAAAATTTCAGGTTGAAATAATTATAGAATTTATCACCTTAAAATGCTTCTCATCTGATATGATGAATATTAATTTTTAAATTACCAAAATTCCTGCTCAGGGGAAAAATTGTGTTGACAATTGACCTACAGGTCCAAATCTATCATGAATTTCACCTAGCAATTTTAAGTGACAAAATCCACTAAGAGGCCGGAGTTACTGCACATAACAGTTACGGCACATGTTCCAATATTGCTATTTAGCCTCATACTTGTATCATCATGCTCATCACTGTCTTTCACAGTGTTGTGTTTCATTTTTCTTCCTTATTTCTTCTTTATTTTCCCATATCCCAAGTAATACCCAAGGAATTGCTTAGTTACACCAAGATCTCCGATAAAAAGGCATCCGTCCAATGCAAGAATACAATTAACTTCAAAATATATATGGTGACTATTTTCCTTCCTGTCTCATGTATCTCCAATTTGTAAAACAAATTCACAGAACAAGTCCATATATAAACATTAATTTTCAGTGGAGAAGAAAAATATATTCCACAAGTTTTATATAGTGTCTTATATAACAATGCAATAAATAACTTTCATGTAGGATTTAAGATTATTTACCAAGCTATTGGTTCCAAGGGAAAATAGATAGGGTATATTATTCCAGTCATGAATGTTAAATATTTAAAATAAAGAATGCCTCAAAATAATAAGGTTAAAATTAGAGGTGACCTCAGGAGATGGTGTATGTGCCATCATATTTTAATAGCAGTTGGGAGATATACAGGTATTGGCTGGAATTGTCAGCCAGGCGTAAAGTCAGCATGAAGTCATTGCTCTAAGCACGTCCCAAAGCAGCAGGCCTTGAGTCCTCAGGACCTACCAATGTCCAGAGAAGACACAGAGGAGTGAAATGATGAGTTTTCAGGCCACCAATGGCCTGTTTACAAAAAGTGGACTTCAAAAATATGACTGTGAATCTCACTCAGGAGAATGGGACAACCCAAGACAGAGATGTGAATCTGGAGAAGCACAGAGACCTGGTCTCTCTGGACCAAACCCCCAAAATCTCGAGTATTTCCCCACAAACCAGGCATCAGCTTTCAAACCAGACGTGATCTTCCGGCTGGAGCAAGAGAAAGAGCTATGGGAAGAAATGAGAAAAATTTCTCATGACAACTACCCAGATTTGGCAACTAGACCTGAAAGGAGAAAACCATGTTCAAAGCAGAGAAATTTTCATGAATCCCTCTCATGGAGGAAAAATAGTCAGATTGACAAGAAACGAACTCTCATCCTTTTCATGTGAAATAACCTGAGGTTTGTAGGGATCAGTCATAGAGGCACCAGGAAACCAAGCAAAAGATGCTTGAAGGAAGTAGCATTCATCTAGGTGAAAGCTTTGACTCATGATAGGGTCTGTGAAAAGAGGAATTTAAGAAAAAGAGTGGTATGTTTTCCAGTTTCTCTTTACCTCAGATACAGTTAAGAAACCATTTTTATGAATATGTCTTGCATATTAACATTTGCTTTATTAATACCATCAGAAGAGCAATGCAGTGAAAAACACATGTGAACATAATAAAAGTAAAATATTGACCATATTTATCTTACAAGAACTCAAACAGAAGGTAAATTATATATATATATGCTGACAGTGTTTAATCTATCCAAGATGCTTCCTTAAATATACATACATAAAGATACTTAAGGCAGAATACACTTTGAATACAAGGAATGTGGGCAAGTTTTCACATGCTATGTTTATATGACATTAAAAGTCATTCACTGTATTTTCTTTTTGTACTTATAAAATCTGCCATTATAAGAACTTTAATTGATATCTGTGAAGTAGAAATCATGGTTTACAATGGGTGTAAAAAGTATCCATTTGTTTCTAAAAGAGTCATCAAAAAAATCTTTATATATTTTTAAAAAAACTATTTATCAACAATTTTTACAATTGGGATATTGTAAGAAAAGTAGCCTGTCTTGCCACAAATCTCTCCTTGTTCTAGTCCTCTTTTAAAAGGTTTTAAAATAATAGGAAAGGGAATTATGCCTATTCTTTCAAAACTCACTACTTTGACAAAGATATTCATTTTACTGGAGTCATATGTCAATATATACTCTGATTAAACCTTGAGAAACTTAAATTCCTTTTTTCAATAGGTTTAGAGGAAACTCAAAGAGAATTTTTTCCACCTGACCACGATATAATCAGTCTGGGTTCTAGAAACCATTTATCAAGTATTTTCCCCCAGAGGAAAAAAAAGAAATGAATGCTTATAATTTATTATGGAGTACCATGAAGTCCTAAAATATATGTAATGCAAAATCTGAAAAAACTCACTGAAGAACAAAAGTTGGATGTATGAACAATACTTTCTAAAAGTGGCTATTTTCAAAAAGAAATAGACTTCTAACCAATCTCTGTACTATCAAGTTAAGTGTTATTTCCTTGATCTCAGGGATGTTTCAAAGAAAAATTCATCATCAAAAGAACAAAAGCAGAGATAAAATAGAATAGACAATCTGAAACAAAGCTAATAAAAGGAGGAAAATTGAAATCATAAGTCAGAGCAAGAAGATTCAAATAATTGAAACTTGACAATTGAGATATAAAACACTGGAAAAGGAAAGTAAGTTCACATATTTTCTGACATGGTACAAAGGAGGAATATTCAGAACAGAAGCAGGCATTTTTTAATCAATCTTTTGAAGATTAGCTTATAAATAAGAAAACCAAAACCAAAAGGAATCTAAAAAGAGACTAACAAAATTTATGCTAAACTGGATTTCAAGATGCACTCAAGAATCACTAGTTTCCTCCACTTTTGGAAAAAATTTTTTAAGTACATATTTTTTTCCAGTACTGCATTTTTAAGTACACAATTTCCCAATGCCTAACACCTGGAATAACAGATACACATAGTAGGTGCTCAATAAATATTTGATTAAGGAATGAATTTAGATAATCAATATATTTTACACGTATATTAATTACTCAAGCAACCACCTGAGATATCTTCCTAACTACATCCCACTGATGCTGTAACAATCTGAATGATTGTGAACTTGATGTATGTATCAGCTCTAGAGAAGATTAGCTATGTAGACTCAAAGAAGCATCACTTCATAATATCTCTGATAAGCTATTTCAAGTATGTCTAAATCACCATGGAATCATGGTATTGATACAAAGGTTATGTGTTCCTTCGCTCTGTATTTTTTAAAATATAACTAAATTACACAAGCCTAAAAATCATGAACAATGATTGACCTTTATATTAAGAGATATTACTACTCAGTAGATGCTAAATAAGTGAGGCAAATAACAAATGTGTCTGAAGAGTTCTGTCATTGACTTTGTAATCGCAGGTGACTCACAACCTCTCCATGTGCCTCATTTCCTTATCAACAAAATGAAGATTAACAGAGCTGTCCTAATTTGAGGTTATTTTGATAAAGACAATGGCCAAATACTTTTTAAAGAGGAAGCTGAATGTAATACTGCAGTTTTTCAATCCATGATTCCATCTTAACGTAAATTAGGTCTAGTTTGTCACATGAAAAGATGAGCATGAATTCCAAAGGACATTTATTGATTCATATTGGGAAAAAATGGACATTTGTGAAAGCAGCCCTGTTTTTGACTTGATGGTACAGTGTGGGGGTACCAATTATATACGTATAAATCTCCTCGAAATATTTTAGTAATAAGCAAAGAATTCTGGTTTGCAACCTGACGATGCCTAACAGAATGAAGTCACCACAGAATTAAGCTTTATATCCATGGCAAAATCAGATGTTACTAATTCTGATCCTTGATTGTAGACTTGCCCTACTATATGACTGAAAATAAAAAAGGAAATAAAACTCAATTTTCTTACTAACAACTGGACACATTAGAGCTAATGGCTAGTCCTCAGGACATGTATCTCCAATCCATAAAAAAATAAGGGGTTTGTCTGAGGTTAAAAGGAGAAAAGATGCAGAAGGCTTGGTTCACAGACAATGTAAAAGGGTTGAAAAGAAGGATCAATTGCTTTTACATTTCATCTTGTCACTCAGATTATCTTCTGACCCAGACTGGAGAAACCTGTACAAGAGTCCTGGGGAGCAGAGGTGATAGGAAGGAACAAGTCAAAGAACTGATTCTGCAAAGTCTCTTCAAAATGAGAGAAGAACAGCAGGTAGAAATACAGGTTAAGAACAGACATGGAAGGTGGTACCTGTTAAAGTGGAGCAAAAGCAAATATGGGAATGAAAGGGGCACATGAGAAACAAGTTCTCCACTGGAAGTGAGCACAGTGACCAGAGAATGAGTGGATTAGGCTTTAAGTCTCAGAGGAAGAGATAAAAATATGAGATAGTTAAAAATGATAGTCATGCTTGATTACAAACACACAAGGAAAAATTCAAGTCTGATCTTTCCAGCTAGTTTTGCTTGTGGCAGCTAAACCAGAGAGATACAATTCTACCATTATTATTGTGATCCTATTTTATGGAACAAGCAGAGGACAAGAAAAAAAAATGCATTGAATTTTGCGGAAATATGATGACCAGGAAAGTAGATACAGGAAAATTGAGTACAAACTCTTATCTTATGTTGAGGTTTTGACCAGAGTCATTTGTTTACTTACCAGGTGGTATATAAAAATTACACTTTGGAGCTGAGGCTCCATGGCTTAAAAATGTAGGTTTTATCATAATGACCAAATAAATCTAGGAGACTTTTTTTTGGTAAAGCATCTGCCATGACTGCTGAATCTGAAAGTAAAAAGAACTTGCCCAGTTGTGAGTTCTCCCAAGTCTATTTAGTTATGCCTTCTAGTTCATCAAACTAATTATCATGAATCGTAAAACCCAACTTTTATCATGCCTGATGATTTAACATGCTTTATGATTAATTTTTCTATTTAAGCGATTGCCTTCTCCTTTGAGAAAAAACAATTTGGTGTTAAGCAACAGAGCCTTTTCTTGCGTGGCTCTTTTTAATATCTGTGCCTGGATGATTCTTGCACTTCTTATAATTTCCACTACAGTAGTCAAATATCTGTGGAAATCTGGTTTCTTTTATGAATTTAACAGAGACAGAGTTTGGAAAATAAATCAGTTTGACAAATGCATCTTTATTGGATTTTATGACCATACCATAACTCTTCAGGAGATGCTCTTCAGGAGATAGGAAAAATAAGCAGAGAATAAATATACCATTAAAATTCAAAATGCTAGATACAGAATGAATATAAAAGATCTAAGGGATTGTACAAGTTGTTGAGAAGAGCAATAGAAATGAAAAAGATGAGAAAAGTTTTTGGAGCCTGTTAATAACAAAGAAACAATTCAGCAGGAGGACAACAGGGTACAGATACACATGTTTAGGAAGACATTCTCTTCCAAGATGCCAAGTTTGAATTAAGTGAAACAAGAAAAACCTTCCTGTATACTCAGAGTGATGGAGAATGATATTCAAAGAACTGACAGTATATGTAGTAAGCATAGCTAAATTGTAGGCCACCTCAAGATGAAATGGGGAAACAATGAACATAACTGTTAGAACTCTCTATAGGGATGGCCAAGGTCCCAGACCGAGGAAAAACTCAAGGCTACTCTCTGATGATGAAAAATGGCAGTATTGTTTTCTAAGTGAAAAGACAATGTTTGGTTTTAGTCAGACAAGACTTACTGAAATAAAGGCAGCAAAAGAAGAGAAAGTCATACTATGATGGAATGAGTTGGTTGCTGAATTTCTAAGGACCCCATGAAGATTTTCAAATGAGCTGGATTCTCTTATTTCTGACATTTTTCCTGTAGCCCTTCACTTTGAACTATGTTTTGCATAACCATTTTAGATTTTCTTATGCTCACATGAGACTGTGTTATCAATTTAAGCTATGCTAAGTAAGGCAATATGAAGAATTTCTAACCGGAATTTTTAAAACTCCTGTGTTGATTCTATTTCTTTACCTTCTCAAGTTTATTTTTGTCTTTATAAAAGTTAGTTTGTCCTGTCTTTACCTCCTAATTATGTTTCCATTTTGAGCCTTTCAGAATGAACATGACAGACAAATCTAAAGAGCTAAATGTATATTTGTTATTAAATAAACTCTTTTTTTCTTTTTTTAATCACATTCAATCAACACATAATATCATAATATTTTACAAGCATAATTGTCTCCCAGTTATACCAGCAATATCAATAACTTACAAATTAATTTCTTTAGGGTTTAAATTTTCTTTTATGCCCACCCTTGCAATCGATGGGGAAATGGATATAACATAGTGCTATGGTTTGGATGTTGGTCCCCTCCAAACTTCATGTTGAAATTTTACCCCCAATGTTGGAAGTAGGGTTTCATGGTAGGTGTTTGGATCTTAGGGGCAGATACCTCATGAATAGAGTAATGACCTCTCTTGAGGATGAGTGAGTTCTCTCTCTGTTAGTTCTCATGAGAGCTGGTTGTTACAAAAAGCCTGGCACCTCCTCCCGCTTGCCCTCTCTGTCATCATGTGGTCTCTGCACAGCCAGCTCCCCTTTGCCCTTTGCCATGAGTAGAAGCAGCCTGAGGCCCTCATCAGATGTAGCTGCCCAATCTTGAACTTTCCAGCCATCAGAATCATGAGCCAAATAAACCTTTTTCTTTATAAATTACCCCGCCTCGTGTATTCTTTTATGGCAACACAAAATGGACTACAACATATATCAAGAGGGAAATCAGCCTATTTGCATACAGATAAAGGTTAACCTGTGTGCTATTAATTTACTTGTGGAAAAGAAGAAAGAAGACTGTTGTATGTCTCCTTCATCTTTGAATGCTCTCACTTCATAACAGTTACTGCGCCCTTCCAGAACTAAGATTTCTTTTCATAGCTATTATCACAGTCCAAACTCTGATCAGTTTTGTCTGTACCATTCTCTTGCTCCTAGCAACTGCTGCTGCTTTCTAACAGTCTGGGTGCTGCTGGATAACTTAGCACTCTTACTTCTCCAACAGGCTATTTTGGCAAGCAAAAGAAAACAACTACTTTTATATGGAAATGATCCTGCTTTTCAGTGAACTCTGAAATCATCCTTGCTGGGATTTGTAGTGCTACTTTCATAGCATCCTATATGAATATCAAGTGCAAGTTACTTAAGTCATTTCTAAGATCTCCATAATACTGGTTCCTTAAGCACATGGTTCTATATTTTTTAATCTAACAGAATAATTTTTCATGCTAATAAAGCTTTTTCTAATTGTAAATAACCATATGCGGTGCAAAAATTCCCCTGCATGAATTCCTTCCTCTAGCTTGATTTTATTCTACTTGCTAGGGAACTGATTCTTATTTAGGGGAAAAGAATTCTCCCATGAAAAGCAGTAAGCAACCTTTTAGATTTATTTCCCAAGTTCCAGAGAGCAAGCCAGTTCATTGAAAGCTACTTTACCAAAAGTCAATTCACCCAATACCTACTTTACAAAATGCCCAGTTTCTGAAAGGAACTCTTCTCTTGATCATTTCCCCCAGATTAGGGACCCCCCTTTCTCTGCCCCACCTCCCACCAAGTGTGGCTGTGAGGAGATAATAGAGAAACAACTGCAAAAAACCTTAAAATGTTATTAGTAAGATAAAATGAGAACCAGATAACTAAACCTTATAGAGATCTTTGAAAGTTTCAACACCCAAATAATCCAACACAAATTACTCTAAATTTTATAAATGTTTAAAGAAACATGAAAATTTTGCTAAGAAGTCATTCAGAGATTATCTAATTGATAAACTAGATTTTGGTGGATTGGATGTTGGCAAATAGATTTATGTTTGAAATTTCAAGGTGTTAGGCTAGAAAAGCCAAGGATTTGGTGGTTATCACTGTGTTGTTAATAAAGTTATGGGCAATGTGTCAGAAGCCAAGGTGGAGATAATATTTCTACCCAGAATACATTTACCCACTATTTCTGGTATCAAGAGCAGAGCCTCTCATCCCATAGGTGGATAAGGGAGGGAAGCACAAGGTGAGAATCTGGTACTTGCCTCTCCTCTGTATCTTGTGTCCTGTGTGTACAAGTCCTTTGCCCTACTTAGTAAGACTAAGTTGAATTAGATAGACTATTAATTTAATACTCATTGCTCACCCAGATTTCCTAGTATATGGACCACACAATTTACTTATCCTCTAAGACAAGGCTCCTTTGAGTCCAAGAAGAGTTAGCAGGAAGCCTCCCCTCAGCTGGGAGTCAGAAACCCTAACAACCAATTGCACAACTTGTTCCTGTAGCCTGATCTCTGTGATTTCTCTTAACTACTCCTCACCCTGGACATTTTTCCCTTCTTAATTTTTCCATGACTTCCTGTCCACTTCTCTAGTATCTAAATCTTAATTCATTATATTTCCAGATTATCCAGTAATAGGGACGACATGTCCATTGCAACTACAGACCTTAGCAAACAGTGGTCTTCGTTTGCCCTTAGCACACCAAGGATACTTCAGAGTGAACCCCCATGCTTTATCAGGCTATTCATTTTTGGCACTTGGACTGACATTGTTAGTGTCCATAAGTAGTTACTGCAAGAGGCAATTAACCTCCAAGGATGTTCATTTTTTTAAAAAAAAAAATGTGAAAAATAGTAATTGCTATGTGTTGACCAACTATCATGATTGGAAAGGAGTATCTTCACCTGGGGAAGAAAATAAAGATGAATATGTGCTAAATATGCTCATGAGTCCTAACTAATGCTCCACAAAAGCAAAACTGACCTGGAAATTCTCGTTAACAGCTGTTAACTAGAGAAACAAAAAGAGTTAGTTCCCATTGTTATTAAATGTCAATAATTTTCTTGTTTTAAAAAAGACATGAACAATTGAGCCTCATAAAAATTAGCCTTTGATTCTTTATGTATGCAGTTGGAGAGGAACATGGGCCAGAAGAACAGAGAGAGAAAAACAAGGAATAAAAATCAAACAGGCACTATAAGACTTAGTTAGCTATGGACAAAGGCTGTGGTTGGGGTTGGTACAGTTCAAATTTTATTCACTTGTATGATATTTTGAAGTTGACTTGAGGAATCACTATTATTATATCAACCACCAGACATATCTATTGGGGAAAGAGAGATGTTCAGAATACACCTCCACATTATGACCAAAGCAGGAGGAAGGGAATATGTCTACTCTACTCCAGTAATTATGTCTCTGTTGTGAGAGGCTGGGTAATATGGGGGCTCAATTAGATCGGTTGTGGCATTTGGTTTGGGAAGGACAGATATGATCCTCCTACTTCTTGGACAAGTATGTCTTTTTGGTACCAGGAACAGAGAATGAAGATGTGATAATACTTCCCAGAGAGATCAAGCCTAAGTTACCTTTAGCCCAACCAAAACTTAAGTGAGCAAAGTGAGCCCTGTACTGTCAGAGTGCCAAAATAATGGTATTACCACATGAAAATTGCTATGTACAATTAAGCTAATGGAAGAGAAGATGCAAAAACTAACATATAAATAAAGGTCTTTGGCTTTTCACAGGGCTTGAATGCCATCTTCTTAATAAGTATCTTGGATTGACTCTCCTGCCTACTGAGCCAAACCACACTTCTCTCCCTCCTCACACTTATTTTCCTCAAGGAACACCAGGAATAATAACAGAAGCTTAATGCATATTAGATAATAATTCTCATTATAGCACTATGAGATAAGTATTGTAGCCTTATTTGTAGGCTATAATAGTACAGAAAGGTTGGGTAACTTTCCTTGGACTATACAGTGAATCAAAGCCAAAGTCTGAGTTGGAAACTAAGCCTGAATGCATCCAAAGCCTGTGGTCCAAACTGGGTTTTTACCATATCTTCCAGGACCATCATTTGAGATCGTTTTTACTGTATCCTTTAACAATAAAAGCAAATATACTTTTCCAAGAATCTTTTTTCATCAAAGATATAATTTTTATTTGTTTGTATTACAGGCATCAACCTCCAGCTAACACACAATTTCCCACCACTACAGTCCAATGTGTGCCTGCTGCCAGAAGACATATGCTGTGGCTGAGATTGGATTGCATCTGAACATTTCATTTTCTTAGGGATTATATAAGGATAGTGGCTCATGGTGATGTGTTGTCTGTTTTAACACTAAAAAAAAATGTTCTCCAATTCCTTTGTGGAGGCAGAGCAGTAAAAGTACTTAGTATACAGGATGTGGAGTGCAATGATCCAGAGAAAAAAAGTAGCTATTTGATTTCCATCCACTTCAGGAGCTGGAAATTTCAGAGACAAAAGCATGTTAAAAACATTATTTTCTGATCTCTTTCTGAGACACTCATAAAACAGGCTTCCACTTGGAGCTTTCAATTTGCCCCTGAATGTTTAAGTGATTCATAGCTTGGATTGCCATGTTACTCCTAAAATGATAATTTGAAAATGCAAGAAGAGTCAGTAAGTGTTGAGTTGTTACATAATTTCAAGTCTTGAGGTTTCTCTAATATTTCAGGTCAGGTGAGTGAAAGTTTTGTCTTTTCCTGACCTATGCAATTGAGCCAGAAAATAGGGTATGCTTTGCATTTTGTCTTCTCTCTTGAAATTGTTATTTAAATACTATCAAAATATTATGCAAACATATCCACTTTTATTTCACATACCTTGGACCTGAGTTTCTCCTTAGGTCATGCCATTGAGTTCAAGAATTGATGATACCTAACAAATTACACAAATGTTACCTAATAAGACGCCAGTATCATGCACAACTATCAGTCTTACCAACAATGTTACATCAGCAAAAATCTTTATCAAAATAGCCACAGTAATCATGCAAAATCCCTAAGATAGCAAGTGAAGGAATAAGAAGGGTCCAGACGAATGGACATGTCAACACACAGGTATAGAACATAAGTTTGGGAAGAAGAACAGATAAGGAAAAAAGGATTAAAGGAGAATGAGGAAATATTTAGATGAGAGAATGAGTAGGTAATGCTGGATGAAAAGAAAATGTGCTTTTTGTAGGTGATAGACATGATAAAACAGGCTTCCTCTTCTATAAATTCATCTTGCCTACAGTCTTCCTTCCTTAGCCTAGAAACATGTTTTCCCCATCTTAAAAGCAACAAACAAACAAAAGAAAACCACATCCCTCAACTATGAGGTTTCTTCTAGCTAACGTCCCCTTTCTCCTTCCCATTTGTTAAACTTGTATGAATCTGCATTTATATTTCCAATTCCTCCCCTCTTGTTCCTTCTCAAATGCTACAATCAGCTTTCTGTTCATTTCATTCTAGCTCCTGCACTCACCATGATCAGTGATATCTTTGTTATGGAATTCAGTGGGTCTTTTCAGCTATTATCTTACTTCCTCTCTGCAGAATTTCACACTGTTGAGTATTAACTTTTTTTTTTTTTTAAGATTTGCTCATTCTTTGACTTCTTCTTAATTCCATTCTCTTCTTTTTTTTTTTTTTTTTTTTTTTTTTTTTTGAGACAGAGTCTCACTCTGTTGCCCGGGCTAGAGTGAGTGCCGTGGCGTCAGCCTAGCTCACAGCAACCTCAGACTCCTGGGCTCAAGCGATCCTCCTGTCTCAGCCTCCCGAGTAGCTGGGACTACAGGCATGCGCCACCATGCCCGGCTAATTTTTTGTATATATATATTTTAGTTGTCCATATAATTTCTTTCTATTTTTAGTAGAGACGGGGTCTCACTCTTGCTCAGGCTAGTCTCGAACTCCTGACCTTGAGCGATCCACCCGCCTCGGCCTCCCAGAGTGCTAGGATTACAGGCGTGAGCCACCACGCCCGGCCTATTCCATTCTCTTCTAATTATGTGATGGTTCTTTTGCAGTCTTTCTTTAAAGATCTTCCTTTTGTCACCTCTGAAATATTGTTTCTTGCAATTCCACCCTTGACCCGTATTTTTTTCTCATGTGCTGGGTGTACTCATGCATTCTTTAATTATCATTATATTTGGATGAATTCCAATCAGTAACTTCAGTTCAACATTCCTAGATCAATCCCCTCATTTCAAACTGTGTACTACAAATGTTTACATGAGAGCTTCTTAGGCATCAAGTATTTAACATTCCAAACTTATAGTAGCAATAATCTATGCATCAACACTACTTCTTGTTTTGAATTCACTACCTACTTGTATGTATTTATCCATTCAAAGAAGAAAAAAGAAATTCTTCCTAGATCTCTCTGCCTTATTCAACACCTACATTCAGTGTATCACAAATCATGATTCTTCAAATTCCCAAATATTTCAAAGTCATTCTACTCCACTACACCCTATTTCATCTGCTTCATTTAGGACTATGTCCTGGCCCTCTGAGACTACCACACAGTAGCCTCACATTTGATCTGTTAATAAAGATTTGCCACATGACTTATCATGCCCTCTTCATCTAAGTAAGTAGATCCTTAAATGCTTCCCTCTTATTTAGAGAATTTGACCCTAACTCTTAACAGGGCAATGAGGCTCTTCTCAACTTGACTCTGCCTGTTTTCCAGACTCAGTTTCCCTACTCTCTCCAAAGCAAACTATACTCTGTCCATACAGAACTATCAGTAGTTGCCTGTATGTACTGTGCTATATCTCTTCAAACTTTTGCATTTGGTACTCCTTTTTCTTGAAATTTCTTGCTCCCTTTACTACTTTTTCTGCCTGATTTATTCTATTTCATCCTTAAGACCGATTAAAACTTACAGCATCTGTATGACCTTCCCCAGATTCCCTGTGGAGTTGTTTGCCACTCTTCTTGATAACATAGCATATTTTACATAGCTCTAATCAAAACACCGGATTCCAACTTTTGGTTTGTAAGTCTATTACCCCTTAAACTGTGAACTGTTCAGAAGCTGTGACTATTCATCTTTATACCTATCACACAGTTCATAGGTGAAGTACTTGCAGACTAGCAGAGGAGAGAGAGAGATTCAAACAATCAAACGTGACACAATACAGTGTAAGAGACACATGCACGATTCCTGAATAATATGAGATAGTGCTACCGTAACAAATACAGAGGGGCATAATTAAAAAGTGATCCATTCCTCTCAGGAAAGTCAGGTTTACTCCTATAGATCTCATATTAAAGGATAATGAGTTCACCTGTTTTAAAAAAACAAAAGTGAAAGCTTTCAAAGAAGAGAACAATCAAGAGCAGAAGAATGAAAGCACGAGACAATAAGAAGTCTTTTAAGTCATTATGGTGGTTGAAGCATAGGTTGTGAGGAAGAGAACAGCAGGAGACAGGTCTTTAGAAGGACACAGGACCTACTGAGTTTCTAACAGCCTTATAAGCCTGCCAAGGAATACAGGCTCCTTCCAGGAGCCAGTGAGAATTACTGCAAGACTAAGCAAGATGAAAACACATGCCAGGTTTTGAATGTCAGGAAGATTATTCTGGCAGCAATATAGAAAACGAAATGAAAAGAGCAAGACTAGAGGCAGACAGATGAGCAGATTTTTGTCTTCTGACAGTTTGAGCTAAAGAGTAGAGGTTGAAACAAGAACAATTACAGACACTGAGAAGTTACTACAGCCAGTCACCATTCTAAGTCTATTTATTATCTACCTCAACTTGCAGAATAACACACTGAGGTAGGTGATATTATTACTATTACTTTCATTTTACAGTAAGAATATAGGAGACTTGGAGAGCTTTAAACAAGATGCTAAACAGGGACTCCAAGCCAAGCAAGCTAAGAAATTCAAAGCCCAAGTTCTTTTAAAAAAACCAAGAAACATGCTAATAGAATCCACAAGTCTTAGTAATTGATTTGATTAGAGGGAATTTTAACAATTTCTACTATACAAGTTGTTTTCAGGTCTTTCCTATGAATTTCAACACAAACTGTACATGTATTAGTTTACTAACTCTACAGTTCACTGGCAACCTCTTTAATGTCTAGAAAGACAAGATGTAAAATTAGGACTCATTTTTCCATTATATACACTATAAACACAGCAAAATAAAACGAAATGCACAGAATATATGGGATGATGATTAGTACTGCCTAGCCATAAACTTGGTATAGGGTCTTTTGCATGTCCTTCTCCCTCTTTCCCAGAACCAGTGCACAAACACATGAGTACTGCTCAAAGACTCATTGCATTTCCAAGAGACAATGTTTCACAGGAATTTTAACAAAAGGGATATTTACACAACATGTTATTTTCCTTCCTCTACCTTCAATATATAGCAGGTACACCAGAAGATCCAGAAAGACTATTTCTTTAAAATCACTTAACATTGTCAACTCTGTGTAGTGAGGAATAAAATACATACATAGGACAATGGTAATAATATGAAATGTCTTCTAAATATGATTAGTCTAGCATAGAACATTCTTCCCCACAGGGTCTTGTGTGCCATCACCTCTAAACCACTGAACAAATATTTTTGTTCCTGGTGTTTTATCTAAGGGTAGTCTACAATTCCAGTTTCAAAAGCCATTTCTGGGCTTGATGGCTCAGGCCTGTAATCTTAGCTGGGAGGTCGAGGGAGGAGGATCACTTGAGGTCAGGAGTTCGAGACTAGCCTGAGCAAGAGCAAGACACCATCTCTACTAAAAATAGAAAAAGTTATCAGGCTTGGTGGCTCAGATTTGTAGTCCCAGCTACAGGGGAGGCTGAGGCAGGAGGATCTCTTGAGCCCAATAGTTACAGTGAGCTATGATGATGCCACTGCAGCCTAGTGGGGCCAACAAAGCAAAACTCTGTCAAAAAAAAGCCATTCCTAGAAGACATTTCTTTTCTATAATTTATTTATTTATTTTTGCAAAAGTGCATTTATAGACGTGATTTTTCTAACTCTACCATATGTGGACAACTTTATATCTAGAAGGTCCAGATGTAGCAAAAATAGGGTTTTATTTTCAAAAGGCTAGGGAAGTGGCTTTTTAAATACTATATACAGAGGCTAGTAAATCCTTGCAAAGGATGGTAGGCACTTGCTCTTGGCCAAATGCGGTACTTTATTCTGCCTTTTCTCTCTTCCAATGTCAAGGTCTGGTGGAATGAAGACCACTAGACACTGCCCTGGTCACCTTTGAGGCTCCATTCAAGCTTGGGCACTTGGTCTCATCCAGATAGAGCATAGCAGTCCCAGCCTAGGTTCCAGATCTGTGCAGCCCATGCCTGAAGCCAAGATGGCCAAGCTCGGGAGGGCTTTGTGAGGCCACCATCCTTATAGCAGCCTAGAAGGGAGCTACCATGTGCCTAGTTCTTGGAGGCCACCACCACCAATGCTGCCCACAGTCACCAGGAGGGGTCAGGCCGCTGTAGCCATGGTGAGGGCCCTAGGTCTCCGCAGGTCATTGGCCTACTCAGCTCCTCACTTCACTCCCTGCAAGAATCCAGCCTAGTTTTTCTCAAATCACTTATTCTGAATGGCTCTGACTATAGCACTGTACCTAGTAATGCTCATACTGTTCTGTTAGGTGAGCATGGTTGCCAGGCTAAAAGAATTGACTCTCAACTGCCCAACATAGAAGAGAATGGAGAGATTCTGTGGCTTCAATACCCTGATGCATCATAATCACTGATTTCAAGCAGATCTGAGTTTAATTTTCTACATCCCATCATTCCAGGGGTGTTACCTGGAAAAGTTGCTTAATCTTTCTTGCCTTGAGTTTCCTACATCCACAGACTGTATTTAAGAACTGTTAGAAGATAAACAAGGCATGTTAAAATTTTAAAGAGTTTGAGCAGAGCAATTCATGAATTGGGCTGCTCCAAATAAGAAGTTATTGGGAGCTCCACCGAAGGTAGGAGGGGAAGGTTTTATAGGGTGAATATGGTAAGCAAGACAAAGAAGATATTTGGTTAAAGTGGAGCAGTAGCCTTATTTGGATCATTCCAGTGAAAAGTCCCTAGTCAGGTTCATTGGGAGTTTCTGATTGGCTGAGACACTTTATATTGTGATGGGTTTCTGTTTGTGTATTAGGTAGGACCTCAGTCTAATGGCCTCCCAGTTAATTATTTTAACAGAAATAATGAGGCAATGCATGTAAAACTAAATAGCTCATTACTTGACACATAGGGAACATTCAAAAGGCTTAATTATTATTCATTCTTTTTTAGAAATTGGAGGGATGCAGGATAGAGGAAAAGAAAGGATGTTAAGGTGGTCCAATTTAAGAATGTTGCTATTCCCCTAACCAAATTAATTATAATTCAAATTCCTTATATCTGACTTCTTCAGCACATCTGAATACCCTAATTCTTCAACCCATTAGTGGAAACAATTTATGTAACAAGGTGGTGGTCTCATGTTAATTTTTTATTCCAGCAACTACACATCTATACAAAAATATTCATTTGCTTTAAAATTTTCCAGCTCCAGGAAAAGATCAAATTCACTAAGTCAATAGAATGTAAGACTCTAGTGTCCAATGATTCTTTTTGCATCCAAGCTATTAAACTCATTATGAAAGCTTTGATCCCCTTGTAATACTATTAGTGAAGTTCAAATTTCTATCTCACAGCCAAGTTCTTCCTGCTGAGAGGCTGAAGTTGATTGAAGTCAGTAAAAGTTGGGTATGTGTAAATGATGGCAGCTTTGGTCTTTATAAAGTTCCTCCTATTTTTCTCTCCACCCAAGGAGTTTTTTCTTCTCTTTCATCTTAAGATAGAGACACTGAATACTGATGAGCCTTGTCTTCAACCAATCTCAGTGATGAATTTTTGGAAATCTCATTTAGATTTCAAACACATACACTCTGCATTTTCTGCAGGGTTACGTAATCTGCCAGAAATAATAACAGTTTCCTTTCCAGAGAGAGAATGAGCCAATGAATTTTACTTCAGATCTGTACCATTTGCTTCATTGTGATGTGACTTGTCTCATTTTGCTACTGAGATTCCATTTTTATGAAGTATGCTTTTTAAAGTTTTTACCAAATAGTAGGGGATTCCAATTGAATACCATTGAAGAAAGCAGAAAACAACAAAATGGCACCATTACCAACTCCTGATATACAAATTTGGGCTTCGGTCCTTGTCTTACATCTTCATCATCTTTGAAGAGATAGAGAAAAGCACAAACACTCACCCTTCTTAAGATTTATGTAAAAGACAGTAACAATAAGTGATTCTTTCCTCATTTGAATAGAAAGTTTCAGAAATGTTCTGTATTGCTACAAAACAAGCACAATTAAGTGAAACTATACTATTCAAAATAGCCAAAACATAAGAAGTCATGAATAAAGTAATCTGCACTTGGTCCCCATTGGTAAAGAGAGCAGACTTGTTGCTTGTTTGAGAAGGGATGAAGAGGGAGCAGAGGAACAAGGCAGGCACAAATATTTACCTGCATTTGTCAGATCCACAGGCTTTCGCAAACATTCAAACTGTGGCTACAACATAAAATGTATAGTTTGAATGAAGAGTAGAATCTGTGAATGTTTTCTTTAGTAATAAATCATCTATTCTGCTTCTTTATTTTTTAATTCTAAAGGAAATAGGATTGAAATGCTTCATGTACAGAACCAGCCCTGGCTTTTGTCATTCCATACATCCCAATTGCAGAAAATATTTCTTATTTGATTGACAAGAACAATAATACACTGCTCTTTTGGAGAAAATAAATGTCTATTGAAATTGGATAATGACCTATACTACCATATCTCTGGTACTTGCTGAAGTAGAAATTTGAATGATAATACCTTATAATTAAAATATGTATGTATTTTAAGAAAATAATCATCAATTTCATTTCTATTTATATGTCTCACCATTCCTCTAGTGTTCAGCCTAAATTTTCTCTCTTCCATGAAGCATTCTGTAATTTTCCTAATATTGAATGTAAATTATTTTCATGTAAAGGCCATACTGTATTGATAATTTCTCATTTTTATTGTTATTTATCCATTCATCAGTTGATAGATATTTCGGTTGTGCCCACTCTTTGACTATTTTGCATAATGCAACTATGAACATTTGTGTGCCAGTTGCTATATGGATACGCTTTTAATTCTCGTGGGTATGCACATAGGAATGGAATTGCAACTGTGATTGGCAGAATCAAGGTCCACCAAATATGTCTACATGCTAATCCCCAGAAGCTGTGACTATGTTTGATTACATAGAAAAGAGGAATTAAGGTTGCAGATGAAATTCAAGTTGCTAATCAGCTGACCTTAAAATAGGGAAATTAGCCAAGATTATCCAAGTGGATCCAATATAATCACAAGAGTCCATAAAAGTGGAAGAAGGAGCAGAAGAAATTGAAGGGATTTGATACACTTACTCTGCCATGGGGAAAGCATGAGTCTCTAGAAGCTGGAAAAGCCAAGAAAATGGATTCTTCCCTAGAGATTCTAGAGGAAATACAGACCCACCAACACCTAGATTTCAGCCTGGTGAGATCTGTGTGAGACTTCTGATCTACAGAATAGTAAGATAAATTTGCACCGATAAAGCCACCAAATCTCTGGCCATTTGTCAGAGCAGCAATAGGAAACTACACTGGATCCTATGGTAGCTCTGTGTTTAACACTTGAGACACTGCTGAATGGTTGTTTTTAAGCTGCGATACCATTTTACGTTCCCATGACCAAAGTATGAAAATTCATATTTCTCCACATTATCACCAATTCTTATTATTGTCCTACTTATTATTATTATAGCCATCCTAGTGAGTGTGAAGTGATACCACATTGTGGTTTTGATTTGCATTTCTCTCGTGACTAATGACATTGAGCATCTATTCATGTGCTTGTTAGCTATTCTGGGCCCTTTGAAATTTCTTCACAAAATCCCACTAGGATTCTGAAAGGGATTGCATTTACTCTGTAGACCAATATGGGGAATATTACCATCTTAATGATATTAAGTCTTCCATTGACCAAATGACAGACTTAATGTTGTTAATATGTGATACTCCCTAAATCCATACACAAGGGATTTAGAAATTAATTTCTTTCAATGAAGTTTTGAAATTTCTAGTGTATATTTTTTATCAAATTTATTCCTAAATATTTCACTCTTTTTGATGCTATTTTTAAATGAAATTATTTCCATTACTTGAATTAATTTAGTTTACTTTGCTCTGTACTTTTAGAACTAGAATTTCTCTTACTTACTGTGGCCATTTGAACAAAAAATTGCCAGTAGCCAGGTTCCTAGATTTTTCAGAAAAGATCAAGTTGTCATAATTACTCTTATGAGCATCTGACTAAAGGACAAATCTTCTAACGCAAAGTAGGGGCTTTAATAAATCACTATGTATGGCCACCGCCATGACCTCTCTTACACAACAAGGTCATAGTTCACCACGTGGATTCCCCTGTGATTTTCAAAGTCTGAAATACAGCATTTTATTATGTCTGATTTATTAGGGGTTTATCTCCATTTAATGACAGATTCTAAACGTCTGATTTTTTCAACTATTAGAAAATATTAATTAATATGCATATTATTCACACTTTTCTAAGCTTCATATAGTACATTAACTTATTAATGACTTCTCCTATATACAGTAACATAAATCATTTGGACTGTCAAAGATATTATGCACACTCCAGTAATGATTTGCCCCCATTTTTAACTTAAAATTCTCACATGCTATATATTTTGTTTATATTTCATCATAATTTGCTTATAATCCTTTACTCATTCAACAAATATTTATTTAGTCTCATCTACATGGTCAGTACTATGCTGGGCAACAAATAGAGATAAGGTGAGAATAACAAATATCAGATGGAAAAAATAGCACTGAAAATAGTACATTGTTTTAATAAGTTTTGTTTCAAAATAGCATGTTAGAGAACTATTGACAGAGATAGCTCATATCTATTATAGTTGAGAACAATTATTCCATCCATTAATTTATCTATACATATGTACACACATGCATGCATTTGTTAAACCAGTACTTACTGAACACCTTCTATGTTTAAGGCTTCTTGTTAACTTATCTTCAAATTCGCAAAAACTAAATGAATAAAATACTATTTTATTTATTCTAATGTTGGTAGAACCTGAGCTCAGAGAGGCCAAGTACTTTCCCCAGCGGCACAATTCAAGAAATCTTTAATACCTAGTCTTCTATTGTCTCCACTAAATCATTTGTCTAGTCTTTCAAATAAAATATAGAAATTATACTTATCTAAATGTATTTATGAGGGTATGTGTGAATAAATGTACATATTTAATAGGTTTTTTACTCTCTGCCTATTAATTTTTAAACATGACTCACATACAATAAATGCATAGATCATAAGTGTATTTGATTAGTTTTGAAAAATATACACATATGCATAATATATTAAAATACATATACATCATTGATGTGATAAGTGATCAAATATATAATTGATAAAATGATAAAATATATCATAAACATATATGATCTTTGTATACTACCACAATCAATATATAAAACATTTCCATCATTATTTAGATTCCTTCTCAGACAGCCTTCCCCCACCTAAGGCATCTTCTCTCACCACAGATTAGTTTCGCTAGTGTTTAAATTTCATATAACTGACTCATAAGGAATGAACTTTTTTTTCTGTCTGGCTTTGTTGTTCAACATGATATTTTTGAGGTTTGTCTGTGTTACTGCCTATGACAACAGTATATTCATTATCATGCTTGAATAGTATTCTATTGTATAACTGTATCACAGTTTGCTTTGTTATTCACCTGTTGTTGAAAATTTGGATTCTTTGCCATTTGTGTCATTATTAATAAGGCAACTATAAACGTTTTTATACATTTTTGTGACATATACTTTTATTTTCCTTGGGTAAAAACTATGGAGACAATAAAAAGATCAGTGGTTAACAGGGGTTAGGGCAGGGAAGGACAAAAGACAGAGCATTTTTAAGATAGTGAAAATACTCTTTATGATATTATAAGATGGGTGCACATAATTACATATTTGTCTAAACTCGAAGAATGTACAACATCAAGAATGAACCCTAAATGGACTTTTGATGATGGTGATGTGTCAGTGTAGGGTCATCAGTTGCAACAAATGTACCACAGTGGTGGGGAATGTTAGTAATGGGAGAGATTACGCATGTGTATATAGGACAGGGAGTATATGGAAAATCTCTGTACCTTTCTCTTAATTTTTCTGTGAACCTACAACTGCTCTTAAAATAGTTTTATTTTTAAAAACTCACAAATAGGTTACATGGATTTAGATTAGAGAAAACCACTGCTCACTTGCATAACAAGCCAACATATAAAACAAAAGAGACTTGAGCCAGCTTCTTGAAGAAAAATTATGACTGGAAACAAATTAATTTGAGAAAATATAATAAGGATAAAATGTTATCTCCTCAAAGGATACCTTGTTGTATATGAAACTTGAGTCACGTTACCAGGTCTAAATCATTTCAAGGAATCTTCTATAGTGTCCTCTAACCTAAAATCTATTATTTTAAATATATATGTGGCTCTCCAATGTCAGACAGACCTTGATTCAAAGTAGAATTTCCTAATTTCCCAACTTGGGCAAGTTACCTAACTTCAGTATATCTCAATTTCCAGCTGAAAATGAGAATAAGAGTTGTTAGCTTTCAATATTGCTGTATTTATCATGTCCAGCATATAGTAAGGACTTAGCAAATAGCAATTCTGACACTCTACCTGGTCACAAAGAAAACAGCATTTCTTTGGGCTGAAACTTACTGTCAAAGTTGTGGGGTAAACATTAGATAAGATTTATTCTTTAGAATAAGAAATAGAACTGAATGTGAAAGGTATACTACAATTTTGAGTATGAAACTGGGATGACTTGATGGATGGTATCCCTGAACCAATTTCCTATGGTCTCTATTTGCATTTTTTCTATATCTGTAAAATAAACGAAGGGCTTGTACAACGATTAGGCAGTTAGAAAATCCACCTAAAAGTTGGCCAGCCCTAATAATGTCGGATGCTACTAGACGAAGTTTTGGGGATTCTCCTTCGATCTTTCAAAGAGTTATTAAAGCCAATGGGCTAAGCCCCCAAACTCTCTCACCCTATGTGCCATTCTGGAACTGTGATAGCCAGAAGGAACAGGATAGTGCAGAGGTGACATAATTGCGAGTCTGGATGAAAAGAACATCTTCACATGTAAAAAAAAAAAAATCAGTACATTTATAGATAGTTAAATTATCAAGTATCCTCCAGGTTCCACACATTTCATAATAATCTTTTAAAATAATTGCCACCACTTGAGTAGTACTCTCAGAAAATTAAAAGACTGTCAATTTATTCTCTAGCTTTTAAAATTCCATCACCCATTTCCCTAAGGTAACAGCCAGCAATGTCTTAAATCTCCAAAGATGTAGTCACATTTACATTATATATTACATTAATATTTTCCTCACTTCCTTAGTTAATTTTTTAGAAAGTAAGTATAGACTTTTAGTTCATATTAATGTAGTGTGTGATTAACTATCCTCCACTTCATTTGGAGTGTTTTTATTGGCAAAATGGATGTCAACGTTGAAAGGGGTCCAGTAGGGTAGAGCACTTTTATATTCATTTGCCACAAATTAAGTAATAATAATATATAGTAAAGTAATATATTTTGCCAAAAAATAGAAGTAATAATTTTCCTCATTACTTATTACAAAGAAGGAAGAAATGTTTTCCTAAAATTTTAAGGTTGCAAATTTCTTTTCCAAAAATAAATTTTAGCTGAACATTCAGTTTTCAAGTTTATAACTTAAGCGCTTGCTACAGGTTTTTTTTTATAGTATGCACAGAATGTTTATTTAATGCCTGGTTTTGTCTTGCACTATAGGGTTCAACAACACTATTAAAACCTTAAAATTTCAATTGAAATTTTCTTTCATCAGACATGCAGATGTGAATCTAGCAAACTAAGACTAAACTTTGTTAAAGCAATAGCTGTCCATCAGGCTCTTCTTTTCCTTTTTCCTATAATAGGTTGAGAAACATCACATGAGTAATTTATCAGGTCCACGTGTCACTGGGAAAGACAGGATTGCTATTTATCCCAAAACTTCATGAAGATGTGTCAAAGAGTAGTTTGTCTCCAAATATCTGTTCCCGTCTTCCTTACTTAGAAAATATCAAAACTTTTTTTTTAACTGAGCATTCAACCACTCGGAATAAAAATACATTGTCCTGCCCTCCCTGCAGCTAGGTGAAGGCATGTAACTAAGGTCTGAACAAAGAATGTAAGCAAAACAGTCACACCTGACTTCAGAGTGAAAGAGGAGTCTGTCCCTTCTGCCCTCCCGGTGCCCCCATGTGCTGGGATGTGGTGAGATGCCTGGATCTCACACGGCCATCTCAGCCCATGCAGGGATGACTAGAATACAGGCTAATCATGTGACCATTAATTCAGTTAAGAGATACGTTTATGTAAAATGGAAAAGTGGATAGTTACCAAGATAATGTAAAGCAGATACTTATTTCTCAATATCTCTAACCCATCTCATGAATATGTTTGTTTGGGGCAATACTTGCTTCAAATCTGGAATGCAAATTGTGTTATTGGATAGTCTGACAGGCAATCAGGCAAATATTTTGTCAGAAATGAGATATCTAAATAATGCCTAGTTTTTTTCCCCCAAAAGAATGTTTTACCCATCTAGGGAGCTTACTTCTAGCACACTAAATAGTATCTGAAATATAATCCCACATGTTTAAGATAATCACATTAGTACCAAATACAACTGCTGATATTCCTGAGATCTA
This sequence comes from Eulemur rufifrons, assembly GCF_041146395.1. Taxonomy (NCBI): domain Eukaryota; kingdom Metazoa; phylum Chordata; class Mammalia; order Primates; family Lemuridae; genus Eulemur; species Eulemur rufifrons. Next base: position 31,965,427 of record NC_091010.1, on the reverse strand, counting down.
ACACTTCTTTGCTTTCTCTCCTGTTGAATCCATCAAAATAATACCCGTGAGTGATCAAATAATTTGCACCTACATTTTGTTGAAGCTTTGTTGGATATGGATATAGGAAATGAGAGGGCTGATTAAAGGAAACTGAGAAGCCTATAAAAATAGCCACAGCAGAGAAACCAGAGACACTTCTCATGGAGAAAACAAAGTTTTACAAATACTCCTAATATATGTATTGAAATCATGAGAGCCGAAAGGGTCATTCATTAGCATTTAACCTTGATGTTACTTAGTGACATAGATAGCATTATCTCTCCGCTGTCTCACCAGTTGGAACAGACTCAGAGCAAAGAAGGATGTCCTGACCTCCCTTTCTAGAACACTTTATCCCAAACACTCTGAAATGCACTTTCCAAAAATGAATCATCCTTTAAAGAGTAAATTAATCACAGGAAAAGTAAGAGAACGGCAAGAATTTTTTTATTCCAAATACATTACACAAATACCTGCAACAGGGTCAGTTTTCATTCATTATTTGTAGAATGCTTGAGTGACTAAGCCAAAGAAGCAACAGTCAAAAGTTCACAAGTGCGCAGATGTGGGTCTTAAAGTTTAAGGAAGAGCTGTTCTAGAAATCATATTTGGTAAATAAGCAAGAACCGAGGTCAAAAAATAGGAATACTGTGACAACAGCAGTGTCTTATACTACCTCATTTATCCCTCCCAACTACCCTATCAACTCATAAGTTTGTACCCATTTCAGAAATGAGAAAACAGAAGGTTTTTCATACCCATAATAGGGTTATGAATTTTCCCAACCTCACAGGTGTTACAGAATTGAAATCGTTATAATGTAGAGAATCACAATAGCAACAAGCCAGATGTGGTGGCTCATACCTTAAATCCCAGCTACTCAGGAGGCTGAGGCAGGAGGATGGCCTGAGACCAGGAGTTCTAGAATAGCCTGTGAAATATAGTGAGACCTCCATCTCTAAAAAAATATAGAAAGGAAGGAAGGAAGGAAGGAAGGAAGGAAGGGAGTGGGGTAGGTAGGTAGGGAGGGAGGGAGGAAGGGAAGTAAGGCAACAAAAGCAAAATCAAATAACAAGATAGATACAAATTTACAAAGATCAAGCTAATCCCTTAACGATGTTTGAAATAACTAATAAAAATGCCAGAATCCCATTGTTTAAGTTATGTAGAATTGGCCATAGCTCTTTCAGACTGGACTACTATACTAAATATCAATAGATTTAAAACCTATAATTAAGTATATGTTATTTTAGCAATTTCTTCACTTTGGTTGAAATAGAAATGAAATAACTTACCTTCTAATAAATGTTTAATATACCCAAATAGTACTGGGTATATTACTAGAATATTGGAATATTATCAGGATATTGGAGGTACAGTGAAATCCCTTTAAAAATGTGTTAAAGCACAATTCACAACCAAACTTAATACGTTCTTAAAAATGTAGTAATTATTGGCTGATTTAGTGATAATAAGTACTATCTTGCACTTGTCTTTTATTTTATTTAGTTACCATGTTTTGAAAGAAGTGCCTCAACTTACAGTGTACTCACAGAAGCAGTATACTCTGGTGGTTTAAGATTACAATCAGATTCCCTGGGTTTCACCACTTGCCAGCTATATGTCCCTAGCAAAATCTGTCAGTTTTTCTATGCCTCAGTTTTTATATATAAAGTGAAGAAGATAATAGTAATTATTCCATAGAATCATTGAGAGGAATATATCTTAACATATGTAAAGTGCTTAGAACAGAATGTAGCATATATTAAGCCCTCAGTAAACTCTAGTAATTATTATAATTATTAACTAATCTAAATATAAAGTAAGCTATATTATGATGTTGTTTTGTTCTGTTTCCAAATGGAAGAATTTTTTTCACCTAGACTGGTTCATGACTAGTCTGGCAAGTCAATTAATTTCTGCAGCACATATGAAAGGTTTCTATGTGCTTTTGGGCTCCTCATTGGCCAGCAACTTAAGTGCAAATTTAGTTTAGCTCATTAGTTGTTTCTGATGGATGTAAGTAGAAAGTACTTTCATACAGAATAAACTTCTGTAACAATGAAAACAGTATGAGATATATTTTTTCTAACACAATATAAAAATATCAGGCTTATTTTATTATACTGAAAATCAGAGCTGTTTTCAGGTTCCAATATAGACTAATGCGTTTGAATTATTGGGGTGCAGCCACAGTCTGAACTACCCAGAAAAGTTCTAATTTTTCTAGCATTTGTACTCTTGAGATCTGGTCTACAGGCTATCGGAAGCACTTGTACAGTCACAAAATCATTTCAGGAAAGACTGATTCATTTTAGCCCTTGCCTCACAATGGTGATACCACAGTATCTACCAGCCCTCCTGAATATGTAACCCAAAAATGCATACAGCGGATATTTTTCTGGTGAAACTAATGAATAATACATATTTAATTCACCACCTTTTTCCATGTCCTTTCTCACCACTAAACATAAACCACTTCCCGTATTTGTTGTTTGCACACAGCAAAAGCACCACAGCATAATTATCCTGTCATTTAGAACACAAATATAACTTCTGTGGTGATGGGATCTTGGTCAGTGGGTGCAATGCAAAAAGTTTCAGAAGACAGAATACTTATTGACTAGTATAAAGCAATGATGATGATTTCTCAAGGGAAATACACATAGTTTCTATAAATGAAGACCAATCAGAAATTCAGCCCATTAGTAAGAAAACGCAAGTTGAAAATAAATGAACAGTAGAAGAACACTAAGCTTAGTTTGATTAATTTTCTTACCTTCTCTCTACTAAATATTTTTATTAAGCTGCCAACAAGAAGTCAACATACTATGTGACATTTACCGTGTTTAATTTCACCAGGAGGAAAGGAGAGGGAACACACACATACACACACACACACATACACACACACACACACACACACACACACACACGGCTGTAAATCACCAGAGAAATAGCCAAAGGGAAGCTAGAAGCTAAAGCTTGGGAGCCTGGATAATGTTGATTGACTGAGTAGGTCATATCAGTAAAGTGCGAATGCCAAAATAGGTTTAAAACCATCAGTGTATGAGGTAAGCTTGATTATAAAAAATTGAGAGCCAAATATGCTAATAATCATGATTTTACTGATATCCAAGACGATAAACTTAAGGGAAATATTCCTGAATGAAATGATTGAAATGAAATTGGATGAAAATCCAGTTATAAGTATTTGACCACTTCAGGTCAAATAAAAGCAAGTGCATGAAGAGAAATAATCTTACCCTGACATGGGAGGGACTAATTGCCCTCTTAGCTTTTCCTAGATACCAGTTATGTTTCTTTTTGGCCAATTTTGAGAAAATATTTAGCAAGGTATATCCTTGAGATTTTTAAATTCACTTCTTTTACTGAAGCAGGCTGTATTCATAAATCACTGATCCTTGGCCACATTAGTTTTACATTTCAGCTCTAGTAGAGTCCTGGGTATTTTCACTAATGTCCTAGTCCATTTTCAATTCTGTACAAGTGCAGAGGGAAAGATATTTATCTCAACTAAATGTCAAAAATTACATTTTGAATTAGCATGCCTTGAATTCCTGACCTCTGTTTTCACCTCTACTTTGTTTGTTTCATTTTGAAATAGTGTATTTGTGATTCAAGTACAGTAGTAGCAGAAAATCAAGTCTCTGAATAAAAGAGTTTCTTTGTATGTTTATGCATCTATAATTATAGAAGAGTTTACAAATAGAAATGTTTTAACATCTTCAAAAAGCTTGCTTTAGACTTTTAAGCATATTTTTTCACCCCAGAAGATTCTTTTTTAAACTTTCAGCATTATTTAGGTAATTAAATAATTAACATACAATGAACTGCACATATTTATTGCATACAATAAGTTTTGACGTATGTAAATCCATGAAACTATCAACATAATCAAGATAATGAATGAACTTATCTGTTAGTACCCAAAATTTCCTTTTACTCATTAGTAATTCCCCATTGCACTCCTTCTTGTTCCCACCATCTGCAAGTGATTACTAATCAGTTGCTAAACATTAATTTGCATATCCTAGAATTTTACAGAGTGTAATCATACATTATGTGCTTTGTGGTATTTTGTGATTCTTCCATGTTGTACTACATATCAAGAGCTCATTCCTTTTTATTGCTGAGTAATAGTCTATTCTGTGGATATATAAGAGTTTATCCATTCACTTCTTGATGGACATTTAGGTTGTTTCCAGTGTGGGGCTATTACAAACAAAGAAGCTATGAACATTGTGTTTAAGTTTTTGTACAGACATGCTTTTAGGCATGGAATGGCTAGATCATATGGTAGGTGTGTATTTAACTCTTTAAGAAACTGTTAAGCACTTTATCCAAATGATTGCACTATTTCATACTTCTCTTCAGAATGTAAGAGGGTTCCATTTGCTCCAAATCCTTGACAACATCTGGTATGGTCAATCGGTTTAATTTTAGGCTGAAAGGTATGTAATGGTATCACATTGTGATGTTGAGCAGGCAGTCAAGTTCAAGGGAGTCTTGTTTAAAAATATAAATCTGAAGTCATCAGCATAGGAAAGATAGTTGAATAAATGTAAGTAGAAAATAATTGAAAAAAATTTTTAAAAATTTTGAGATTAACTGTCTCCAAGAGTTGAATCAAAATACTTGCTATCATTATTACAGAGTAAAATGGCAACCCACATAATAAGATAAAATATTTGGTTTTGGGACAAAGACATTTGTAATGTCTTTTAATCTAATTTTTTTAAAGATTTTCTCTGGGTTAAACTGTTTGATTACAATATAATGTAGTTGTAGCACTTGCTATAGTTTTGTTCATGTTTCTGTTTATTCTACTTTGGAATCACTGTTTCTTAAACATATGAGTTTAAATTTTTATCAATTTCGAGGGAAAATTGCTTATTATTTCTTCAACTTTTTTCTTTCATACTCTCTCTTCTCTTCTCCTTCAGGAACTCAAACTGTATACAGGTATTTCGTGCCACTTCAATTTGTCCCGCGACTCTACTCTCTGTTTATTATTTTTTTAATTCCCTGTTTTAGACTGAATAACAGCTCCCAAATATATCCAGGCCTTAATAACTGAAACCTGTGAATATTACTTTACATGGCAAAAGAGACTTAGCAAAATGATTAAGAATCTTGAGATAGGGAGATTATCCTGGATTATCTGGGTAAACACTGAATACAGTCACAAGTGTCCTCATAAAAGGGAAGCAGGAGATTTGACACATGAGAAGGTAATGAAGAAAGATGCTATGCTGCTGGCTCTGAAGAGCAAGAGAGGGGCCACAAGCCAAAGAATTCCAGGAAGGCAACTCTGCAAAATAGCAAAAGCAAGTACACAGATTCTCCCTTAGAGCCACCAGTAGGAATACAGCCCTGCCAACATTTTGATTTATGCACAGTAAAATTGATTTTGAGCTTCTGACCTTCAGAATTGTAAGAGAATAAATTTTTGTTCTTTTAAGTCACCAAGTTTGTGATAATTTATTATAGTAGTCATAGAAAACTAATACAATCCCTGTTATCTCTGTATTTCATTTGGGATAGTTTTGACTGCTAAACCTTCAAGTTTACTAATCATTTCTTCTGCAGTATCTAATATGTTAGTCCCATCCAGTATATTTTACATCTCAGACCTTGTTGTTTTCATCTACAGAAATTCAATTTAAGTATTTTTCATGTATTACATATCTCAACTTAACTTTTTGAGCATATGGGCTACATTTATAAAAACTTTTAAAGTCCTAGTCTGTTAATTCTAAAATCTGTGTCGGTCTGGGATAGTCTTAATTTATCAATTTATCTCCCTAATTTGGGCATTATTTTCCTGATTCTTTGCATGCATGTTTATTTTTCGTTGAATGCCAGACATACTGAGTTTTAATCTGTTGGGTGCTAGATAATTTATATCTCTATAAATATTCTTGAGATTTGTTCCATAACATAGTTATTTGGAATCAGTTTGATTCTCTTGGGTCTTGCTTTTAATATTTGGTAGTTGAGACCAGAGAAGTAATCAGTCCAGGGCTAATTATCACCCACTACTGAAGCAAGCCCCTTCTGTGTACTCATCTCAGTGCCCCATGAAACTTGAGAGGTTCCAATCTGTGTGGTGAGAACAGGCACTTTTCCCAGTCCTAAGTGCCCAGCTCTGTTACCTCTAATCCTTTTGTTGTAATTCCTCCTATTCATAAATTCTACTGTCCTTCATACAGAATAGTCTATTCTTTCCTGAATACCTTCTGGTTTTTCTTTCTATGTCCCTACCAGAAATGGCTCTCTTTTTTCTCTGCATGATAAACTACTGTTCACCCTTCAAGATTCAACTAAAATAGTACTTTCTCTGTGAAGACCTCCCTGATTTCCCTATACACGATGGATGATCTCTCTTCTAACATTTCTTAGAAGTGTGCTCATCCTTGAAGCATAGCACTTTTTACATTTTGTGGGGTTTTTAAATATTTAAAGCATCTGACTATCCAATCAATAGTAAACTTCTCAAGAATAAGGATCATATATTATGCATCTTTGAATATATAATTCCTACCAGAGAACTAACTACATAGTTGTTTCTCATTAACTATTTGTTTTATAACCATTTCTATCATTGGTCCTTCCTTCTCAGGTCTCATATATGGAAAGCCATCAATTCTAGATGGCACCTCAAATGCCCCAATCTAGAGCTCTTACTGGAGATTCTCCCTGGGTTTATTCTATTTGTTCCACTTCATATATTCCTTTCCATCCACTCTTATCCAGTATGATTTGTACTACTCATTGTTTTAGAGTTAGCTTTTCTATAACTTCCAGGATGAAATAAACATGATATCTTAGACCACAGTGTTGCTATATAGGAATACCTGAGGCTGGGTTATGTATGAAGAAAAGAGGTTTATTTGACTCATTGTTCTGCAGGCTATACAAGAATCATGGCACAGCCATCTGCATCTGGTGAGGGCCTCAAGCTGCTCCCACTCATGGAAGAAGGCGAAGGGGAGCTAGTGTGTGCAGATCACATAGTCAGAGAGAACGCAAGAGAGAAGTGGGGAAGGTACGAGGTTCTTTAAACCACCAGCTCTTGGAAAAACTCTTGTGGGGACCAGTAGAGCCAGAACTCACTCAGTACACCCCACCCCAGGGGAGAGTATTAATCTATTCATGAGGGATCTGCCCTTTTAACCCAAACACATTCCATTAAGCCCCACCTCCAATATTGGGAATCAAATTTCAACGTGCGATTTGAAGGGGTCAAACAAACCAAACTATAACACATGGTATATTAAAAGTGTCTATTTTCTAATAGGAAAAACCTGCAGCAATCTCAAGGCCATTCTTTCTCATTTAAAATGTACATGCATTTTAAAAGTGGCATTTATGAAGATATTATTTGTATTGACAAACTCATAGCAGATATTTTAATGCTCAGAATTTTAGCCTGAACAGAAAAGGTGTATGGTTTCTTTTAAAGGCTTATGGGTGAGATATTAGGAAAGAAGAAAACCTTGTGCACCCTCCAAATAGCGTAAGGTAGAAGCTTCCTACTCTGTAATTAGATTTGGATGATAGAACTGTCTTTGAAAGAAATTGGGTCAGATTAAAAATTAATCAGGTAAACCAGACTAGAAAAAAGCAGAAAAGGTAAAATTATCTTTTTTTTTCCTTTAAAGACAGTGTTCATGTCTTTTTACCAAGTGGGTACAAAAACAAATAAAATATCATGACCTCAAACATACGTTCTTTCACTCCAAAATTAACCTAAACCTCCAGGTTGAAACTTCAAGCAAGGTTTTTGTAGAAACTCTTAACTATTTCAAATATTGGGTATCAGCTATTTTATTGATCTTGGTGAATAGGTGCTTTTACATTTTAAAACTTTAATATCCAGTTGACTTCAATTAACCTCTCTCCAGTCTTCTCACCTTAGTCATGCTCTTAAGAACATTGGCTTTCCAGAAACACAACAGCCCTGCCTTTTCAAATATGCTTTTCTTTCCCAATTATTTTAAAATAGGAAATTTGTTTGTTGCAATAGAGTTTAGAACTAAAGACACACTTTAAATTCCAAAAAAGGTAATTGCCAGGAATCAGTTAATTCATTTTACTCTCTATAGCTATAAAATTAACAAGACATTGTGGGCGAGTCTAAGCCAAGGGTCAAAAGCAGAAGTCAAGACTTCACGAGGAAAATTATTTGCCTGGGATTGTCAGCCACTTTAGATAGTGGTAGTAGCTGGCCAGCCCCTTCCGCCTCCCTCTCTTAATTTTTCACATTAACTCCACTTCACTACTTCCCACTTCCAGCTACCAGTATACTTGTCTATGCCTCCCTCCTCTTTGATAATTAAACACTATCCCCATTTAAGGAGCCTTCCCTTCATATGATGCTATTTCTGATACCAGCTCTAACAAAGGTCATGCTAAAATTGAAATTTAATCTCACGTCAAGCTATTTATTTAAATTCCCTTCTAACGTTTTCGAAATGATAAAGGCCACTACTCCTGTTCAAATAGCAGGCTTTAATTTCATTTTAATTACCATCAGAGGCTTTCATTCAGAGTAACTTTCACTTGGTGTACACATAATTCATTTCTCTTGCTGCTTTAATTGATGTCCTAAGTATTTATTTTGCCCAGTGGCCTGTTAACTTTCAAAGCTATTTTTAGTCTCTGCTATTCTGAATTTACTTGAAATCTCTTCAGGGATTGAGGAAACTGTTCCTATTGTATAATGTGCATATTCAATCATTTCTTCTAAATTCTCCTTTCTCCTTCACCCCTCCTTTTCATCAGCCTGCTCTACACACTTCTTAAATTTGTGGAAGGAAGAGAAAATGTTCATTTATCTGAGTGTGTGTCTAAAAGCCTCCTGCTTTTAGCAATGACAGCAATGAATGTTGAAAGTGAAAACTAAAGTAAAAGCAAATAACCTGATACCCAAAGGGCTGATGCTATGTTAAAATCTATAGAGGAATAAAATTTTACCAATATCTACAAGTTATATAAATACATAAATTTTGTTCTATATTAGAAGACTTGAGCTTACTTTCAAATTATTCTCAATTTAGGAAATATTTTTATGATCTTTTAAATTTTTTTTAGATTTATAAATACACCTTTTTATTTCTTTTTTTTTTTTTATTTCATCTTGTTATGGGGGATACAGAATTGCAGGTTACATACGTTGCTCCTGTACCGCCTTTCCCCCCAAGTCAGAGCTCCAGGCGTGTCTGTTCCCCAGGTCGTGCGCATTGCACCCATCATGTAGGTATATATCCCTCCCTTCTCCACCCCCCCCTTCCTGAGTCAGCACCTTCAAGTGTTACCACTCCCCAAACGGTGCGCAATGCACTCATTGTGTAGGCATACCCCCATCCCCTCCCTCACCCCCCACCTCAGTCTGATATCCAATTGGTGTCGTTCCCAGCTTTGTATTTAGGTGATGATCAGGAAACCAATTTTCTGGTGAGTAAATGTGATGCTTGTTTTTCCATTCTTGGGATACTTCACTTAATATAATGGGTTCCAATTCTCTCCAGGAGAACCATAGAGATGTCGTATCTTCATCATTCCTTATAGCTGAGTAATATTCCATGGTATACATATACCACAGCTTACTAATCCAATCATGTATTGATGGGCATTTGGGTTGTTTCCACATCTTTGCTATTGTGAATTGTGCTGCTATAAACATTCGGGTACATGTGTCTTTGTTACAGAATGACCTTTTTTCCTTTGGGTATATGCCCAGTAATGGGATTGCTGGGTCAAATGGCAGGTCTACTTGAATCTGTTTAAGATACCTCCATAATGCTTTCCACAGGGGTTGCACTAGTTTGCAGTCCCACCAGCAGTGTCTTAGTGTTCCTGTCTCTCCACACCCACGCCAACATGTGTTGTTTTGGGGTTTTTTGATAAAGGCCATTCTCACTGGGGTTAAGTGATATCTCATTGTGGTTTTGATTTGCATTTCTCTGATGATTAGGGATGTTGAGCATTTTTTCATATGTTTGTTAGCCATTCTTATATCTTCTTTCGAGAAGTTTCTATTCATCTCATTTGCCCACTTTTTGATAGGGTTGCTTGATTTTTTCTTGCTGATTTTCCTGAGTTCTAAATAGATTCTTGTTATCAGTCCTTTATCTGATGTGTAGTATGCAAAAATTTTTTCCCATTCTGTAGGTGGTCTGTTTATTCTCATGACTGTTTCTTTGGCTGTGCAGAAGCTTTTTAATTTAATCATGTCCCATTCATTTATTTTTGTTGCTGCTGTGATTGCCTTGGGGGTCCTCTTCATACCTTTTTATTTCTTTATATCTTTAAATGAAAACTGTGTGTCTATTCACAGCTGTTACATAATATTGTAATTTCCCTTATTACATGTGTATAGTGTGTGTAACATGAACTAAGGGCTTAAATATGCTTGTGACCCGCATCTTCCTCTCCCACAGCAGACACGTAGTTGATGTTTGCTCTTATTGCCTCCTCATTCTGCTCTTCGGTTTCACAATGATCTCACACCCCTCAACACCACTCAGATAATAATAATAATAAGTGCATATACAGAACACATTTTGTGTCAGACACCCTTCTAAGTGATTTTCCTTTAATCCTCACAACTGTTAGGCAGGGACCAAATCTGCAGGTGGCTGATACAGAGAAGCTGGGGAAGGGACTGCAGGAAAACGCCAATAGGAACCGCAAAGAGCAGGAGCTTGAGGTTTTGAGGCACACACACCTGTGGAGCTGAAAATTTGCTATAAGAACACCTGTCAATCATGCATATCAGTCATCTGGGAACATCTCACACCTCCTGTAAGCCCTCCCCTGGACCAGGTCAGTAAAAGGGAACCACCTGGGAGTCCTTAACTTCTTTCTCCACTCGTGGAGACCGACCCATTCCCCTTTGGAACATACTCTCGCTTTGTATAGCTCCCTTCTTTTCTGCAATAAAAGCTGTTTGCGTGGAATTGCTTCCTGTCTGTGGTCAACGCCTGTCGCACCAGCCCTGCTTATGAATTTCTCAAGCAAGGAGCCAAAGAACCAGGACAACAGTACGCCAAGAGGCCGAACCTGACACAACCATCATGTGAAATAAGTACTATTATTATGCCCATTTCACAGATCAAGAAAGTAAGAAGGCCCAGATCAACTTAGTAAGTTGCCCAAAGCAGCAGGTGGCAGAGGTAGGACTTGAATCCAGAGGTCTGCTTCTCAACCTGCTTTTTGTAACCACTACACTGGCCCCGTCACCAGTGCATTCCCTTTGGCTGTGACCAGCAGTTTTTGATTTTGCTTATTTGTATTTATTTTCATTTTTAAAAAAATTTCCTGACAATTCAAATCCCAATCCCCTGAAAAGATTTCCTTGATCAAATGAATATATGAAGTACAAAGTATAATTTTATAATGCTGTTTCTGAGATATTTTTCTCCCTGAATTTTCATAATGTTTTATTTCCTTTCAAATTAAAACTTGATTCTATTATAAATTTATGTGTAAATTTCTTCTAAATTACATTTCTTAAATGCAAGTAGTATAATACAACTATATCATGTAACAAATTGCACAGCTGTAGCTTTTCTGACATTTGTCTATTTTCAAAACCCATCATAGATTCTCATTTTTCTGCCAAAAATAATGATTAAAAACTTAAGATCACGAAGAAACATGATATTAGAACTTTACCAGGTCAATGGTGTATATTTGATTTGAACTTTATTTTCTAAAGCACATATTAAGAAGACTTTTAGGCCGGGCGCGGTGGCTCACGCCTGTAATCCTAGCACTCTGGGAGGCCGAGGCGGGTGGATCGCTTGAGGTCAGGAGTTCGAGACCAGCCTGAGCAAGAGCGAGACCCCGTCTCTACTAAAAATAGAAAGAAATTATATGGACAACTAAAATATATATACAAAAAATTAGCCGGGCATGGTGGCGCATGCCTGTAGTCCCAGCTACTCGGGAGGCTGAGGCAGTAGGATCGCTTAAGCCCAGGAGTTTGAGGTTGCTGTGAGCTAGGCTGACGCCACGGCACTCACTCTAGCCCGGGCAACAGAGCGAGACTCTGTCAAAAAAAAAAAAAGAAGACTTTTAGAAATTTTTCACTTAAGGCCGGGCACGGTGGCTCACGCCTGTAATCCTAGCACTCTGGGAGGCCGAGGCGGGTGGATTGCTCAAGGTCAGGAGTTCGAGACCAGCCTGAGCGAGACCCCGTCTCTACTAAAAATGGAAAGACATTATATGGACAACTAAAAATCTATATAGAAAAAATTAGCCGGGCATAGTGGCGCATGCCTGTAGTCCCAGCTACTCGGGAGGCTGAGGCAGTAGGATCGCTTAAGCCGAGGAGTCTGAGGTTGCTGTGAGCTAAGCTGACGCCACGGCACTCACTCTAGCCTGGGCAACAAAGTGAGACTCTGTCTCAACAAAAAAAAAAAAAAAAAAAAAAAAAAAAAAAAGAAATTTTTCACTTAAAAATTATTAATGAAAAAGATATGTGCTTTGAACATAATTCTTAGATCACTGCAGAATACATATTAAGAGAACAGTTATCCTTTACTACCTCTTATTAAGGTAGTGATCTAAGGTAGTAAAGGATAACTGTTCTCTTAATTTCCACTAAAAATTCACTCTTTTACTTCTTATGTCATCTTCATTTTATGTCAGGCTAATAGCCTTCAGGCTAATAGCAGAGAATTCTGTTTACAGCTATCACATCATATTGTAATTTCTTTTATTCTTAAAGTTCCCTCTACTCTTTATACTCCTGCTCCAACTCATGCTTTTTTTAGGCATCATATTGTGCTCCATCCCCTCATTCAGTTTGGGCATTTTTCTGTTTCTTTTACATGAGCGTATAACATTTACTTACAGGAGTTTGAGGGTTAAGTATGATTTAAGTATGTTTTTGCATTCACTCTCTGACGGTGATTGGTATTCCACAATGCACATAAAATGAATAAATGTCAGTTTGTTGGATTATAATGATGTCAGTCATCCTTATTACTTTTGTCAGTCTCCAAAACAAGTGTTGTGAATATCACGGAAAAAGAGAGAACTTTCCTTAACTATTTTTTTTTTTTTTTTTTTTTTTTTTGTTTAAGAGACAGAGTTTCACTCTGTCACTCAGACTAGAGTGCAGTGATCATAGCTCACTGCAACATCAACTCCTGGGCTCAAGCGATCCTCCTGCCTTGGCCTCTCGAGTACCTAGGATTACAGGCATGCACTACCACATTTGGCTAATTTTTAAATGTTTCTTTATTTTTTGTAGAGATAGAGTCTCACTATGTTGCCCAGACTGGTCTCAAATTCCTGGCCTCAAATAATCCTCTCGCCTCGGCCTCCCAAAGTGCTAGGATTACAGATGTGAGCCACTGTGTCTGGCCCACCTTAATTCTTTAAAAGGACTTAGTTGTCCCTACTTCTCAATGAAAGATCATTTTTCTATGAAAATTTTCTTTACGCACCCTTTTCTTTCTCACTTCCTGTCTTCTTTTTGTCTTTCTCTCAAATAGGAATTTATATAAAGATTTTACTTCAGCAATGATTATAGGACTAAGTAAAAAAAAAAAAAAAAACTTTGTATACTTAATATTGGTTTTATTAAGGGGATCAAATTTTAGAAAAATAATTTGCATCTACCTCCAGACCTTTCATTCCCAGCCTGAATCTGTCTCATTTCTAATCAAAATAATTTCTAAACGGTGGAGAGCTCTTGATCCATAAGTTAACTCAGTGGATATGTGGAAGGTATTCTGATGGATTAAAGAGCAATGACGACATTTTTTGACTTCAAAAGATGCTAGCTTTGCTTATCTCTTTGACAAAGAAATTTCCTCAAGGCATAATGAGGTTATATGGTATGAAGACAAAGTCCTACTTGGGGTCTTCCTGAAGAGCATTTCTTCATATCTTAAATTTTATATTGAAAATTAAAACAATAAATCATCCTATGACAGGAAACAATGTGAAATGAGAATTTTCAGATTCTGATAATGAATTGATCATTGCTATGCCTCTTAAACAGAGACTTAACAAAGTAACACTATGCGTAAGCCATCAAAAAGGTCAAAATCCTGGTATAAACCTCTTGGTTGGTTAAAGGCAATTAATTTGTTACATTTTCTCCAAGGTCATGGTTCCAGCCCAGTTAAAGTAACAGGTCTAGTATAACTTCAAGTTTAATTTTGTTTATATGGAAGGCTTCTACCCTAGAGAAAAACATGCCACAGAACCCACTGGAAATGAACTTTTTTTCAAGGCAATGTTTCAAAAACCCACTTCTACCTCATAACTACATTGTTACCTGTGTCTTTGCATGTACACATGCAAAAAACATTAATATGAACTGCATAGCTTCCTGCAAATCAAAGCATATCCCTAATTACTGAGCAAGTCCAGAAAAGATTCCTCCTTTCATTCCTGCCTCCCTGGCTTCTTATTTTCTTCCACTCCTTCTTCCTTTCTGGTTTCCTTCCTGACTTCTTTTACTCCTTCACCTTTCCATTCCTCCTTTCCTTAGAAGCAGCATTGATTATTGGATGAAACATAGACTTTTAGAGTGAAAAAGATACAATTTACTAACTTTAAGATCTTCAGCAAATTATTTACCCTCTTCAACCCTCAACTATCTCATCTATGAACTACTGGTCATGATGCATCACAGAGTTATTGCTAGGTAAAATTAGGTCATGGTTGTGAGGAACTTGGACTATGTCAAAAACTGAATGCATTTAAGTAGGTACTTCAGAATATCTTTTCTTCCTTGCTTTGTACATCCTTCCTGGTTTATTCTCCCCTACCTTAAATATTGCACATGAGGCACTATGCTAGGTTCTGTGGCTAGAACAGTAAAAAAAGATATTTCTTCATCCAATTAGCTCACAATCAACTAGGGAAGCTATGAAGCAACAAATATGGTTGAACAAGGGAAAGTGAAAGATTCCAGGTATTCTAAAATAGTCATAGACATGGACCCATTTGAGAGAAAGTTCCACAGGGACTGATAAAGAAATCAAGAAGGACCATCCTCTTACCTTTTCTCTCCCTTCGTAGCAGTAATAGCTGGCAGTTACCGTCTACGTGCTAAATAACCTATCCATGGTAAGCAACTCTATGAGCCACCTGGCTGAGTTAGTCAAAGCTCTTATTTGGAAATCTCTTAGTTTTAAAATATTTTTTGCACAACTGGTCTTCCTCAAAATGAAATATTTTCACTAGCTGGGTTTTCTGGATGTTTTTATTCTGGGTGAGCTGGATAAACTGTTATTGATTTCATGTGAATCTAAGTCAACAACAATAGAATCTCTCTTTAAATGACTACTTATATAGCGAGAATACACAGGGTCCTAATCCCTTCTGTTCATCTTTTTCATTTAAAGTTTTCTTCCAGTACCATTTGAAACCTAAAATAAATGAATCTTTGCTTCTAATTTTTGCTTATATAGAAGCTCTTTTCACATAAAACAGGCTTGCATCAGTAGGAGAATGCATAATGCTGTTTTGAGCCTTTCTTTATATTATTGACAACTGTCACTTAAGTTGGTCAAAATAGCCATGAAGAAAATTAAAATTTTATAAAACCTCTAAGAATCCAAAATGGATAATTTATGGACAAGTTCATCAGGTTTGGGCTTGGAGATAGAGAATGTATTGGAAAAGACTCATCAGTTAGAGAGACCTAAATTCAGATGTTGTTTTGTCACTTAATAGATGTTGATCTCAAGCAACTTCATTCATTCTTTCAATCAATACATAGTAATTGAGAGCTTATTATTAACCAGGCATTGTTCTGATGAATATAGTTATGTACCTGATCTCTCCTCATTTTACTAATCTGTTATTATCTCTTTACTGATCTATTAAAATGGGACAATATAGGGTTCAGAATATACCTTCCATCTGAAATGACAATGTCTCCTGGAATCACTCTGTGGAAGCTGAAGTTAATGTCAAAGTCAATATAAAATTATAATTTATAGATACAATGTGAGGATAATGACAAACCCATTTTAAAAACAATTCTTGATTTATTTTTGCTTCCTTTTTAATGCAAAATTATTTGTATTGAGGTCATAGTAAAAGTAATGTTTTGGTTGTCTTCCAGTGCCATTTGGACTCTTAATTTCATTTTTATGTGTGTCTTTATGACCTAGTCTTCACAGCTACATCAATGATAAACGAACATCTCATTTTAGTAACATATACTATAGTAACAGGTATCTGCAGTTTGACACATTGCTAATTAAATATTGATTTGTTGAATGAACTCCAGGCCTTCAGTATTTTTCTAATTAGTATAATGACTTTTCCATATGTTGGTAGTTGTGTTCCCATTTAAAAATAAAATAAACATAGAAGTATTTCAAAAGTATAAATTATTAAGCATATTGTCCTTGAAGATATGGTTAATAAATTAGATGCATTATAATAAGAAAAATCAATAATTTGAAGTTTCATAACAAGATTATCATCAGGGTTCATGTATAGAACTTAATCTTATAGTTAAAAGTGTCTTATAACTGATTTCACAGCAGCAGAAGTTCTCCCAATGGGAAATATCACTATCAAACCACTCTGACAAACATTGTGATAAAGTAATAGTAAAGATCGGTGGAGGTATAAAAAAAAATTAAGGAAAGTATAAGGAGAAAGGGAGGGCATGTATTATATGTCAGCTCATGCATATGAAAGTAGGTACAACAAAGAAATGCAGTTGTAATAGAACTCTTCTTGGTAACTCACTGCAGGCAGTCCTTGCCTTTAGAAGCCAATTTATGAAATTCCCAATTGATTATTCAAACCATAAAAGCATTAACCTAGGGTCTCTTTACATAGCCAGCTTCCCTAGTGCATTTCAAATAAAGTTTGACTTACACCTGACTTTTCAGAGTAAGGGCATAAAATGAAATAAACCTGCAGTTAACTTAGTCTCTATAATTCAATTTGGAAAAAAGATTCATGTTTTCAGATATACTCAGGAAGAAGCTTATTATTGGTCAGCTACGGACACACTGACCTTGAAAGAGCTATCACAAAACTTCACTGGTGTTCTCTCTGCTTATTAAAGGGGAATTAAAAAAAGATAATGGGTGTAATGGGGTAAGACATGGCCTCATCTTTAGTGCTTTATATACAAGGGGCAAGCCAAAGTTCAGAACAGAAGCACTCCTCTTCCCTTTCAACTTGTTTCTGTGCAATACTAGATAGGCAGCTTCCTCATGGGTCAGTTATGAAGCTTCTGATCTATTCAGAAGAGAAAATTTTACAAATGACCGTATCAGCTCAATTAGCATAAAAGAGCCAGGTGAGACTGACAGGAAACCAGCCTGATATCATAAACAGAAATATGTCCAAAAGCGATTAATATCTCAAAATTGAATCTAGGGCAAAGAGCTCATTTAATGTTGGTAATTTTCAAACAATTTATCTGTTATTATAACACCCCTACTAAAGCGACAAGATTTTCCTAAGACTAGATAATCTTGTCTTCTGCAATGCCTTTGGTAGTACAGACAGAATAATTACAGAAAAGCATACAAGATCAAAATGGTGGGGGACACACCTGGATACACTGATTGCCAGGTAGAGGTGTGTATACCCACAATGTGAAGTATGGAGCGTCCACATAACATTCTCAAATATTCATGGTCAAGCAGAGGTATTTTGAGTTCTACAGAAGATGCAGTTTTCCCTGGAGACTAGACTATCATTTAAATTAGTCCTTCAGAGAAGCAATGGTTCAGGTCATTAATAACAATTTGGTATAATTCTTTACATCAAATTCAATTATTTGAATCGATTTACTTCAATTTACTTTCCTTTAGAAAGGAGTAAGTTGTATTAAAAAATTCTCTGAGAAAAGTATCTACATGCTTCGACTTAATAGATGAGGTTAGACATTTCCAATAAAAAATCATTTGTTCAAATATTCAGAAGATAAAATTCTATCCCAGAATTAATCACTAAGTGACTTGCAAGCATTTTGTCCTAGGTCTTGTGGGGATCTTAATGTAGCAAACGATGCAGGAACTCATAATGAAACTAGGGGACAAATTATACTGAAAGATGTCACTAAACCATTAGTAGTTAATTCTAAATAAGTGTTGCAAACTAGATATGCAATGAGTCATCAGAGGTAAAACAGGTTATTCTTTCCCTTTGATTGGGGGAGATTAGGAAAGCTACTCAATATTGGGAAAGCTACTTTGGGGCCTTGAGAAATAGGGTAGAAAAGTGTAGGCTAGATTGGAGAAACTGCTTGAATATAAATGTTGCATCATGCAGAGTAAATAATGCTAGTTGCTGTAATATATACACGCAAAAATCCAATTCCAATGAGTTAGCAAAATAAAGCTTTACTTGTCATTCATGTCCCTCATGGAAATTCTGGCATATGCAAGATTTCCTATTCTGTCTTGTAGTTATGCCATTTACAACGTGTATCATAATTTAGGGAAGGAGAGAGAAGGAGGAGGTGCAACAGTTTCTAACTTCCTTAACCTGGAAGTGACGCATGTCATTTAGTTCATAGTCCATTAAGCCAAAACTAGTCATTCTGCCCCATAAGGAGGGATAGATGTCAGAGAAGTACATGAGTATCTGGGGAGCAAATGAGCAACAGGATATGAACAGCAAACGGTAGTTTGGGTCAAATTGTGTAAATCTCTAATGGCAAGCCAAGGATTTGATTTTATCTCGTAATCAGATAGATTATGATAATCCAGAAGGCACAATAAATGAGGAGAGTATGAATGGAGTAAAGTCTCATATACCAGCTCACAAAAGATAGGGAAAATTCAAGGATACAAACAATTTCCTCTGTTTTATTTCTTCAAGGCTAAAATTATATGTTTATTTTATGCTCTCTAGCCCTTCACAGCAAACCTTTGTGTGTATGTGTGTGTGTGTGTGTGTGTGTGTGTGTGCATGTGTAGCATTCAATAAATACATATTGAGGACAAAATACATTCCAGACATTGTCAGATACTTGGGATACACCAGTGAACAAAAGAGACAAAAAAAATTCCTTTGTGGTAGTGGGAAATTATCTAATTTTTATATACTTAGGCATTGGAATAACCAAGATATTACATTCCTATATGCATGCTTCTATAATAAGCAATTTACCTAAAGCTTCTCTTAGTTTAGACCAAATAACCATCTCCATAGAGGCAGTGCATGTATTTTTTTTAACATGCTTCACAGAGAAGTAAGCACTGCATGTATTTTTGAAACAAATATTATTTGAAACAGATTCTTAAGTAAAAACTAATAATCAGTTGAAACAAAGATTATCAAGCAAAGATCAATAATCTTTAAAACAAATACTGTTGAGCTGTTAGAGAAAAATAGTCTCCTGTTTCCCTAAAATCTTAAAGTATTAAGGTTTCATAAAGTCCATCTAATAAAGACTATATGAACAAACTATAGTTTAACAATGTTAAGTGTATTTTCTTGCTGCAACACGGAGGACACTTCAAAGAAACAGTGTATTGCCTCTCATCAAACAAACGAAGAGGCAGGGTTAAGATTTGGAGGATGGGGGAGTTTAGGTAAACTTTAAATGAAACAGAGTTTTTATTGGCTCAAAGCAAGGACTTGATGCAAAGAGGCTTATATCATATCTGGACTGCAAAGTGGACTGACAGTTCTGTTACCTTGGAAACTACACAGGCAAAATAAATTTGGAATGTTTTATTTAGAACATCTTATCTAAAGCTCTGAACATGGGTTCACAATTTAGGGTGTCTCAAAGTGACTTAGATCCCATATGCCAAATAAGCTATTTGATTCTTACTGATATGGTTTCAAACAGCAAAGTTTCTGACAGTCTATGATTTTATAAAACAAAATAATTTCTCAGCACCACATTCTTTTGTTAATTAACAAAATTAGTTTTTGCAGCTTCACAGTTTTCTCATCCCTATTCCCCTTCAGCCAACCTAGAATTGCATTCTAAGAGGCAATGGGTAATTATTATCTCTACTCCCTTCCTCTGGTCAATATTTTAAATATTTATTGAATATTATAAATTTATTGTATACCATAAACAAGAAAAAAATGGAAAAAAAACCCTAAAATGAATAAAAATGGCCCCTGCCTTCAGGGAGCACCCCCTCTATTCACATAAAAATGATAAATGGATCACATTGCAGAACACCTTTTAGATGGGATGATTTCTCTAAGTTCTGTGCCTTTTGTCCATCTGACTCATAGAAGTAAAAAGACTAAATGAATAATTTGCCAGTGTTGCCACAAGCAAGAATCCAACCAGAAGAACTGGCTTCAAGCTGCTTCTGTTCTGAGTGGCCAATGGTAATGATATTAAAGATACATAGAAGTAAAAAACAGCCTTGGTATTGAGAGAAGGGGAGTTCTTTCTTGTCCTTCCCCCAGTTAGAAGGACATCTCTCTTTGCCTTCATTTATCTATTAATAGTTACTAATCATCCTTCAAGGCTCCTATGTGGTTCCAGCATCTCTGCTAATCTTTCCCTAATTACCTCTGATTTCTCTCTATGAGTTGCTTTTGTAGTTGGAATCAATATTAACCAGACTAACCTCATTGTCCTCTAACTGACTCATTACAAATGTTCTAAAGAAAGCAGGTATACTGATGCATTTTCTATAGTATAATTGTTTTCTTGTGACTATGATATTGTATGAGTCATGGGCAACACATAATGTAGATAAGCTGTAATTGTTCACCTTTATATTCCAAGAACCTAGCTAAGGGAATTTCACTAAAAGTCTGTTGAATAAATTGATAGGTAAATAGATGTAATTCATTACATAGTTTGTGATAAGTGACTTTATGCCCCTTTTATCAGATCATATTTTTTAAAGTGATAGTATATTGCAGTTTATATACTTGCAATCATTTCAAAGTCACTGATCCAAAAGGAATCCTGGATTTCTAACAATTGAAGGGAAACTCAAATTTCATTCTTTACTCAAAAAGAATAACGAGCTAATGGGCATATTTGAGGAGGAGAAATAAATACATGGCAAAACTGAGATAACTCAAATCTTAGAGGATTAGAAGGGAAGAAGGAAGAATATTTTTACTTCATACAAAAAATTAACCAATTTAGCCTAATTTTTTTTAGGTTGAGATAGTGAAATATAAGTTAGGAGATCAACTCAAGAGGAGAGGATGGGATGGAGGTTAAGGGTAATAACAAAGTGGTGGTGGTGTTTTTAGTGAGGAGAGCATACTTGAAAGAAAAGCAACAGGCATAATAACTAGCTTTCTGATGCTGAACCTTGGATCTGGCTATTAAAAATTAGCTTTCAGATGACTACAAGTCAATCGTGCTAATCAGTAATAAGGGCAATGATTTTCAATGGCAGCCTCTCTCTTTTAGTTTTTTGGTGCCATGGGCACATGACAGGTAAGTGCTGACTGATGGACATTATAGTTCTACCTGATTCTCTTGATTGCTGTTTCATCCTGAGAATGTCACGAGCTATGCAGACTTGCTGAACAATACAACAAAAGATGTCGTGCGTTTCTGTCACCCTTGGGGAAACACATGCAGAGTCAATCTCCTGAATGACCAGGAGAAAAGAGAACCTGCCACAGCCCTTAAGTCTAGGTCAATAGATGAAAATGAGGTAGTTCCTATCAGACTGACCAACTCCACAAATGAAACACACTGTAGGACTTGAACCCACATGGAAATGATAACACTCAACACTCTGCATGACCTGGCCCTTTGCTTCCTCTCCAGGCTGGCGTCCTGCTGCTCTCCCTTCATTCTCCACTTATAATCTCTAGTAGTTTAATGGTTACTTTATCCATGAGGCTTAGCCGTAATGTGGCTCTTGTCATTTGAATCCAAAGGTACCTACAACTAAATAAATTAACAGCTTCCAAGGATTCACAGGCGTTGCTTCAAACCTCTGATCTAGTTCCCATTTCATGCTTTCCATTGTTGTTAGTTGCATGTGTTCTTCCTTCTAGTCTTCTTAAGAGCAGTGTTTGCATGTCTTACTCACTTTGATATCACCTGTGATACCTATCAAGGTGCCCTATGGAGTAAAAGCTGAATAGATGCTTACTGGGCTTAATTGAATAAGGCCAGGAAATTATACAATTTTCAAAGTCAGCAGATAACTCTTTTCACTGTTTCCCATGAAACGTTCACCTGGCCCGGAAGTCACCTGAAAACATCAAATTGTCCCCAGAAACTGTTTCATCCAAGGGATTGACTTCTAGTTATACATCTTCTAGGATCTCTTTTCTGCAACCAGTTTGCCCTAAATCTATCACGCTGCAATTATTGACCTCCTAGTAAAGCTTATGTAAAGCCTCAAGGGGAAAAAAAATATTGAAGCTGAAACTGAAGAAAGAGACCCTTTTTATAACATGGACAGAAGGAGACCATAAGGGAGCCCAACCTCAAGTCCTAAAGTCCTTTGGGGAGCAGGTGGAAAGAGACAGAGGTCACACTAGGAGCCACATCTATCTAACATGGGGTTTAGAACAGAGCCAGACACCCAGAACAAAGAAGAAAGATGAATATCAGAAACCAACAAGGAGGCCCAACTGGAAATCTGCAGCAAATGTAGCTGTTCCCTGATGGTTCTCAACCAGAGAGGATAAAGCAAAATTCCCTGGGGATATTTTTCCAGTCAAATTTGTAAGTCCCTCCTACCACCAAAGGGCAGATCAGACTCTCTGGGGAGGAAGATCTGAGAAGGGTATTTTGAAAAATTTTCTTAGAACTTAAAAACACTAATGACCACATTTCCCCTACCC
Source organism: Eulemur rufifrons (assembly GCF_041146395.1). NCBI lineage: Eukaryota > Metazoa > Chordata > Mammalia > Primates > Lemuridae > Eulemur > Eulemur rufifrons. The sequence continues at coordinate 31,942,621 of NC_091010.1, read as the reverse complement.
CATTTCGCATCTGCACAATACTTGTAGGTAAGAATCACTACAGTAAACAAAAAGAATAACATGAGTATGAGGCAGTTTATCATAGTGATTAATTTTTAAGTTCTACAGAAAGACTATAGTAAGCTTGAATTCTAGCTCCACCAAGTAGGACCTCTGTAACCTGGAACAATGTGCTTAGCCTCTTTGAATCTCAGTTTCATCACCTATTGAATAGAGTTGTGATGTTGTATAAGTACTAAATGAGATAAGTCCTCCAAAGCACTGAACACAGGGCTGTGCATATAGTGGAGCTCAGTAAACATTGGTTGTAAATAGTAAGAGTGATATAAATAATAACCAACAGGAAAATGCTACGGTAGTGCAGGAATTTGTTTAGAAACATCAGTGGTATACGTAAGGAAGTGGAAATGGAAACAGCACAAGCATGTCCAAGATGCAGCCTTCTTAAAAGCAAGTAAACCAGGGCCACCAAGAAGTTCTTGGAGGTCAGGGACAGTCCCTTGTTCACTATTTTATCCCCTGTACTTACCATTACACTCAATAAATACTCTTTAATAAATAAAGAGCAAAATTAGTCTTCAGCAGGCTGTATGTGAGGTCAGTACAACATTTCCATTTGAGCAAAACTAAGAACAACAAAAGAAATAGGAGGTAGCAACTTGTAAACCCAGTTAGAGGCCCCCTTCACAGGTAATGGATTTCACAGTCAAATTTTGGGTCACTTGAAATCGTAGGAAATAGCACTTCCAGGATCTTTCTTAGTCATTTCTCTGACTAGAAAAGGCAAAATCAGATAGAAGTCACAGAATTACCGGTAATTACTATTCAAATAATCAGGATAAGTCTTCTTCCTCTCAGCTGTGGGCTTCATTTGTAAGGACATCTCAGCAAACATTCACTTATAACTGGTATTCCACACCTTGATTCCCCTCATTTCTTTCTGAGCAAGATTTAACACTAAGACAAAGGTATTTTGAAGTTACCTAGGACTTTGTAGAACAATGATTGGTCCATGGTATTAAACACATATTCCAAACAATATACTGCAAATAACCAGTCAGTCAACAAAGGTTTGCTGAGGTGCCTCCTGCACCTATATACTCCTTGCTTTAGGAAACCCCTTAATGTTGAGAGGATTACTAGCATGATCATGAAAGATGTTGGTATATGTAAACAATAACAAGAATAAGGTTATTTATGATAACATTCAAATATTATTGAATGTTTAAAGTTTTGTAACATGAGCTGATAATGTATAACATCTCCGATTTTATAGAGACTTAAGAAGACAGCTCTGAAAAAATATCTGACTGCCATATACTAACAAAATTTTTGAAGTATTGCAAATGCTACATGAAAATTTTCATGATGTAAGGCTTGAATGTACTGAAATACTGTCAGAATTTACATTAGGTATAACAGAAGTATCTAAAATACTTAAATTATTAGTGCTAAGATTGACAGCAGCTTTCTTTAGACCTTTGTTGGTTCTGAACTATTCTGTGTAGAGTGAGTCTCTCTGGGGAGAGTGTCTTTCCCATGCCCTTTGCATACACAGATTACACTTTAACTTTATTGAGTGTTTATTATGCATAAAGGTTGATTAAGCCCTCTGTGGGAACCGGAATGGTAGTAAAACCCACTTCAACTGCTCTAATTAGAGTTATTTAGGGCTTCCTAGTTAAAGGAATTCATACTAATTTTTTTCTAGATGCAACTTTCTCAGAAGGTTCATAAATTCAGTGCTTTTAAAGCAGATATAGTTTTCAACAAGGTGATTTATATTTTCTAATGGCAGTAAAAAAAATATGGCATAATGGTTCTAGTCATTTTGACAAACATTTTTGTCAGTCACTTAATTTATTCTAATGGTAGCTATAAGATTGATCCAGGACACTGGGGGTGACTAAACTTAATCCATTTCTGCTTAAACTTAACTGTTGGAAGGGAGGGAAGAGGCTACTGAAGTATAAATAGCTGATAAGAACTCAAATCTGTTAGTATTGGCATTGCATCACACAAGTGCATTTAGAAATCAGGATCTGACAGATGATGGCATCACATTAGCAATGTTTATAACAACGAATGAATTTTTATATGATTGAGTTGACTATTCTCCTTTAAAAATAACCAAAATGAAATGTCTCCTAATCACTGACTGATTCTATCACTATGTATAGACACCATTAAAGGGCAACTATGAATTCCATATATCATAAATATTGTCAAGTTGATTCTTTAAAGGACTTGTCATTGGCCGGGCGTGGTGGCTCACGCCTGTAATCCTAGCACTCTGGGAGGCCGAGGTGGGCGGATCGTTTGAGCTCAGGAGTTCGAGACCAGCCTGAGCAAGAGCGAGACCCCATCTCTACTAAAAAAATAGAAAGAAATGATATGGACAGCTAAAAATATATATATAGAAAAAATTAGCCGGGCATGGTGGTGCATGTCTGTAGTCCCAGCTACTCGGGAGGCTGAGACAGGAGGATGGCTTGAGCTCAGGAGTTTGAGGTTGCTGTGAGCTAGGCTGACACCACGGCACTCATTCTAGCCTGGGCAACAGAGTGAGACTCTGTCTCAAAAAAAAAAAATAAATAAAATAAAGGACTTGTCATTGAAACCAGCCTCCCACCATGGTCAATACAAGTCCTGAAGAAATGAGGTTGGCCCATGGCTACACTGAAAAACAAGCTGGGATGCTATTTTGCTTTGTATACTCATACATCTCTGGAGTTCTAAAACACTATAGAAATTATAAAAATGATCATCATAATAAAGACTAATACATAGAGAGTGCTTGCTACGTGTCAGACACTTTTCTAACATATTTACATATATTAACTTATTTAGTCCTTACAACAACTCCACAAGATATCTACTACTATCCCCACTTACAGATCACAGGAGAGTGAGGCACAAGAGAGTATGAGTAACTTGCCCAAGAAAAATGTTGCATTTACCAGAATTCCTCCCAGAGCAAGTATTCTCTGCTTCTGGAAGAAATACTTTGATCAGTTACTTAATGTAGAAAGTGAGATTGCCATTGCCTATTCCATCAGAACCCAACAAATATACACAAAGGACTGACTTGAACAAGAATAAATGGTCACTAATCACCATCTCAAGAGGATGGGTCAACTAGGCACAATGGCTCACATTTGCAATCCCAGCACTTTGGAAGGCCAAGGCAGTAGGATCACGTGAGGCCAGGAGTTCAAGACCAGCCTGAGCAACATAGTGAGACCCTGTCTCTACAAAAATAATTTAAAAATTAGCCAGGCATGCTGGTGTACACCAGTCCCAGCCACTTGGGAGGCTGAAGTGGCAGGATCGCCTGAACCCAGGAGTGCAAGTCTCAGTGAGCTATGATTGTGACACTGCACTCCAGCCCTCCAGCCTGGGTGACAGAGCAAGACCCTATCTCTAAAAAAAAAAAAAAAAAAAGGGACCGGTCATGTGGGTTCATATTAAGTGCTGGGCTTTGGTTTTCCTGAGTGGAATAGACAAATCTTATATCAAAGATAAACTTCTTAGAGCCATAATACTCCTTTCATTCCACTTACAGAGAAGCCTTAGGTTTTGAGAGTATAGGTGTTTCTGCTTCCTGTATTTCTCTCCTGCTCAAAGATTCACTGGGCTTCTTCAGTGCTCTCTATTAATAGATCAAGAAATTGAGGACAGATGAGAAGAAAAAGAAATGAAAGAAAGAGAAAAATATATACTCTTCATTGTCAAATTTATTATAAGCTTCCCACTGATGAAGATATGTCAGAGGTCAGTCAGAAGAACAGAAAACAAAAAATTTTGAAGAAAACCGAATAGAGATTCAGAGAACTGTAGGATAAATTCAAATATACCAATATATGTACAATAGAAATCATAGACTGAAGAGAGGAAAAGAAATTTACAAAAAATAAGAGCAATAATTTAAAGAAATAATGGCTGGAAATTTTTCAGATTTGTTTTAAAAAATAATTCTCTTCATGCAAGAATTCAAGGAACCCTAACAGGAGAAACACAAAAAGATGCATACCTAGACATATCACAGTGAAGCTGCTGAAAGTGAAAGACAAAGAAAATCTTGACAACAGCAAGAGAGAAATGACTCATGACATACCAAGGAACAACAATATGATTAATGGCTGACTTCTTGTCAGAAACAATGGAGGTTAAAAGGCAGAGGAATGACATATTCAAAATGCTAGAGGAAAAAAATATCTGTCAACAAAGTAAAACTATCCTTCAAAAATGAAGGTGAAACAAAGACAGTTACACATAAATAAAAACTGAGATGATTCATTTCTAGCAGGCCTGCCTTACAATAAATACTAAAGAAAGTCTTTCAGGCTGAAAGAAAATGACACCAGACAGTAACTTGAATCTATAGGAAAAAATGAGAACATTAAAAATGGAAAATATGTAAATAAATATTTAAAAACTATATAAATATACAGTTTCTTTCCTTCTTTTAGTTTCTCTGAAAAACCTAAGTTTATATAAAGCAGTGATTATAGCACTACTAGATTAAGTTTATAACATATATAAGTGTAATATACATTAGAAAAAAAGCCAAGGAAGTAAATGAAGCTATATTGAAGCAAAGTTGCTATATTTTACCAGAATTACATCAGTATTAATCTGAAGAAGATTTTAATAAAATAAAAGATATATTATAATCTCTAGAACAACCACTAAATAAGCAACTCAAAAAATATAATTAAAAATCAACTAAAGAATGAAAATTGTACCCAGAACAATATTTGTTAAACAAACAAGACGGTAAAGGACAGGGAAAAATGACAACTGGAACATACAGAAAAAAATAAAATTGAAGATATAACTCTAAACATAGCAACAATTATATTAAATATGAATGGACAAATACTCTAAGAGGCAGAGATTGTCAAACAGGATAAAAAAGCAAGATTCAACTATTAATATATGCTGCCTTTAAGAGTATACTCAAAAAAGTAGCAAGTAAATGGATGGAAAAGACAAATTATGGCAACTGTAACTATAAAAGAGCTGGAGATATTATATTAATACTATGTTAGACTTTAAGCAACATTACTAGCAACAAAGAGTTATGTCATAATGATAAAATAATCAATACATCAGGAAGATATAAAAATTATAAAGGCAAATGCATTTGACCACTGAGTTCCAAAATACATGAAGCAAAAACTTACAGAATTCGGCGCTTTTTATGGAACTAGAAAAGACCCCAAATAGCCAAAGCAACCTTTAGCAAAAGGAAGAAATCAGGAAGTATCACTTTACCAGGCTTCAGGATATACTACAAGGCTATAGTAACCAAAACAGCATGAGAATTTATGAGAGGGAGATGTAGAATGCACTATCTCCCGAACTTGTTTGACTAATGAATGTAATTTTCTGAAAGATGTTTTGAAAATTGTTACTTCTGTGCAGCTTGCTCTTTATACAAAAAACTGAATTTCAGAGAAGCGGTTCAAAGTCACAGGTAATCGAAAACTAGTACTACAACCCAAGTTTTCTGTGTCTAAAGGCAGAAATATTGTCATGTCCCTTATTCTTGAGCTCAACTCTTGGTCTGTTTTAAGAAGAGCTCTGACTTTTTCATCATAAATCTTAAATTTTGTATAATACTATAACAAATAATATCACTTCTGTACTTTCAGTGAATGGCCAACTGAACCAACTTCTGAAGAATAAGAAAGTAGCTACAATTCTTTGCTTTTGGGAGATTCTCTTTTCTCTTTGATTCCTTTCTTTGTTTCTGTGATTATTCTCTCATTTTCCTCCTACCATATGCTGTGCGGCCTCAAGAATAGAGAATATTTTCTACTGTGTATATATTAATAATTTCATAATAGTAAGGGCACTCTTCTAAATAGTGCACACAGAATGTTAAACCTGACGAATTACATCCATCACAGGTTCTGTCTAAATGATAATCGAGTTCATTCTCAGGATTATAATTTGCAGTGGACTGAATACTTGTGTCTCTCCCAAATTCATATGCTGAAACCCTATTCCCAATGTGATGATATATGGAAGTGGGGCCTTTGAGAAGTAAATTAGGTCATGAGGCCAGAACCATCAAGAATGGGATAAGTACACTTGTAAGAAGAGGTCAAACAGCTAGGTAGCTCTTTCTCTTTCTGCCATGTGAGTACACAAGGAGAAGTTGGCAGTCTACAACCCGGAAGCATGCCCTCACCAGAACGCAACCGTACTAGCACCCTGATCTCACACTTCCAGCCTTCAGAACTGTGAGAAATAAATTTCTATTGTTTATAAGCCCAGTCTATGGTATTATACTTTGTTATAGTACACCAAACTAAGATGTAATTATTTCATGTACCAAATATTATGCTATTTATTTTTTATTTACATTTTGGGTTAATCCTTTCAATCATCTTTAGTGAGGGTAATATTATCAAATCTATTTTATAAATAATAAAATGAAACTTTAAGATGTTAAGGTATTTCCCCAAGCCTGCGCCAGTAGCTAGTTGTTGAGCTGCAATTTAAATACTGGCAATTGGACTCTAGAGTCATATTCGTACCACTTACCATATGGTTGGTTTAGCTTTTAAGTGCTCCCAGCAGTTCAATACCAAGTCACCAAGACTAATGTGCTTAATTTGATGTGGTGACTAAGAAAACAGAAATAATTAATGCAATATTGATGCTCAATCTGTCACTCAACAGCACATCAGTTTCATCCTTCGAAGAAGTATCACTTTTATGTCCTTTTTCTCCCAACTTCCATACAAGGATGATTGTTTCTGATATCAATAACTTCCTACATGCATCCGATGAACCTGAATATTCAACTGCATAAATAGTAAAGCACTGAATTATGACCAATATTTCATTTATATGTAATACCCAAAGAAGAAAACAACATTTGGACAGGAAATACCAAAGATTATTTTTGTGAATCAAGATTATCATTGAGTATGAAAGAATTAATTCAATGCCACATTTGGGTATTTGAGAAATAATAAGTGCTATTTTAATCAACATGTTACCAGGTCACATATTTAGAATACAGTTTTAATTTAGAATAACAAACACTTTGCATACAGCTTATTCTTAATTTGCCCTTCCAGATCCATTTTTAGCCTTTCTCTGCCCTGTTTTGTGCCTTAGCAGCCTGGTCTCCAAGGACTGTGTCACTAGGCTCCCTCGCTTTCTGCCCTCCAGGGTTCAACCACCGGGAGGTTCCAGCAGGAGATTAGAAGGTAGGAACATAGATATGTCAAGGAATTTATTCTCCCACTCCCTCTCTGCTAGGATGCGGTTTGGAAGTGGTTCATTGCTCTTACAAACAGCCACAGTTCTTCTCGGAGCTATATTTCCTGCCCGTTCAGATAACTGCTCCCCTGCCTTGCCATTTTATGTCTAGAAGTAGCAACAACTTTTCACTTTTACTAGGCCTGGGTGCTTCACTCTTTCTTGTTGATTTCCTTCTTCCTGTTTACATCTCTACCATCAACCCCCCAGTTAAACTCTTCAGATATCCCTTTGAGTAAGTCATCTGTATTCCAGCTCAGACCCTGACTAATACACCTTGTTTAGAAAACAAAAGCAATAAACAGTCAAACAAACCACACTCTCCTCTCCACTGTGGAAATGGCTTCTCACTAGAGTAGAAAGGTAATATATTCACTATGGAGTCTAGGAGTGTTTGCTATTCTTCCTCATGTTCAACAACTGTACCTGTGACCCACTTGAGAGCCAGTAGACTATTTCACAATCTACTTCATGTAACTTTGACTTATACAGGCCTGCATTAAGAGAAGTTTCTTCCCAAAGAAAAAGTTGTGATTCGTTAACTGAAATATGAATTGAGAATTAAAAAGTAAAATGCTTTTAGTCACCAAGAACTGTCTTCTTTTGTTCTCTTTTGAATCAGTTCAAAAGTCACGTCTTTTTGATAGCTGAAGTCATTTAATAAAAATTGTTTTGTCTTAATTACAGAGACTATCATTTTAATGAATTATGAAAGTCCTTATACCTTAATTTCATCAAGCATACAGTGAGAAAAAAACAGTGAGAATATTTCTAATTTTAATACTATCTTAGGGAAAGTTGAAAAAGGAAAATGTAAAGCAATGTGAAAATAGTAAAGACAAAGGAAACCAGAATCCTCCTTCAGCACAATCTTAAAGATTTTCTTTTAAAGTAAAATACTAGTTCTAAAAAACTCTCCTTTAATTCTATTGAAGGAAAATGTAAAACTATGGTACATTCATTTAAAGAATCACATAAAAGCAAAATTGACATGAATAAGATTTTCAAAAGTGAATATAGATTTTGATTGCTGAATATAAGGAAACAATGGTAGCTTTTAAAGATTCTATAGGCAATATGATAAATATTTACATATTAATAAAAATTTTAATGTGGAGTTTTATTTTAATCACTGTCTTTACAATTTTAGTTGTTCGAAAAATGTATTCTTTATATGAGGCTTTTGAATTCTTTTTAATGTTATTAGAACAACTAAAGATGACTAGTAGGAAGAAATTAATAGAATAATAAAATTTTATTGGGCATTTATTAGGTACCAGGCACTGTGCTGTATTTTTTATATGCACTATCTTATCCTTCAAACGGCCAATAATAGCTAACATTTAATGTACACTTACCAACACCAGATACAGTTCTAAATTCTTTATACACATTAACTCATCCAATCCTCACATCAAACCTATGAGGTAAGTACTACTATTATCTTTATTTTCTAGATGAAAACACTGAGGCAGAGAGAAATTAAGCAACTTGCTCAAGGTTACACATTTATTAAATGGTAGAGCTGGAATATGAACCCAAGGACTCAATTCAGAACTTTTAAACTCTCTGTTTTTATCATTCCCATTTTACAGTGGAGAAAACTAATGTTTAAAAGAATTTAAGTATAGTTGGCCCTCTGTATCCATGGGTTCCACATCCATGAATTCAACCAACCACAAATCAAAAAATTCAGGAAAAAAAATTCCACAAAGTTTCAAAATGCAAAACTGGAATTTGCCATTCCCCAAGTACTACATTAAAATCTACATGAATGAAGTGATATGTAGGCCTTGTATTAGGTATTATAAGTAATCCAGAGATGATTAAAAGTATAAAAGAGGACATGCATAGGTTATATACAAATACTATGCCATTTTATATCAGAGCATCTTTGGATCTTGGTCCTTGGAGGGTCCTGGAACTAATGGATATTAAGGGAAGGCTAATTCGTCTAAGTCACACAGCTAATAAGTAATTGCATTTGTTCCTAGGGCTGTCATAAGTAAGTACTACAAACTGGGTGAATTAAACAACAGAAATTTATTATCTTGCAATTCTGGAGGCTAGAAGTCCAAACTCAGTGTTGGCAGGGTAGGTTCCTTCTAAGGGCTGTGAGGGAAGAATGTTTCAGGCCTCTTTCCTAGGCTTGTATATGGCCATCTTCATGTTCACAGTGTTCTCTCTGAAAGTGTCTGTTTCCAAATTTCCCCTTTGGATAAAGACACCACTCATATTGGATTAGGGCCCATCCTAATAGCCTCATTTTCACTTGATTATCTTTTTAAAGACTATCTTTTCTAAATAAAGTCCTTCTGAGGTATCAGGGATTAGGACTTTAATACATGAATGAATTTGGGTGGACCATAATTGAACTCACAACAGTAATGGATCTAGGACTCAAATCTAAATGTACCCTCAAGGTCCTGGCAATGCAATTAGAGAAATGAAAACCCCATTATTTCAGCAACTCTAATGTAAACATCACCTATTTAAAACCCCAGGATCCACAGATATGCAGAGATGAGCCCAGACCATTGTGCTTTCTGAGACACTATGACGTATACATTTAGAACTCTAATTCTCCAAGCGAAGGGAGAAGATAAATGAATGCAGTGACTATTTCTCTTCTTTTAGCCACAGACCTCTCTTTGGACAATAAATTCTGAGAACCTATCTAAGCTGCACATCTTTTCTCTTAAATCACTTTATCCATAGTCACAACTCTGACCCTAAAGCAGGTCCAGCAAGAGTTGCTGCCACATGTGTAGAAACACCTCAGTTATACTCCAGCCAAGGTCCTGTGAGGATTAAGTGGCTTTAAATTAACTCAAATACTATTTTCTTAGCATTTTCATGATTTTAAAAAACTTACGTTCCCTTTATGCTAATAGACTTAAAACCTTAATTTTATATTTTCACAAATAACAGACAGCTTTTCAGTATTCAGCAATAGGAGATGTGATTCTAGGAGCATAAAAAGCAGATGCTTCTTTTATGAAAGAACAAAGACTGCAGGGCTGCAATGTTCTCCTTAATATCACTTTTTACTTATGTATTTATAACCATTATTTTAGGAGGGGAAGAATGAATTCAAATGCTGACCAAGTATTTTTTAAGTCTCATATTAGCAAGCTTATTCTACAAGATTAGTCTGGTATTCCATAAAACCTAAAGTAATTATTTAAATCAAGGTCTAAAGCAGAAAATGTACTTTATATATACATTTTCAACACTGCTGTCCTTGTTCATTAGCAAAGCTAAAAATCAGACTATGTATTTTTAATTATGGTATAATAACAATAATATTAATAGACACTCTGAAAATCCAAAGCCAACTTTCTCCTATGAGCAAATTTTTGCTACTATTTTCTGAGAACCTTGCTATATGTCTAGAAATTTTAGGGACTTTATGTACATTTTATCCAGTATACATTTTTATTTATTTCTTAAAGCAAGTGTGCAATATAGTTTTCACTCTTCCAATTTTACAGATTAAGAGAACAGGACCCAAAAGACCACCATTCTAGGAAATGATATTCAGTGTGGAAATCATTTGAAGATTAAATCCTTTTTCTTGGTACCTCCACCACAGGACAGGGTGCCAGAGAGACAGCTAGCCAGAAAGAGCTGGGTTTGAATTCAGAAGAAAAGGAAGAGTTCTGCATAAGATCAAGTAGACAAAACGTCCAGGTCCAGTCTCAGGGACTTGTGTAAAGCAGGAGGGGGCAGTTCTGGAAAGTGCTCAGAGTTAAGCATCCACACAGAGTCAGGCAGAGCAGGGTGAACAGACTTGCTGAGCTCGAAGGCTTAGACAGAGGTTGCTTTTATTTTGCCTAATTAAAGCTGCCTGCAAGTAGTCCTTAATCTGTAGGTATTGACTGTGCGTTAATGAGGATAATGAGGCTTGAACATGATTCTTTCCTTCCAGGACAAGGGAAAAAAAAAAAAAAAAAAGGATATGATGTGCCCTGACTGAAATGTGGCAGAGTTGGTTAATTTACTGCACATTGCTCCCACACAAGTCTCCCCTAGAAGGCTCCTTTCCAAAACCCTAATGGCTGGATTAATTGCCTTTCCAAATCTGGGAGTCTACAGTAAGATTCAAGTCAGTGAATATCTTGAACATTCCAGAAATTCAACCTCTTTCCTATTTGTTCATTTGTTTGTTTATATATTTGCTAGAAATTAAAAAAATGGTACTCCTTTCAAAAGGCAGCAGGCAAATTAAGTAGTGCTAAATAAGATACGTAGTACTTCCTAGGCAAAATGATTTTTGGGTGGTTGTGCTATGTCTTATAAATTCATGTTTAGAATTTATAAATAAATTATTTATAATTAATTATAAATAAAAATATTTATAATATTTATACATTAATGTGTACAAAAAGAAGTGCCTTTATAATTGAAATATTTTCCTTCTATCTTACTTCTTCTCAAACTAGTTAAATACACACCTTTTTGTTCCCAGTTGAAAAGATTTATGCTGGTTCATTATCCTGACAGAGCCCTGGTCAGTAAGAAAGTTTCTTCTGTGACACTTGCCCCAGCATGGTGTCTACACCTATTTTTTTCCTTATTACACAGAGTGCTCATCTCAGCATCTCTGTCAAGATCTATTGCTCCCTTTAATGACAATGAGGTGATGAAAAGGAAAAAAAAAACCATTAAGGATAACTCATTTGTTCTTTGGATTTTCAAGTTAGTCATTCAGCTGAAAGGTGATTTTCTAACAGATAGACAATGGCAAGTTGTTGATGCAGTGTTTAGTTGCAGAGGCAATTCAAGCCTTTCTGGTTAATATGTATTAGTCTTGCACGAGATGCTTCAGTTTCCATTGGTCCTGTGGTAATTTAATGAGGCAATATTGACTCAGTAGGTCTAAATGAGAAGAACAAAGGACATATTTTTCCCCAAAACAACAAAATAGATAAGGCAGGCTTTCTCATTTTGGCTTTTTTGAAGTTGTTTTGTTTTGTTTAAAAGTAGAAGTAAAGTAGAGAAAACACAAATCAAACGAAAATGCACAAGGGTTATTCATAATTTGGAGTTAACAGTCATATAGTGTAATAAATTGATTTTTCTGGTCAAAGCTGCTTTGCTTGCAACATAGCAGAGGCCCACGCAAGCAGCTCACCGATGGCAGATCTCACTGGTGTTACATGAAGAGGTGAAATTAGATATCACTGGGTAAGATGGGAAACAGCTGGTGATGGGTACGATTGCGGTTTCATCTCCATCCCTCTTTGTCTCTGCTTCTCTCTGCACTTCTCCCTTCTCTTTTTTCTTCCTCTTTTTAATCACATTATTCTTTTCCCACTTTTAGCTTGTCAGGATTTCACGAGTTGCCCTTATCCAACATGATCTTTCATCTCAGTCTTTCAATATCCCAATTTCATATCCCAAAGAAAGGAATGTTACTGGATCAACTGGGAGCAGATGTTCATGCCTGATCAAGTAGCTCTTGTAGGGAATGTATCACAGGACACAAACCTGACTGTCTGGGGGCACTAATACTTGGCTGCTATGAATGATTTGAGTTGGAAACCAAAAAATGAACCTTCCCATATGTCTGCTATATTGAGGAGTCACCTGCATCAAATTTAGATCACCACCTACTTAAAAAACTAGGAAATTAATGCTTTTTTTTTTTACCATCAACAATGGGAAGTATCTCTTCCTTGATCTACTCTGCCTTGCAGCCCAACAGTTTCTCTTGTACTTACTATGGTGGAAAGAGGTACGGACCAATGATAGCCACCTGGGCTATTGCACACCCAACCAACCTGGGTATATGGTCTTGATTAAAACCACTTTAATCTCTGTGTGAGCCTCTGGTTTGGAAAAGGAGAGAGAGAGAGAAAGAGAGAGAGAATCTAGATAATCTTTGAGATTCCCTGCAGATCAAATATGCATTACACTCAGTTGTTTTGACAGAATCAGTGTTAAACTCAAGTTGATAAATGTCATAGAAATGACTGTAGCTTCTTTCTTTATAAGACTAGCCTATTTTCTAATTAACTCTCTCCCATCTCACTACATTTCATTCCACTCTGAAGATCACTAATATCACACAGTACCTCTAGTGGCCTGAGCATGTCAGGAACATTTCTCTTTGTTATTGCTGTTCTCTTAGCCAAGAATGCCATTGGCACCATTCCTTGCTATTGAAATACACTTATCCTTCAAGACCCAGTAAAAACATCACTACTTCTCTTTAGCATTTCTTGATAAGAAGAATTAATTGTCCCTTTTTTCAGGTACAATATACTAATGTACCTCTTCTAGCATGAATTTCATTAGGTTTTAGGCTTACTTGATAATTTATTCTATTTCACTTTCTAAGTCATAAATGCCTAAAGCACATGGATTATTTCTTGGTCATCTATGTACCCTCCAAGAGCACCCAGCAATAATTTGGAATAAAGTAGACATAGACACTGAATGAATTAATGAATGAATAAGTGAATATTCATTAAATAATAAAATCTTAAATCAGAAATCAAGCATTCATAAAGCATAAACTATTTTATAAACAAAACTTAGGGAATTTCTTCATGATGAGAGGTAACACAATGCCAGAATTATTTTTGTAAGAACTTTTATCACTCAAACTTATCAATATTATATCTAATCATGGTCACCGATCCAAGTAACCAGGTCAACAGGAAATCAGTAAAATAATTTTTCCTTCACTTGTATAATATGGTTTTGTATTCAAGCAACCAAACGTTTGAAATAAATTTCCTTTGTTCACTGTCATGCATCATTGTGAACTTCAATGAAAATGTTAAGTGTTCTCTACTCAAAGTCCTCTAAAAGGCAAATATTTTATCTATCCTGCCTTTTATGTCTGCTCTTTAACCATAAGTATCTGACCTTGCTGTATTTCTGACTTATCCTCAACATCATTTTAACTAGTTGCTGTAGTTTCATCTTGTAAAAATGTGGCAAGATCAGCAAACTAGAATGTAACACTGTCACCCCCGGCTGCCTTGGACTCCATGACTGAGTATAGTCGGTTCTGTAAAAACAAGTTATAGTCTTCTTTGGGGTATTGCTCAATTGCATGAACACGTGTCTACAGATCTGGGACTGCAATTGAGTCTCTTTTGAGGCAAATTTAGAAAATACCAACACTTCAGTACATGGTTTTGTCATCAATTCCTCATTCTGTTGTGTCCTGACCTTTACGGCTGCCTGACTTTAAAAATTGATGAGCAAAGACGATGAGTAGCAAGAGGGAATTTGGTCTGTGATTTTTCAAATTATCAAGCATATCTCCAACCTCAGTGGAAATTCCGAGTTTCTCGCAACAATACCACTAAGTGTATTGCTCTGTCTTCACAGTTAGTGCTATTGTTTTCTCCCCTCCATTCTAGAACTGGTCAAAAAGTGAGGTCGGTTTTGAAAATAACTCTGCTATTTTCCTTGCAAATACTTCTTCAAAGTAGAATATATTCTCATCTAGTTGAACTGGTTTGTGTTAATGGAGTTGGAAGAAGGGGAAAGAATAATATTTTAATGTTCCATCTAGTATATTGATTCTATATTATAAAGAAATGAAAATAGTTTAACTACTTCAATGGAAAATGTTGATTAGAGGAATAAGCTTTAGTGATCTATTGTACTGAAAGGTGACCACAGTTAATAATAACATATTGTATATTTCAAAATTGCTAAAATAGATTTTTAATGTTCTCACCATAAAAAATGATAAATTGGTGAGGTGATGAATATGTCAATTAGCTTGATTGAAACTTCCTATAATGTAAACATAGGTCAAAGCATCACACTGTACCCCATAAATATACACAATCATAATTTGTCAATTAAAAATAAATTTTAAAAAACAAAACAAAACAGAGATTTATAAGTGAGACCTTAAAGTAGCCCCAAAGAACTTGGAATTGAGAAGGTCCTTTGGCCATAACAGCAGTCAAATGATATGATTTACCATGCAGAGGACTGTACTAAGAGATCACCAATAAATGTGTGACCAAAAGAAAGCTGTGAAATCCTAACTTACCAATCAAGGTGATCTGGGCATCAACTCAGGTAAGCAGAACAAAGATGTATTTGCAGTTGTCTGAAACCTCAAACCTCATCTCTGCATTGCCCTCTACAGGTAATGAAATTAAAAAAAAAAAAAATGATACGGTCAGACAGAAAATAAGAAATGGGAAGCCCTTAGAATTAAGAAGAGCAATCATTGTTTATATATCATGTCCTCCAGAATGAAAAACTACATCTGGGAGACACTGACACAGCCAATAGAAACAAAAATTCTGTTATATAAAAGAAAACAAATCACTAGGCATCATTATATTCTAAAGAAGAATTCATTATTAGTCACCTGCTTCTGCACTCATTCTATACTCCCTAAAACCACCTTCTGATCATTAAACTGACAATAACAAACTCATCATTACTTTCTTTGTCTTTTAACTTCATATTGGAGTATCATACACATATAGGACGTAATCAGTTCACAACAGCATACCTTTTTTAATTTTCATAAACTGAACCTACCTGTCTAACCAACATACAATTCAAGACACAACATTTCAGTAATTCATATACCATTTTCCAGTAAGTAACTCTCCTACAAGGACAAACCATTATTGACTTTCAATATCATTAAATAGTTTTTCCTGGTTTTAGTGTTTATAAAACCAGGATTATATGAAATATTCTTTTTCGTGTCTGGCTTCTTTCACTCAACATTTTGCTTGTAAGAAGATCCTTCCATAATGTTGTCTGTACTTTTTCATTCTCATTGCTGTGTTGTATTTCATTCTATAACTATATCACAATCTAGGCCAGGCGCAGTGGCTCACACCTGTAATCCTAGCACTCTGGGAGGCCGAGGTGGGTGGATCGCTCAAGGTCAGGAGTTCGAGACCAGCCTGAGCAAGAGCAAGACCCCTGTCTCTACTAAAAATAGAAAGAAATTATCGGCCAACTAAATATATATAGGAAAAAATAGCCAGGCATGGTGGCGCATGCCTGTAGTCCCAGCTACTCAGGAGGCTGAGGCAGTAGGATCGCTTAAGCCCAGGAGTTTGAGGTTGCTGTGAGCTAGGCTGATGCCACGGCACTCACTCTAGCCCGGGCAACAAAGCGAGACTCTGTCTCAAAAAAAAAAAAAAAACCAATCTATTAACCAATTATCCTGTTGATGGACTTTCAGATAGTTTCAGATTTGGAACTAATACAAATAGTGCTAGCAGCATGTTTGGGGGTATATTTTTAGGAGTAGAGTGGCTATGTATGAGTCTAATCAGCTTTAGTAAGTAATGTCAAAAACAGGTCTTTCGAGGCGTGGTACTAGTTTTTACTCTTACTAACAATATGAGTTACAATTGCTGTATTATCTTCACAAGTGCTTTATTATCATCTTTTAATTTACAATAAATATGATTCCCTTTGTGTTTACCTAGTACATTGATCTCCTATAAATGTTTTTGAATCAAAGTTATAAAGTGCATAATTTTTGCTTCAAATATATTAAATCATCATTGCTATATGAGGTCTCATGATATACAGTAAGCGATGCAGAGATTTAAGTTTCCATATATATATATATGAAATATATAGAATATATATTCTAACCAATCACTGGCAAATAACAAGTTACAACAATAATTTTTTTGGCAATTAGAGCTTTAGTGCAAAATGGAAAATTTAGAAACTTCATTCATTTATTCTCAACAGATGAGGGAAATAATTTTTAGCATATTGTAAAATATGAAACTCATTTATTCAAAAAAATATTTTCAGGAACTTTGATTAGAAAATTAAAAAGTCCCGACTGAGAATTCCTTTCCAGTTTGACAGTGATTAAAAGCATATCATCAGTCAGAACATAGCTGTCTACAAATGAAAAATTCTCGTCTCTGAAGAAGAATGTTGAAGCCAATTATGCAAATAGACAGAAGGGAGAAAGGCAAGATTTTAAACCTCTTAATATGGCCAAAGAGTGTATTTTGAAACCAGTCTCAGCTTTTATGGTTATTATTCTATAAATCTGAAAACAAAACAAACATGTATGCACCAGTTTTCTGATGTTAGCCTAAGACAACTGTGCCCCCTACTGTCCACATGTGCTTGCACATTTACATTCTCAAGGCAAAGCCCAGCATTATTGCTGAATATTCTTTGTGCTTTTGATAAAAAAAGGCCACTAGGCGGAAAACCAATACAAGATCCAAAAATATGCTTCTAATTCTCAAGAAAGAGATAATTCAACAAAACTTAAAGGAAGTGTCATTGTGTGATCAGGTAATAGCTCTATTTTTCTCCGATCTTTCCTGCAGACTAGCTGGAGGCATTGCACCTGTTCCTCTTCTGCCCCCGTTTATATATGGCTAAGATTGTAAAGTAAAAAGAATGTCTCAATAATAGTTTAAAAGGGCATAGGAAGAAATGTTGTCACCCACAGCAACTGCAACCCCTATTTTTATTGGTTGTTTAGGTTTCTTAGTTCAAATTCAGGAGTTAATACAAGTTTCCCCATATGTAGAAAAGTACACTTAATGGTATTTAATACACTAAGTATATTAGCAGGCTCTCCAGATACCTGAGTGGGACTTTTATCCAAAATTCAGCCTCCAAAGCATAGGCTCTCACATTAAACCATTCTGCCCTTCACATCCTATTACATTTAGGATTCAGAACACAGCACAGGGAAACAAAGAATGAAAAAGACAATTTCTTCAAAGACTAGTAGGACATGTTTTTCTAACTCTATAAATTGAAGTCAATAAATATTTATTTATTGCCACTATGTAACCAAAACATTGCCTCATTCTAAAAAAAAAAAAAAATCAAAGTATAAAGGGCAAAGGGCAGAGGACAAAGACAGGTAAGTCCCAAAGGGAAGAAAAACCTACTAAACACTTTAAAACATGCTCAACCTCCTTATCATTGAGGGATGTACACTAAAACAATAATTAGATAACAATTTTCATGTTTCACATTGGCAAAATTAACATTTGGCCCTACTATTTATTAGCAAAGACATACAGTATGGAAATTAATTGTGCCTATGGCTATGGGAATCTAAAATGGTTCAACCTGTCATGAGTTGCAGAGCAATCTGGCAAAATCTAATAAAATTGAAAAGAAACATATTCCATGATCCAGAAATTCCGTTGATAGGGAAATTTTTATATAGAACCATGTTTAGGAGATATGTGTGTTTGTGTGTGTGTATAAACATATTCTTTGCAGCATTGTTTATAATATATAAAAACTAGAAACAGCATAGAAGTTCATCACTTGGGAAATACATACATTAAATATGGCCTGTTCAGATAAAGGAACATGACACAGCAATTGGAATGAACTATGTCAAAAATGCAATATTACATGAAAGAAGTAGATACAGAATATGACTAGTATGATTACAATGATATTCACGTGTGTATGATATGAATGGCTTCACCTATAACTGTGTAGTGCCTGACACAGTACTTACTGAGATTTGTTAAATGGACATTAATGATAGAAAGATAGACGGAATCTGTGTTTGCATGTGCCTGAGTATCTATATATAGCTATATCTCTATTTCTATATCTCTATATCCATATCTATTATTTATCTATATCTATCTGTAAGAGAATAATCATGACCAGGAAAAAATATACTAAATTCATGATAGGATTACCTCTAGGAATAGAGAAGGAAATTAAAAGCAAGTGTGGTTGTTAAAAGGAATTTTAGTTTCATTTATAACATTATTTTCTTTAAGAAATGATTGATACAAACCACAATGAAATATTAATGTTATTCTGGGTAGCAGAATAATAGTGCCTATTTTTATTCATTCATTCAAAACATATATTTTTGTGCCTACTGTATGCCATTCATCTTCCTAGTGAAGTGAGTAAGTGGAGAATAAAATAGACAAATATACCCACACCCATGATGGAAACTTCTCTTTTTCATATTATTTATTTTGCTTTTTAGTATTTTAATTGATTATCAAAACATTCAAAAATAAAAATATTTTCTAAGAAACATAGAATGGGTCTTTGTAAGCAAAGTAAACCTCAAAGGAGAAGAGCTTAACTTACACAGAACAAATCATGGGAAACTCAAGAAACATGACAGTCATTGAGGGCAAGTGTGGGCATCTGTGGGTGGAGGACCCAGCTCTATCAGCACAAGGCTTGATTGAACTCCAACTTTCCCCACAGCCTGGCTTTAGGCTTTGAAAGACCTGGAAAGTCAGAGGCAGGAAATGAACTCTTTGGCCTTTTGTGCTGCCCAGCTGCTAATGGGTACTGCAATGTCTAACTCTCAAAACTTGGTAACTGTTTTTCCTTTAGTACCTAAAAGGTCATTCTATTGCCATATGGCTTGCATGATTTCTGAATTGAAGTGTGCGATATTAGTTTCTTATCTATAGTTTCCATTTCTTTCCTCATTATGTTCATGTTTTTGCTTATGTCTTTGAATATAGGAAGCATATTTACAATTGCTGTGTTAATCTTTTTTTACTGATGCTATTATCTATGAATTCTTGTGCCTATTTTATTTTTCTCCAGATTATGGATCACTTTTTCCTCCTTCTTTATATGTATATTTTTTTGAATGATGAACATTTTATTTTGTTAAATATTAGTGGGTTTTTTTTTTTTGTATTCCTTTAAAGAGTATAAGATTTTTTTTTTTTTTTTTTTTTTTTTTCTGGCAGGGAAGTTATCGCAGATCAGTTTGATCCTTTCAAGCCTTTTTTTAAAATCTCTCTTAGGGTAGCTGAAGACAAGATTTTACTCTAAGATTAATTTAATTCCATTTCTAAGTCATGACTGTTCTGCAGTCTCCGCTGAATGCCCCATGTGTTCAATAAAATCCCTCTACTTACGCTGGTGGGAATCCAAATGATTCTTAGCCCTGTGTGAGACCTGGGAATTGTTAAGCTTTCAGTTCCTCAATAATTCTTCTTTCCACAGAACTTGTTCTTGTCTGACCTCATATAGAGTTTTACCCTATGGATGCTCAGACTTTTGTTCATTTAAAGTTTCAAGGGCTTCTCTACACAGTTTTCTGGTACCTTTTCCCTGTGTAGCTCTTTCCTATTGGGCACTATATCCCAAAAATTCTGCTTTGGATTCCCAGAACTCTGTTCTCTGTACCTTCTGTTTAGGTTCTCTCTTTCTCCTCCACAGTCAGGAAATTGCCAGTAGGCAGAACATTTGGCCTTCCTCTGTAGGGATTCACTTGCTTTGTTTCTTCTCAGGGATCATCGTCTCATACTGCTTTTTTTTTTTTTTCCCTAATATGTGAAAATGCTTTTCTATAGGTTTTGCAGTTTTCTAATTTGTTTGTGATGGAAGAGTAATTTCAAATCCTTTTACTTCTTCTTGGCTGAGAGCAAAAGTTGGAGATACATATATATGTGTATACACACACACATATATATATATATACACACATACACATATATATGTATGTTTATAATGAGAAATGTGGGGTTCTACTGAGAGATTAATGCTAGCTAATGCTATGGGAAAACTACAATTAGCAGATAATATTTGATAAAGTATAAAGAAAGAAAATTGCAGGAACCAGTTCCTTGTATGGGCAAAGGCAAGAGGATGTAGTTTATGTAGAATTGGTATGGTTTACCTTAAATAAAATCATGGACAGGACATTTCCTATGTGTGATTATGGGAGAGAAAATATTAGAGGTTTTAAAAAAGAGAAAAAAGTATGAAATTTTTGCCAAGGAAAGTAGAAGAGTGAATGAACTAGGGAGATGAAGTAAGATTTCCAAGTAGCAATAAGGCCAACCTGAGGTTAGTAGTCATAAATTTTAAATGAGAACAGAACTCTTACATGTTTCTTGCCAGTTATGTTCAGCAGTGCAGCTGCAGATCTAAGGGAGGCAAAAATTTGGGTTTAACCAGAGTTAAAATTTTACCATGGTGATCTAGAATTATATACTGTTCTATTTCATTTACTTACATTTAATATATTTATTCATTCCCTTGGTACATATATTCATGTTGCCTATAATATAAAAGACATATTTCCAAGTTAAATCATACCATACCTTAAATTACTTCATTTGTGTTATTTTTATGTTTAAGAATTAATGCCCTTTCATTGTGCGCTGAAGCATATTCAAATCTCACATTTTGAACTCAATATACCAAAAAATTTTTATTCCATAGTTCTTATAGTTTTTTATTTTATCAACTTGGCCTGTTTTGTTTCCAGGGGGAAAAACTCAAGAAAATATACATACTTTGTTTTGGATACTACCTTGATAGTTTAAACAAATCACTTAAACCACATGCGTTTTTGTTTTTTGGGGTGCTTTTGTTTTTGTTTTTTTGTTTTTCAGGAAAACATGAGTCTTAATCCATTATGGAATATGTTTTCACTAAATATTCACAGACATATAATTTTTCTATTATTGCTTTGACCACTTTTAATTGGTTATAGATAGCAGAAATTTACTACGTATACATTTTGAAAATATCAAGGGACACAATTATACCAATTCATTATTACATTATCCATACTTTGAATGTTATCTCATCAACTCCTTTAACAGTGTTTATAACACAGCAGTGTCAAGGCTTTTTCTCTCTCACTTGAGGTATTTTAAGAATCAAGGCAGAAGCTTTTTAGTTTGATCAGGTCCCATTTATTTATTTTTGTGGTTGCTGTGATTGCTTTTGGGGTCTTCTTCATAAATTCTTTGCCTAGGCCAATGTCTATAAGAGTTTTTCCAAAATTTTTTTCAGAATTCTTATGGTTCCGTGACTTACGTTTAAGTCTGTTATTCATCATGAGTTGATTTTTGTGAGAGGTGAGAGATATGAATCCTGTTTCAGTTTTCTACATGTGGCTATCCAATTTTCCCAGCACCATTTATTGAATAGGGAGTCTATTCCCTGCTATATGTTTTTGTCTTTTTTGTCAAAGATCAGATCGCAATATGAGCACGGTTTTATATCTGAGTTCTCAGTCCTGTTCCATTGGTCTATGTCTCTGTTCTTGTGCCAGTACCATGCTGTTTTTGTTTCTATAGCCTTGTAGTATAGCTTGAAGTCTGGTAGACCGATGCCTCCCAATTTGTTCTTTTTGCTTAAGTTTGTTTTGGCTATATGGAGTCTTCTCTGGTTCCATACGAAGTGTAGAATTACTTTTTCTAGATCTGTGAAAAATGATGTGGGTATTTTAATATGGATTGCATTGAATCTGTAGATCACTTTGGATAGTATAGACGTTTTAACAATATTGATTCTGCCAATCCATGAGCGCGGTATGGTATTCCATCTGGTTACATCCTCTGCAATTTCTTTTCTCCGTGTTTCATAGTTCTCCCTATATAGGTCTCTCATCTCCTTAGTTAAATATATTCCTAAATATTTTATTTTCTTTCATGCCATTATGAAAGGTATTACGTCTTCAATTTGATTCTTGGCTTGATTCTTATTGGAATATCTGAAAGCTACTGATTTGTGTGCATTGATTTTATAGTCTGAGACTTTGCTGAATTCATTTATCAATTCCAGGAGTGTCTTGGTTGAATCTTTGGTGTTTTCTAGATACCATATCATATTGTCAGCAAAGAGCGAAACTTTGACCTCTTCATTCCCCATGTAGATACCCTTGATTTCCTTCTCTTCTCTGATTTCTCTGGCAAGGACTTCCAGCACTATGTTTGAATAGAAGTAGTGATAGAGGGAAACTTTGTTTGGTTCCAGTTCTAAGCAGGAATGCTTTCAATTTTTCCCTGTTCAGTATGAGGTTGGCTGTGGGTTTGCCATATATGGCTTTAATAATTCAAATAGACAACCTACAGAATGGGAGAAAATATTTGCATGCTATCCATACGATAAAGGGCTGATAACTAGAATCTATATAAAACTCAGGAAAACCAACAGGAAAAAATCAAACAACCCCATCAATAAATGGACAAAGGACATGAACAGAAACTTTTCAAAAGAAGGCAGACTAATGGTCAACAAACTTGTGAAAAATTGCTCAACATCTCTAATCATCAGGGAAATGCAAATCAAAACCACAATGAGATATCACTTAACTCCAGTGAGATTGGCTTTTATCAAAAAGTCTCAAAACAACAAATGTTGGCATGGATGTGTAGAGATAGGAACACTCATAAACTGCTGGTAGGACTGAAAATTAGTAACACCTCTATGGAAAATAATATGGAGATACCTCAAAGAACTAAAAGTAGAAGTACCATTTGATCCAGCAATGTCACTACCGGGTATTTGCCCAAAGGAAAAGAAGTAATTTTATCAAAAAGAGACCCGCATGCAAATGTTTATTGCAGTACAATTCACAACCGCAAAGATGTGGAATCAACCCAAGTGCCCATCAATTCATGAGTGGATTAACAAAATATGGTGTATGTATGTTACGGAATACTACTCAGCCATAAAAAGGATGAATTAAGTCCTTTTGCAACAATTGGGATGGAACTGGAGATCATTATCCTAAGTGAAGTATCTCAAGAATGAAAAAAGAAACAATACATGTACTCACTATTAAATTGGAACTAACTGAAGAGCATACATGAGCACAAAGGGAAGTAAAACTCAGTGGAAATCAATCAGGGGGGAGCAGAAGAAGGAGATGGGCGAAAACCTACCTAACAGGCACAGTGAACACTATCTGGGGTTGGGCACACTTATAGTCCTGACTCAACATTACAAAAGTGATCCATGTAACCAAAAACGTTTGTACCGCTGTAATATTTTGAAAGAAAGAAAAAAGAAACAAGATCCAACCATAAGCTTCCTTTGAGGAAACCCGAATAGTAAAGGGATGGAAAGAAATATTCTATACAAATGGAAACAAAAAACTAGCAGGAGTAGTAATATATATATCAGAAAAAACGTACTTTAAATCAACTACAATAAATGAAGACAAAGAAGGTCATTATATAATGATAAAGGCATCAATTCAACAAAAAGTATACGTACATCAAAACATCAAGTTATGTACCCCAAATATATACAAAAATTATTTTTATTGGTCAATTATACTCGCATAATGCTGAAACAATAAAACCACAGGAGCCTTTTGTTCCGGCTCCTCAGCAGTGAGATGATTCTCCCTCAAGTGTCCATCTGAGCCTCACTTGGTGCTATTTTTTGGGAAGAAAAGTGGAATACTGACAATCCTCTGCATCTCCTTTTTGCCTCTTGCCTGTGCTGTCACAATACCTGAATAAAGACTGAATTTCTACTTTCAGTTTAGCTCATTCTGACTGACCACCTCCACACCTGGCAGTTCATCATGTGCAAAGAACAATATTAGCAACTTGATTTAAACAGAAGTTTCTGACAATTATGGATACTGGGAACAGGGTAGGATAAAGAAACGATGTCTTAAAAAATGGTAACTAACATTTACTGAGTGGTTACTTTTTTTGCCATGCATGCTGCTATCTCTTTTAAAAAGTTAGTAATTATTTGTTTAATAATTGCAGCAGCCCAAATAGGTAGGTGTTATATCGTTCTACTAACTTTGCAAACAAGGAACTTGAGGTATGGCTGATTTGAGTACTCACCCCCTCACATAGCTAGTACTTAGTGAAGCCAGGATCTGAAGGCAGGCAGCCTATTCCCTGAGCCCATGCATTTAACAAAGAGATTTGATCATTCTCTGCAGGTAGTTGCCATGAAAGCAGATCAGAGTAAGGAGGAGCTGATGGCAATACCAGAAAATAATCTGAACAGCAGGAATAAATCTGGGAAAAAATAGGAGCAAGAGAGACATACAAATCCGATGTCCCCTTTCTTAAGTTACCAGCGTATTACTAAGTAAATGTGGGATGCTTCCACTGTACACAGGTTTGGTCATGAGAGTAAGGAAATGGTTATCTTACTATAAAAGATAAGGAGATATACAAGATCTGGGAAAGGTATTTTGCAGATTGATTCTAGCATCTGTACATGTATTCTGATACCTGGAAAAAAGAAAATAGGGAGGGAACAACTGAAGATGCCAAAGAGGGAAAGAGAAAACTGAAAGAATTTGGGGAAGGAAGGACAGCCAGGTCCAAAATCACAGGTGAGAAGGTCATCATTACAAAAGAAGGCTGCCTTTTTCTTTAAGTCAGGAGGAAAGAAAAGGGAGAAAGTAAAAGTGCAAGAATAATTAGAAGCAGCAGGGATGGTGTTTCGGCAGGTAGCAAGGGGTGGAGGGATGAAGTTCTCATTCGCTGACCTCAATCTGCTCAGGAAAACCAGAGACAAGGCTATGTGTTGAGGATGAAAAGATCTGAGGTTGATTGGAAGGGACAGGACTGGAGCAGCCACTCTGGTGATGCATTAGGGAACGAACGTGAAATAAATAAAAGAATCACTAAGTAGCGGAGAGAGCAGAAATGTTGTCACTCAGTCCAACACTGCAGTCTGAGATTGAAATGGATAAAGAGGGATTGTTGGGATCCAGGACCGGGGAATCTTCAAGAGAGGGAAAGCAAGCCTGAGATTTGAGGGTACTGAGAGAGAAGCACCCCTGGAATGCCTGGCCAGAGCATTTAGACAGAGCGGGAGCAGCAGCCTGGGTGTCCCTGCTGTGTGTTCCCCCAATATCCTGTAATTCCACCATCACAGCTTTTCTCACAGAGGGTCATAACTTCTTATTTTGTAAATCTCCCCCAACTCAACTGTAAACAACCCGAGCGCAAGGATTATGACTCCCTTGTTATTTCCTCAAGATGCAGCAAACAGCACAGCATCTGCCCCACATGTAGGACGATACTGATCAAGAGTATCTGCTGAGCCTTCAACCAACTGCACTGGAAGCCTTCGATATTTATGCTGTTCTGATCCCAGTGGTATCTGCTCTCCCAGGTTTTCCCTGTTGGAGGCTCTGGTTCTCATGACTTGTGTACATCCTGACCCTGACCTGCCTAGCTGGCTTCGTCTAGCGTACTTGTTCCCACCTTTCAGACTGATTATCTGATTCTAGAACTATTCTTCTCCTTGGTTACTAGCTTCCTGATATCCCTACTTCAGCTTGTTACTTAAAATTCACTGTATGTGCTGCCACTTTTATGCCTAGCACTGACTATGATGCAGTAATATCAACACAACAGGAGAGGAAAACACCGCACATGGACAACATCGGGAGGCAGAACTAATCAGGTCACAGAACAAGAAGAGAGAAGTTCTAGCATCTGGCATCAGTAAAGAGAATAGAAACTGAGGCCAGAAATATATATGTCAAAGGCTGAGAAGGTCAAGGAAGGAACAAGTGAAATTGGAGTTGAGATGTCAAGAGGGTAATAAATTACAAAGAATAAGCCTGAACTTGCAGGTCAGAAAAGATAAGGCTGATGGTTCATGTAGCCCAAATGGCTGAGCTCTGGCTTCCATGGCTTTAGGGACAACGAAAGAGACTGACACTTGATAATAGATCATATGTCTTCACTTATATTTATGCTCATGATCATGGTACATTGTAATTATCACCAGGGGACTAATGAGTTCAGGGCTGTTCTAATATTTGGAGCGAGAAATGTAAGTCCATACATTCACCACACATTTATTGCACACCCACTGTGTGCAACATGGGAATATCCAGAGTGATAAGAAAGGCATAGTCTCTGCCTTCAAGAAGTTTATAGTCTCAAGAAGAAGAAAGACATGGAATATAGCTTGGGTAGAGGTATCTTCAGATGGCAAGGGAGAAGAGAGAGGAAGCTTTCCACCCCTGGAGGGATCTAGAGAGACGTTTAGAGCAGGTGACAATGGGCCAAGTCCTAAAAGATTATAGGAGTTTGCTGGGCAGGAAAGCTCTTCAGGCATAAGAAAAAGTATGTCTCAAAAATGTGCCACTGTGAAAGAGCATATGGCAGTTGACAAACTGGGGGTATCTAAGCATGGTTGGCACGTTGAAAAGGTATCAGAGAATGACAGGAAATAAAACTAAAAAAAGTAAGCAGGAACCAGATGATTAGGGCCCTTGCCATGATGAAACGTTAGAATTTTTTGCTGCAGGTGGGAAGAAACTTTTTCATAAAAGGATAAGGAATAGAAAATTGTAGCCAAGGGAATAGAGAACTCATGGGAAAGATGATGCTTTTTCAGATATTAATGGAGTAAAATGCATAACTGTAGGCTTCCTGTGGTATTTCATAAAACTCAAGTACAGTGAATGTGTGGAATTTAAAGAAATATTCTACATAAGAAGGATTTCTTGTTTCATTGAGATGCTACAGCAACAAAATTGACAGGATTGTAAGGTAGTGAGTTTCCCATCACCAGAAGTATTAAAGTAGAGGCTGTAGTTTGCCCGTATAGGGCACACTAGAAAAAGGTGATATGGAAAGTAAAAAAGATAACCAACAATACCTGCTCAAAATCATATTATATGATTTTCTATTTCTCTGTACTTAGAACACCAGGATGTTATATGCTCCATAGATATTAAGCATTTGATTGTCTATAGCAAAATCCAAACTTGATCTGACATAATCCTTTAACAAGCAGTTTCCAGGACTCAGTGATCTTATGGAAATATATTTATAAACCAAATTTCATCTTCCAAAGAATTTATCAGACTTTAGAGACTGAGACATAAAGTTGAAAGTACAAAAAGAGAAAGTTTCCAAGTTATAGATAAAATAGTTTAGCCCTTTTAAAACCCATTTCCTGATGTCAAGGATATTTTAGCCTTCACTCCACAAAGACAAAAAGTCAATTACATTCAAAGATTTTAAGACTGTCTTCACTCAATCAGTGTTTACAACATGGCTGTGTTATTTCACAAGAATCTTGTTCCCATATTCTTCTTAGACTAATTAATCTTCCTTGAATCATTTTCCATGGAGATTGAGGTCAGAAGGTATGTCGATCTTATCATTTTTCATCCCAAATGTGACAAGTTCTCAAATTGCATTTAGCTTATCAATATGTTTAATGACATACAATTGTTCCTGCTAAATTTTAATTATGTAAAGGTGTTCAAATAAATGGAAATTTATAAATGGTGCTATTGTTCTTTCTTAAACCTCATTTTTTGGCCAATGAAAGATTATTTGACAGACTGGGTTTTTGTGTTTTAATGAAATCAATTTATTATGAGAATCTAGGAATTGGTTCTCTAATATTGTCGACATTTCTCGAATCTACCTACTTTGGTTTCACCTTGAACTGTACACCACAAAGTAAATACTGACTTAATTAACAGGGCATCCTCAGACAAACAGTGCAGTTCCCATTCAAATGAAGTAAAAACACAATACAACCATGGAGAGTTTATTTTGCTTCATTGCATTTTGTAAAGTCTCCCTTATTGAAGTTTAACTCAGGAAACAGAAGGTCAGTCTCTTTGGACAGTCTGAATCTTATGTGGTCATCTTCCCGTTCTCTTATCACCCTGTTACTTGCTATTAGCAGCTTTTCTATAACTTATGAATTGTCTAGGAAGCATTTCCCAAGCCTAACTACTCATCAGAATTACCAGAAAAATATTTTTTTTACAAAAATAGATTGGTAGGTTGGCCTCACCCAAGATCTAGAAGCATTAGGTGTAAGGCTCTGAAATCTGTGTTTTAAAAACAGATCCAAGAAACAATGGTGATCTAATACCTCTTTTATTATCCTGGATAGAGCTGGAACCCATTCTACTAAGTGAAGTATCCCAAGAATGGAAAAACAAGCACCACGTGTACTCACCATCAAATTGGTATTAACTGATCAACACTTATGTGCACATATAGAAGTAACATTCGTCGGGTGTCGGGCAGATGGGAGGGGGAAGAGAGGATGGGGATATACACACATAATGAGTGCAATGTGCACCATCTGGGGGATGGACATGCTTGAAGCTCTGACTCGGGTGGGGCAAGGGCAATATACATAACCTAAACATTTTTACCCCCATAATATGCTGAAATAAAAAAGAAAAAAAAAAACAGATTCCCATGGGAAACTGACAGAGCTGATCCATTGACTGGTGTCTGTCTAAATTCAATCTGAGTTCCTTGATAACCAACTCTCTTCCTGACATACCAAATTCTCTACAAATGGTCTCTGTAGTTGTTCTGAACATTCTATGTCTGAAAATGTTACTATAAAGTCTCTCCCTACTTCATGGTATTGTATTTAAGTGCTCTAGTGCTTTTCTATCACTTCGATGGGCCCAACATTTGGATGTTTTCCCCATCACTAATCTTCAAGCCCTGAGATAACCTCAAATAGCTTAAGGAGAACCATAAAGTGAAATAATCCTTCATACTTCACTATCTAGAAATGCCATCACTTGCTTCCCAGTAACACAGCCCTCAGCTTGTGCAAAAATTCCCTCTTCCTCTGACATCCCATATTTATAGGCTTTATGTTTTTAAAATCATCTTTACATGGGAATAATTCACATAAAATAAATGTACCCATTTTAAGTATACCTTTTGATGAGCTCTGTCAAATTTTTATACCTGTGTAACCACTTCTACTATCAAATTATAGAAAATTTCCCAAATATTTCCTTGTGCCCCATTCCAGTTAATTCTCCCCAAGCTCTGGCCCCAGAAAACCTATGATTTATTTCCTGTCACTATAAAATAAATTTGTCTTTTCTAGAGGTTCACATAAATATTAATAGAATCATATAATATGTATGCCTCTCGATTAGTCAAAGTTCTTTAGAGAAACAGAATCAACGAGATATATATATATATATATACACACACACAGAGAGAGAGAGAGAGATTTATTGAATTGGTTCTTAAAATAATGGAGACTAGAAAGTCCAAAATCTGCAAGATAGGTCAGCAAGCTGGAGACCCAAGCTTGAACTGCCAATACTGCAGTTCAAGTCCAAAAGCTATCTGCTGGCAGACTTCCTTCTTGCTTAGCAGAGGTCAGTCTGTTCTATGAAGACTTTCAACTGATCAGATGAGGCCCACCAATATTATGGAGTTGAATAAACAATCTGGTTTACTTAAAGTCCATCAATTTAAATGTCAATCTCACCCAAAAAAATACCTTCATAGAAATATCCAGAATAATATTTAATATTTGACCAACTATCTGGGCACCATAGCCTAGCCAATTTGACCCACAAATTAACATATAAAATTATTATCACAATAATGCTCCTGTGATTTATTCACATTGTTGTGTACACCAATAGATTTTCCATTTTTGTTATTGAGTAATACTCCATTCTATGAATATTTCACAGTTTGTTTATCCATTCTCCTATTGATGGAAACCTAGCTACTCTTACTTTGGGCCTACTATGAATAAAGTTGCTATGCATACATATACACAAATATTTGTGAGAACATATGTTTTCATTTTCTTGGGTAAATACTTATAAATGGGATTCCTGGTAAGTGTACAATTGACATCATAAAAGCTGTCAAGCTGTTTTTCAAAGTGGTTTACTATTGTAAATTCCAAAAAGCAATATAGGAAAGTTCTAGTTGCTCTACATTTTTGTGAAATTCTTGATACTTTCAGTTGTTTTAATTACAGCCATTCTAGTGGTATATAATGGAATCTCACAATGGTTTTAACTGTGTTTTCCTTATGACTAATGATGTTGAACATCTTTTAATGTATTGACTCCCAAGTGTACATCTCCTTTTGTAAAGTGTCTGTTCAAATCTTTTGCCCGTTTTTAATTAGGTTAAGTTACTTTATATTATTGAATTATAAGTGTTTTTTATGTTGTCTGAATACAAATCCTTTAACCAGTACATGCATTGCAAAAGTTTTCTCACAGTCTTTGGCTTGCCTTTTATTTCTTGATAGTGTCATTCTATCACAGCAGAAGTTTTATACAGTGTCCTACTCACCATTTTTTCTTTCAGAGTTCGTGTTTTTGTGCTACCTAAAAAAAAAAAAAAAAAAAACTGCCTACCACAAGGTCAGGAAGATTTTCTCCTATGTTTCCTTCTAGAACATTTTTAGTTTTTGCTTTTACATTTTTGTCTGTGACTTATTTTGACTTATTTATACACTGCAATAGGCAAGGGTTGATATTCTTTTATTTTTTTCTGCTTGGATATCCAATTGTCTTAACACCATTTTTGATAAGAGTATTCTATTCCCATTTAATTGTCTTGTCACCTTTGATGAAAATCAATTGACAAATACACGTGGCTCTATTTCTGGCCTCTCTATTCTGTTTCACTGACCTATATGTCTACTGCATGTTAATACAACATCATCTTAGTTACTGCAACTTTATAATAAGTCTTGCAATTAGGTTGTGTAGGGCCTCCAACTTTGTTCTGCTTTCACAAAATTGTTTTGGTATAGTCTTAATTTTAACTCTGGTTGTCAATGCATTTTGTATTATATTAAGCTCATTTGTATTAGCCTTTACTTAGATGTTTTCATAGGATTAAATCAAAGGATATGAAGAGGCATAGGCAGAGACACAGCACCCACTTTTGGTCCTGCAGAATTATCCTTTTATATTTATTTTTTTTAAATACAGCTAAGTCCTTCAGTAGCTTAACTGCTTATGGTTTATGCAATATGGTTCATATCATTGCCCTACATATTAAACTACTATCGCATAACACTTTTGCTCTTAAGTCATTCACAATGAATCTCTGCATCGTAATTGTGTTGCCTGTCCCTGTAATCTTCTCTCAAAACTCAATCTCCTGGATGCTTAAATATTCGAGTTCCTTTAAACTAAGCCTACCTGCTGTCAATGCTGATTTTCTTAATCTTAAAGACAGCATCTGAGGTCTAACCTCACCAGAGCTTAGATGCAGAATAATCACCTTTATGACATGTACAAATGCCACTGCACATTTTGATGGCATTCTCACTGTGTCAAGGCAAATCCAATTTTAGTCTGCTCTCACTGCAAGTCTCCTTCTACTTATTGATTCATAACTTAGATTTACTATTACAAATGTTCCCTTCTATACAGTCATTATATGTATTTTCTCAAAGTAAATCATTATGGGTGGTTTGCATTCATCGCCAATTATTTTACTTTTTAATAAAAGAAAGGCCAAAAGAACAAAAAGATGGTTGAATTTGTATGCTCTATTATCAGAGTACATATCCTCAGTTATTCTGAAGGATAAGATGAGCCTCAGGAATTGCATATTAAGAGCAGAGGGAGGAGAAGAGGGGGAGGATCTTAGCTCTGAAATTAACAAGAATGGAGTGACAAAGGAGCAGGAATCCAGAGACACAGGAAGCATCTCACTTACATATTTTGATTCCCAGCAATCTCTTCCATAGCCTTTTCTCAGTAGCCATGGTGCTATTATTATTTGTCAGTACCCTCATCCAACTGAACCTAGATCTGTAAGCTTATGACCCAGCACAGCAACCCCCAGAGTAACTGCACAAATCACCACTTCCATTTCATCCTGAAAGTCTACCAGACCTTACTTTTATGTCTATGTTCTTAGAAATATAGAGGGGACTAGAGGATATGTACTTTCTCCCTCATGGCTTGGGAATCCCATAGTGCTAGAGGAAATATACAACACAACAATTCCACAGGTTCCTAAAGCCCCCCGGAGGGTCTGAAAGTACACTAATTAAACAACAGCATTGATAAACTCTACAATGAATTTGAATAAATTCACTGAATGCAGAGAGCTTTGACAAATGCTGTAGTGCTACTGATAAATAAAAGCAACCATGCTTGCCCTCTGTGAGCTGACAAGTTACATAGAGGGTGAGTGGGAACTCAATCCTACAGCCTCTGCTGATAATCAAAGTTGATGTATTTTAGAATCATCCTCACTAACACAACTATCTAGTTTATTGACAAACTCTACAATTTTAGAATCAAAGGAGTCCTTGGAAATTATCTATTTAAATTTTTTACAGATGTGAAAATTGAAAACAAGTGGTTTGTGTATGGCCACTTACAAATCTAATCCAAAAAGTAAGTAATGATAGTTTTCTATTATTGTCCTACCAAACCACTCTACACCAAAAGTATTCCATACCCTTGCCTTTCCCAGATCCTTTTAGGAGTATTGCCTTGAGCTTGGAAGAAGCATTTCTGGAGATAAGAAAAAGAATGTTACTTTTCACTTAGCAAGAAGTATTAAATTGGGAATATTTTCTGAGAGCTAATGTAGAACATTGCTTTAACAAAGTCCATTGCCAGAGAATAAATGATCTTGAGATTTGGATATTAACATTTAATTCTAACTAAAACTAGACAGAAAAATTTCCTAGAGTGAAAAACTAAAGTTATTATCTTCAATTATGAAAATAAAAACTCACTTTGGTCTTCTAGATAAAATTGCTTTTATTTTTAAAATTTTCCATCAACTGTTTCTCCTTTTTCCCTTTACTATACATGCTTAGAAGCACAAACTTGTAGAAAGAACCTTTCAAAAAAAAGGATTAATAATCCAAGGAGCATTTTATTATTAATAATTATATTACATAGGAAATTCAATTTTTCTCCAGAATCTCCCAGACCAGGGTAGTTCTATTCCAGCTTCTTGCTTGTATGGACAAAATAACAAAATGTATGGAGCTTTCTACCTTGTACCAGTAGATTATTTGAAAAAGTTATTGTTGTAGTTCCAGGGATAGTTACTAACAATATATTTTAGATTGTAGAGATACATAGTATCTCTATGTTCTATCCTAAATAACAGAAAAACAAAGCACCTACTCCCAGCACTTACTCTGTCAGGCTGTCTTAGTTGATAGGAAAATTTTTCTTCATTATCTTCACTGGAAATGGTGCTAAATTCCACCCACCTAGAATGCAAAACAGCAGTCATTACAAATATGTCAGGATCTTGAAAGCTAAAGATACTGTGGCATGACTCATTTCTGATCCTAACAGCTCATAAAGTTGATGAATAAATACATTTTGACAAACAAAGGACATAAAGCAACCTATGGATATTAGAAATTCTGTACCTAGAAATGAAAGCTGCGTGATTTTCTCATTAACCATTTATTGTTATTAAAGGACAAAATCAATAACAAATGTATTCAGCCAACTGAAAGGCAATTTGATGCAATTTCACGTTGGATTTCATTTTCATAGCTTTGTACTCCTCCTCAGATTTTTGGATAAAAAAAAAATATGGTATACCCAAATACAAGACAAATATAAAGCCTGAGACCACTGCAGCCTTTGAAAGACATTGAATGAATTCACCTCTTTACAGCTGGAAAATTAACAGACTAAAAATACTATTTCCTTCAAACCATAGGCAGTTTATAGGGCAGCAGATTATTGATGTTCCCCAAAGCTGTCAGTGTGTGGGGTCCTGTTTTTAAATAACTTCAGAGTGCTCACCTAAGTGTTATGACCATTTGCAGTTTGGTTTTACGTCTATTAAAAACCACTAACATAAGAGCAGTTGGCATCCTCTTGATTTACTTGTATTTTTACCAGCAATCTCCAAAGATGCCCAAAGAGCTGGATGAAAAATGAAGTTGCTCAGTCAATTATCATTCTTTGGGTAATAATTTCACTTCAGGTGAGTTTTTTGTAAGCAGGTCAGTGTTTTATTTACAAAGTATAGCATATTTTCTGCCAGCATTCCTATATTAAAAAGCCTTGTATATCCATGTTTCATTTTCAAACTAAGCTATAAACTATAAATGCTTGAGATGGTCCATACTAGCAAGAAGTCATCTTAATACAAATTACTTCTTTTTAAAAGAACAATACATTCACATGCCAATTTGAATTAAAAGATAGCACAGGGTTTATAATGAGAAGCACCAGTATTCTCCCCAACATCTATGCCAACAATTTCACTCCTCAGAATGTTTTTGACCAGTCCTGTCTTTACTTCTGGCAGTTACCTCCAAAACAGTAAATAATGTGCTTATTTCTCCATTTCCTTCTTCAGTTGCTTTCACCAAACTCTATTTACTCCCTATTATTTTTAAAATGAAGATTCTTTAAAAAATAATACCTTTTCCTTTCTCCTTTCAATTTTTAAGAAAGTGAAAAATTTTCAGTTTTTCTATTGATGGTCTTAATGAAGTTGAATAATATACTTAAAATTCTATATATTTTGCTATTGACGTTAAACAATAGCTCAGATGTTCACCATGTAAAATATTTATACCATTAGTCTTTCTTTCCACATGTTTTCCTGATTTGGATTTTACAATTTCTGCCCTTTTCTCTATTTTTATGTTAATGTAAATATTAATAGTATATACATTTTATTTCATAAACATAATTACATGACACATATTTTGGCTATAAGTTAATTGCAAAGTTGAAAAATAATAAAGAGGTTTCATTGACATGTCTATATAATGATTGATCCATACAGGAAAGATTAGGTTGATTATTCTAGGAAGCTATAGAATGACTGGCTTAGTTTCCTCTTAGCTGAATGGCAATGCTCATTTGGCTGTCTCTAATGAAAGGGGTTTGTTGCCTGAGAGGCTAACTTTAGCATGCAGAAGCAGGAGCCTTGCTGATAGACTGCTCCCTACAACCCTAGAAATTAAAATGAGAAGCACTTTGCTCTGCAATGCCAGTACCCACCCTAAAGTTCTCCTTTAATTTCTCAGTACAATGGTTCTCAATGTGTGGTCTCCAGACCATTAGCAGCAGCAGCACATAAAGTTATTAGAGTTGTAAATCCTTTTTGTTCACTCAGAACTACTAAATCAGAAACTCTGGGAATGAAGTCTAGAAATTTGTGTTTTAACAAGACTGCAGGTAATTCTGATGCAGGCTAAGACTTGAGAACCACTGCTTTAGAGGAGATCTCTGGGGTTTTGCATTGAGGTAAATGTCCAGTGGCATGCAGAAATAGGGTAAAGGGAATAAAGCCTGATTGGCATAGCTGGTCTAGACCTTTACCTACACTCTCTTTTTTGAGCCCCACCCTTCACTCTTGCCTTTTGAACCAGATTACACAAAGATTGGCTCTTCTATGGGGCACCTTACAATGATACGCTGGTAAATGCCTAAAAACTGGTTCCAGGGCTATCTTTGTCATAGGAGTTACTGCCTATTTATAAATACAATCAATAGCCTCAACAACATGCTGTTGATGGACACTGGGTCTTCTTTATCCAGTGAAATAGGTCATAAACTTTGGATATTAATCTGTCTTTGGGATTCTGCTTTAAGGTGGTAGACTGAACACATGCATTTAAAACTGCAGTGGAATATGCAGTGGAATATTATTGAAGTAGTATAAAGTAGCATTTATTAGTAAATGCTTAACAATTAGCTAATGGGGGAAAAAAAGAGCCCTGATTTTTGTTCCCAGCATAACCAATTTTAAGCTACCAACATGACATCTCTTAACTTGTGGTTGTGGAGAGATGAGCACGATGGCAGGCCTCTGTGACAGTTGGCCCCACCACACCTCTGGTTCCCCGGGAAAATCAATTCTTACACAGCACCCTTGTGCCGGTTTTCAGCTCTGTTTCATCCACCAACATACTTTCATAAGCTTTCTACCTTCCATAAATTCTGTTGACATCTCCTCCAACTGTTGGCCCTTTACTGTTAAAAGTTGTATCACTTTTTATACTACTTTACTAATATGCCACTGCAGTTTCAAATGCATATATTCAGTCTATCACCTTAAAGCAGAATCCCAAAGACATATTAATATCCAAATTTTCTGACTCATCTCACTGGGTAAAGAAGACAAAGTGTCCACTCAACAACATGTTGTTGAGGCTATTGATTATAAATAGGCAGTAACTCCTATGATAAAGATAGCCCTGCAACGAGAGTAGTCCCCTGTATGTTAGTCATTCATCTGCTCATTCAAAAAATATTCATTGAGTCCTTCCTATATGCCCAAGCTGTTGGAGCAGCCTCTTTCTGGATTACTAATGGTTATGGCAGAGGGAAAGTAACTTGGGGATTACATGCTGGCTCTTAAACCTTTTGCCCAGATGTGACCTTGCCTGCATGTCACCTTTATTTATATTTCATTGGTCAGAGTAAGTCACATGGGCAAGTCTAATGCCATAGCCTTACCCATAAGGCAGAGAAAATAGGTGTGCATAATCATCAGTCTAGCACACTTGTAGTAATGAGAATGAATGATACTTTCCAATAGATCTCACTTCATGGAGCACGCTGCATTTTCTATTTAACATATGCATCACCTCATTTTATCCTTACAAAAAGTCTGTGAGATAAGAAAGGCAGTAGTCATTATATCCATTTACATTTACATATCTGAAAAGAGCTCAGTATATGGAGAATTTACCATGACTTACAACTGTCTGAAAATGGTCTGAGTTCCTTGGCTGATACTGAGTTTCCCATCAGTGGGAGGAGTCAAACAGAAGTTATACAACTACTTTGTGCCAATCCTAAAAAGGAGATATAAGGATCCTATGAGTGAGTGGAAAGCTAAGATCTTTAAGATCTCTTTTATCCAGAAGACTCTATGATGCTGTGAGTCATCCAAGTTCACACAGCTGTTAAGTGGCTAGCTGGTGGCAAATTAACATGTAGACAGAAAAGGGAACACAATGCCTAATATAATTTAGTGATCTGGCATTCAGGTTTCCTTGTTCTGATATATAAATGTTGGGAAAAGTTCTGTCACATACCAGTTCTTACTCAGTATGCATTAAATGTCTGCTGTTAGTTTGGTGACGAAAATGCTATGAATTATTGCTATGCATTATCAAAACTTCCAAACACTCTGAGTTTGCTGCACTGATGTCGTTCTGAATAAAATATAGGGATATTGGCACTAGCCTGTCTATCAGTGCCCAAGACACAAACATTCTCTTGAGCTGAATGATAAATAAACAAATGTTCCAGTAGAGAGCCCCAAACAGGTAGAATTATATGTCATTACTTAAAGGACAAATTGTCCTTGAACAGATGAGCTGTACTGAGGTCTTGCATTTTAAAGACATTTTTAAAACTTTATGAAGAAACAATTCATTTACTGATAACTCTCCTTCCTCCCTTTAATCTCCCATGAGTTTGAGGCTTTGTTAATACTGATTCTAATATGGTTATTTGATATAGTGATCTGACTTTTTTTACCACT
This sequence comes from Eulemur rufifrons, assembly GCF_041146395.1. Taxonomy (NCBI): domain Eukaryota; kingdom Metazoa; phylum Chordata; class Mammalia; order Primates; family Lemuridae; genus Eulemur; species Eulemur rufifrons. Next base: position 31,904,354 of record NC_091010.1, on the reverse strand, counting down.
TGTCAAATGAAAATGTAGTATTGGTATGAAAATAGAAAATAAATCTAATTTTAGTATTTAAGCACTTTTACAAAAAAAAAAAAAACCATCATTTTCACCTAATCATTCCCCATTATCAGATCTCAGTCGACATAAAAAATGCAAATAATCATATGTATCTGCTTATTGTACATGCATTCATTCATTCATTGCTCCTTTCATGGTTGGGTACCAAACATTAATTTTTTTAAAAAAAAACTAAAACAGCATTCTCATCTTCTCAGAACAAATAAGGATTCAGCATTTCAGGAACACAAGATCTGACATCTTATCAGCATGTTGGCTCAGTGGATCCAGGGGCTACTCATGACAACAACTAGCATCACAGTGTTAGCAAATGAAATTCTTTTCAAGCTGGTCCTCAGCCAGTGACCCAGTAAATTATCTTCTTCAAACTCAATTTTAAGTGAGGCCAACCATTTAAACTGATTTAGATTTTGGCTCCCAGGAAGTCAGAAGTCATGAATGGTACCAAAGTGAACAAGCTGTCTAGAATGCATTGGCTCTGCCAATATTCTGCTCAATAATTACCCTTGAGTTATTTTCCAATAAAATGAACTTTGACCTGATTCTGGACACAGTTTAGACATAGCCAATAACAACCTTACCTTCCTGGGAAAAACTCACATCCCACTGTAAAAGTATAACCAATTAGGAAACATAAATACATATCATTCTGCTTCACTTGGTTTGTTCCCAGGAAACAGCTCTGAATCCCAGAGTGGTGCTTTTCCTAATGTAATAACTGCTGAGGCACATAAAGCCGTGAGAGGCATCACTATTCTCAGACACAGAGTCTGAAAAAATTACTCTATGGTTGAAATCCATCCAGTTTCTACAGAATTCACAGGTGATTTTTCTGGTAAGGTTTAAAATTCCATTTCATTGCATTTGACACATCCACGCTCAAATAAAGAGGACGAGAAGATTCATACATCGTAAGAAATGTTTCAGATATTTTTAAAAACTTAGGTGACGCAGAGGTGCTCCTTTCAAAATCAGTTTTAAAAAAAAGAGGAAGAAAAGTAAAGCTAATTTTACTAAAAAAAAAAAAAAAGCACACTTAATGCTTTAAAAATTAATGAACTCTTTCATTATGAGAATTTATGTTTATAAGGTTCAGACTAAATTCCAGATTTGCTATTTACACAACCAGTTCTTTTGTTTCCACTAGATTACATCATGTAAATATGTTCCTCTAAACCAAGTAGTCCACTTTTCGTATGCTGGTATGTTAAGAAATACAAAGCTAGGATTTTTTATTAATACTACTTGACTTAGGTGATTTTCTTAAGATTTCTCCTCATATAATTTTATTAAAAATCCTAACTCTCTTGTGACCTCCTACTCTCCCTACAGGTCAGCAGTTGCTCATTTTTTTATATTTAGATACACACATTTCTATGATTACTAGAAAAAAAAAACAAAATAAAAGCACAACAGCCTAGAGAAAAACAGAGTTGCAAGAATAAGTCTCCCTGAATTTAAATACCAGGTCTAACACTGCCTTGCTGGGTGACCACCAGAAAACCAGTTAATCTCTCTGTGCCTCAATTTCTTACTGTCAAAATATTGATTATGCTAATACCAACTCATAAGGTTATTTTGAAGTTTAAATAAGTTAAGAGCAGAGATTGATACCATATAAATGTTTGTTATATAATCAAAATAAACATAATAATCAAAATATGTATAAGACTTTTATATATTCATCAACTCTCATTCAAAATGCATTTAATAATTGCCATTTTTGCCTTTTGTAAGATCTGTGAAATTTGCTTTCTCCACAACTTTTTAACTGTGTGACCTTTGACAGGTTATGTAACATCTATATACCTCAGTTTCTCCATCTATAAAATGGAGACAATAAGCATACAATGCAGATATCATAGAATTATTGTGTAAAATAAGTAAAATTATATTAGTAAAATACTTAATAAAGTGCTTGTCATACCATAAAAGCTCAATACACATTAAGTAATATTTACACTCTAATTCAGTACCTGGATATATAATAACTGTGGCATTTTATATTAATGATGAGTGGATGGATTACCCAGTAAGTGGCATGGAGTCAACCAACTCCTTACACCAAAATAAGCACAATGTAAAAATTAAATTATTAAACTATTAGTTGGAAATGTAGGTACATATTTTTTTATAATACCAAGTCACAAAAAAAATGCAAAAGACTATTTCAGGGATCAGCAAAACCTTTTGTGTAAAAGGCCATCTATTTTAGATGTTGGAAACCATATAGTTTCTGTTGTATATAATCAACTCCGCTGCTGTCACAGTAAAGCAACTACAGATAATAAGTAAACAAATGGATATAGCTGTGTTCCAGTAAAACTTTATTCACAAAAATAAGCTGAGGGCTAGTTTGGGCTGCAGAGTCATAGTTTTCCATCCCCTATCTACTTTAACCCAGTGACCCAACCAAAACCCATAGACCCCAGTAAAATCACTTTGACCTACCAAGTTTGTCATATTATCTTGGGTCTAGACTCTACAGAACATCATGAAAAAAATAACATGTTCTCTACCTTCAAGAACTTTGTAATCTAGTCAAGTGGGTCCAAATAAAGTGATATATGAAAAGTAATAAAGTGCACAGATGTGTGTTTTAAATTACACATGGTTTGTAGTCAACTCAGGTTATTATGTCAAAGCTTGAAAAGAATTATATACAATTCAACTGAAAGATTTCCCAGTGGGATAGTAATTCTATCAACAACTCATTTTCCATGGGCATCAGCCAGTTTTTCTTCAAAAACATGAAAGAACTTGAAGATTTAATGCTCTTCCATAAATTAATCAATCATTCATGTAAATTATGATGCATTTTAATCCACATACATTTTGAGAATTTTATTTTTTAAGAGCTCCAAACACGAAAATATCCCCTCAGGGTTTTCCTTACCAAATATCTGACAAGGAAGCTTTCTAATCCTATTTTTTCATGTTTTTCTCATCCCATAATCAGACACTGCCTTTCATTTCTTTTGTCTTAACGAACTAGATGGTAAATTGATTTTATAAAATGTAAGCCTTAGTTATCCCTCAATTAACTTGTTAAATTAAATATCAGCTGTGCCATCAAGGAATTCTTTTCCAGTGAACAATTAAGTTTTACAGGCATTATTCAGTTGGTTCATTCTGGCATGACAAATATAACACTTGAAGCATCAAACTTTTATAAGCCGCTTACTAACTTAAAGGCTAATTCAGCTTGAGAATATATTAGTAAGTTTTGTCCAGTGGGAAGAAGGAACCTCTGTGATGCACATTTGAGGAACAGCAAACCATGCTCTGCTTTGGTGCTTCCTGTTGCCATCTCAAGTTCTTTACAACCACCTCATTCAGTCCTGCTGGGAAGGTGTGGCTTGACAGAGTCTCTGATTCCCTCAGAGGTCTCTATTTTTTCCCACCCAAGAAGACAGATGGTTATTGACTTGCTTCTCTCCAAGTGTGGTTCATTATATTCCTGCCACACTAGGCTTCTTGGACTCCCAAAGTCATTCCTGGGTCTTTGCTATTTTCTCTGCCGAGAAAACTTTACCTATGATCTTCTTTTTAATAAGTCTTGTTAGTGAGTACTCTGTAGGTCTTAGCTCATCTTTAGTTCCTCAAGGTAGCTTTTCCAGATTACTTAAAATATGACACACATATGCCTTCTGTCAATCACTATCAGATCAGCCTATTTCATTTTCATTACCGATACGTTAAATTACCCTGTTTGTTAGTACATGTATTTGTCTATTTTATGACTCTTCTCCAAAATGTAGGTCTATGCAGGAGAGCAGAAGAATAGGTTGTCTTGTTCTTTGCTACATCTCCAGCTCTTAGAACAGGGTCTGGCACATAGTAGGTCCTTGATAATAGGATAATAGAAAGAAAGAAAAAGATAAAGAAGGAAAAGAGAGAAAGAAAAAAAAGGAAAGAAGAGGAAAGAAGGAAGAAAAAACAGTAGACAGATAGTAGGTGAAATCAGTCCAGACTCTTGGAATTGCCAAAGCCACATAAACCCTCAAGATTGCTTTCTTACCCTGTTCACTCTTGTAGGGTAAAAATCCACTTTAGGTTTTAGATGCAAGGCTGTTTCTCTTAGAGAAGTCTCCTGTACTGTCAAAGTTAAGACCAATATGTTAAGGATATTTTCTTTGCTTCTGAGTTCAGTGTGTGTGTGTGTGTGTGTGTGTGTGTGTATTTAAGTCCTATTCTATTCAACAACTCATTGATTGCCTGCTGGCTCCAGAGTTTTCTCTTACTTAAGCCCCATGACCTTTTCTCAGTCTGTATGTGTCTACATAAAACAAAATTTGATTTAAATAACCTCTTCGCATTTTTTGTTTCAAACCAAAAAAAGCAATTACCTAAATCACATTTTCGCATTTTTAGTTAGCAGATTTTGTCATTATGGTACCACAGAATTTCTTCTGTTAACTTTCTTTTCTGTATTTATACTAAATTAAACTAAAGAAATGTTTTAGAAAAGAATTTTCCTGATATAGTCTACACTGACCACATTGTCCCCTGGTCTATGAATGTTGCAAATCTTCCCAGTGCATGTTATAATCACATACATTTAATTTTAGTGTTAACTGTGATTTTAAAAAAAAACAAGGAAGGGGCACGACATGGCTGTTTAATATTAGTAGAAGACAAGTAAATTATGGAACATCTCTTGAATGAAAACTTATGCATCTAATATTAATAAATATAACCCTCAGGAGAAAGATATAAATATATGAAAAATATGTCCTATATTATAGATTTAAAATTAAAACTAAAAGTTGATCTGCATTACAATCAAAACTGCAAAAAAGTATATGTACATGTAATATGGGCAAGGATGAAGAGCGCGATCAGAGAAAATGGTAACATCCTGCCTCGGATGGCTGTTTCAGACTGCTGCCCCCTGGCAAACACACCTGTTATGTGTGCATAACTGGCTGACATCACCTCCCACCAGCAGGCAAGTCAAAGTTTCAGGTCCCAGACCTGACAGTGTGTCCCAGCTCCCTGAATAAATGACTGAGGATGTCCCTAAAAACCTTCTCTGCATCCCTGATGAAGCTGAGGGTGGTCTAGCTAAGTCAGATGATCCTAGGGTCTGGATCTGGGGCTACAGCTGGCGTGGTGGCATGTCCAACCAAGCAAAGCTGACTTAAAATCTTAAGAACTGGAGGATGAATCAGAACTCAACTTTTCAGAAAGTGCAAAGGCTCAGTGTTGGGAACGAGTTCAATCATCAGATTCCAGAAGTCTTCTTAAGTCCCTCCTGATCCTTTGAACTGCTAATCCTTCTTTAGGAAGTCTACAGGGATTTCTGATTTAAACTGCAGTGTAACTAAAATGTGATAATAGTACTTCTTTGACTTGGACAATAAGCCACATGTGTGTTCCAGTGATTATCAGGTGTCGCTAGTCTGCAGAATCACCTGGTTCTGCTGAGCAGCCAGGTGTGGAATTCATCAGCTGATGCACATCCCTGGTTTGCAACATGTATTTGGTTCTCAATCACCTGCACCAATGGTATGCTCCCATCAGCAACAGCAACACACTGGCTGAAACATACCTCCTCTCCAGGGAGGCATAATCTTGGAGCAATGAGTACATGGAAAAAGATTCCACTAGAATACTAATACTTCCTATTAGTATTAGTACTAATACTTGCCTAATAGATGCTTATTAAATATGAGTTTTTAGTTAAGTTGCCTGTGCCTATTAAAGATATTATAACTTCTTTAACATATACTGCCTTTTGTTTATCTTAGTAAATTTAAAATTCTGTAGCAGAATGTTTACTTATTAAACATCAATAAGCAGTGGATAGAGATGTAGCCTTCGAAAATTGTTACCTTTAGGTTATTTCTCCTATTTTTCTGTTACAGAACTTTTCAGGGCTGAGTAAATCTTGCTAGACTTCAGTTTTTTATCTCTGTAATAAGGATAATGAGATCTTGCCCTGTCTTCCAGAGTTATTATAGAGAGCAAATGAGAAAGAAAACACAAATGTACCTTGAAAAGTTTAAAATAGTCTAACTAGTTGAAATGAGATTTCCTTTGGTATAATTATTGTCATTATTGCTATTTAGAAAATAATATTTAATTCTTAAAGTTCATTGTTTCACTAAGCCACTGTTGACATAAATCAATTATATTAAGGGGGCCAGAGAAAACAAGAATAGCCTATCTTTCAAGTTCTTTACTAGAAAACATTAAATTGATATGCAAATCATGTACAAAATAATTTGATTAAAATGGCATTTGCTAATTGCTTTGGCTTTGACCATACAATAACCAGCTCATCTACTGCATTAATTATCATGATCTATCCCCAAACATTGCAAGTAAATATGTTGTGTGATACACAACATCAATAATTACATCAGTCACCTCACAGACATGGCCTTGGCTCATGGCTTGAGGCATTGAGTTTATTTCCTAGGTAATATTAATTATGTAACAGTACTTATGCCTTCAGGGAAATTGTTTCTATTTATCAGAGAACAGGAGCAATTTCGTGGTTTCTTAGTTGGGTGAGTGACCATTGAAAACTCTTTAGAAATGTGAAGAAAGTCAACTTTTGAAGATCTGCAGTATAAATATAAGCAGATCATTGTCCCAAGAAATAAGAAACCTTACGCTTCTGAAATGGAATCAAGTCACTGGCTATATCACACCAAGCACACTGACACATTTTTGTTATTGTAATTTTATGTGGCATTCTCTAAGGACATTTGGTATGTCACATTTCAAGACTGCAAATAATTCCTTAACCTTTAATCAAGAGGCTGAAAAATGTTCCTCCAACTCATTGCCCTATTTCATTAAAAAAAAGAAAGCCTTTGCTTAAAGCTTTGCTTTGTTTGAAAATCAAATTATCCATTGTAAAATAACATTGAAATTTGTATCATATTAAAAGTATTCTCTCAGAAATTATTTCATCATATTACTGAGAATACAATACTATGGGTGACTCAGTGGAAATAAATAATTCAGCAAGTTACAATGTCCCTTTCTGAATTTAATTGTCAAGCCTGAGATATGATATACTGCTATGAGGGAAAGAAATCTTAGTATAAGAATTAATTTTTATAAAGAAACAGAAATACTAAGCCTTTGAATATATGCAGAATTTAACATTATCAAGTCACTACAAAAGTAGCTAGTAAAAGATAATTTTCCACTTTTTGTGAAAAAGCCACTGGTTGATGTTCATGCTATATCACATGAGTAGGCTAATTTATAGTCAGTCTTTACAAAATAGAGTTTGTAAGGGCGAGATTAGGCCTGACTGGAGTAAAATGCAGACTTAAAGTGTAAACATTTTCCAAAGATTCTCTAATGTGAATGTTATTTTTACAGTGCGATAAAAACAATAAATATTTTAAGCAATCAAGTACCTTTGCAAATAATTTTCACTTTTTGCATAACGTGGGAAATTTTTCTAATCATATTTTAGTCACTAAACTTTTTAATAACATATTTTTACCAGAGGTCTAAAATTCAATATATAAATATTTAACTGCCAAAGAGAAAAATTATTTCTCAACTCTATGAGTTAAAAAATAACCCACCTCTACACCCTGCATCAAATAATCATTAAATTTCAATTTAAAAGTTTATCAGTCAGGGTTCAATTGCTGAAAACAAAATGCTTTCTAGCTAATTTAAACAGAAAGGGTACTGAATCACTTATAGAATTATTGGGGGACTGAAGTGATAGATTGTGGGCTGATCTGTCAGGATGGTCTCACAAAGCCACATCACAGGACTGGGCCACCAAAAGACCTGCTGCTCCTGGAAAGCCCAGAAGAGCCCCTACCAAATTAGAAAACCATGAGCCTAGCTGCTGACTCCAGAACAATCGCCTCTGCTTGGGAAGCCACTAGCCAAATGGGGAAATCATACTGTAAGAGGAATCAGAAACTGTAACTCACTCTCTGAAGAAAAATGTCTGCACAAGACAGAGATTCCATAGCTTCTAGAGGTACTTGGTCACAGCAAAAAGAAGTTTACTCATCTTGAGAAACCAATTCAATATCCATTGTATTTAATAATACCCAACTCCACTCTACATGGTTCTTAACTTATTCCTAAACGTATTTACCTACCCCTGGAGACTATCAAAGTTACTAAACAATTTGTTGAGCCAAGGGTCCAGGAAAATGGTGGAGTAAAAGTGACCTCCTGGCTCCCTGCTCCCGGAGAAAGAAGTGAAGAACTCGGTCTGCTATGTTCGAGTGGATCACTCGCCCACAAAAACGGCGTTGTGAAACTGCAGAGCAACAGTGTGGGCCACACAACACAGGGGGAAAAAATGGTGAATGGGAGGCGGGCTCATGAAGTGTGAGATAAACAATAGAGAAAAGAGCATGGGATGGCTGCGCCCGCCTGGCCAGCAAGTGCAGTGGGATCTGACCCACAGGAGAACGTCCTCCTTCCCCACTGACCTCCACACCCGCTCAGACAGGGACCTGCCTGAAGTCGGCATAAAATTGCGGCAGGAGACATTGGGCTTTGTGAGAAGACGATAGCAGGAAGCATCTTGAACTCCCCAGAGCTCTGTGCCAGGACTGCACTGGGCAGGGGAGGGCCCGGTCTGAGCTACCGCTGGAGGGAGCTGGGAGACAGGTGACTTGCCTCTGGCACTCAGGGGGTCCAGATCAACGGAGGTGAACACTAAGTAGGGGACTCTAACCTGGAAACCGCTGTGGGCGAATAGGGTGGGTCAGAAAGAGCAAGAGCTCCTGTTGGACAGGTACCTGATTGCGAGAGGGCGACATAAAAGAGACATCTGGCATCCTGATGGCTCAGCTCCCCAATTCTGCATCTGCCAACTCCTGAACAGTCACCCCCAGCGCTAGCGTTCTGGGGTGGGCGGCTGCCATTTTGGGGGTCCACTGTGGTGCGCTACAGTTTCGGCCTCACCTTTCCTCCAGCCCAGGGACTCTCGCCACAGACTCCACCCTTCCACGACCTAGTGTCAACCAGCAGGGCTGTTTTGATGGGCGAATTTTGAGTGCTTACCCAGTCGTGGGAGGCTAACACCTGTGGGATCCACAGGCGCTGAGGCGCTGAGGCGCTGAGGCGCTGGGCGGACTGGGGCATCACCCCTCCCCCTAGCGCAGGGGCTTTCCCGCCAAAAGCAGTAGGCTCCACCCCCCGGAGGTAGGGAAAGGCAAGAAAAGCCGCTTTCCCTGAGTGACTGGCATGAATCTGAGGGGCCTTGGTGCAGATCAATAGTTGACAGCCCAGCGACTCAGCCTGTCAGACCGGCTTAGGTCATCCAGTAGGATCGTAACTCTGGGGCCTGATCTCCGCATCCAGGTGGCTGCCAACAGTGGAGTTCGAGATTAGGGAAAGAAACTCCTGGCCAGAGGCCACAGCAGGTGCAGCAAGTAACGCCTCCCATCAGGAGGAGCCTCCCAAGTGTGGTGGAAAAGCCCTGAATAATGTATTAGTGGCTCCCCCTAGCGGCAGATCAAGCAACCATAGAAGCACACACATCCAGGCTGGTAGGCAGCAGCTGCCATCTACCTTGCTCGTACCACCACTTTAAGAGGGAATAGGGTCCAAGTAACCTCAGGAGTGACAAGATCCTTCCCAAAGATCGGCGCATTAGTATTCCTCATCTGGGGATCAGAAACCAACACAGGCATCAGATTACCTCGATAACTGGATCCTCCACACAATCTACAACCAATGGCAGGATAACCCCATAGCTCAACACAGTGCCCTCCATCTCAAGCTATTAGAGGGCTGTGGAGTTATACACACAGGTGCGATTCACCACATGGGGGCTTAAACTGGGGGACCAAACTCACTAATCTCCACTGGCAAGAGGTGAAGACAACAGGTCAGAGGTAACCCAACTTGCCAAAATACCTCTAAGGCAATATAAAACCAGCACACCCCCTTGGGGACTTAAGGGCATAAACCAGTCCTAGCACTCCCAGTTCTCAATCAATTACTCTGATGAGAAAGAACCAGAGAAAGAACACAGGGAATATGAAAGAGCAGAGAGAAAAGTCACCCCCAAAAGAAATCATGAGACCCTCAAAATCGGATATTAATTTAAATGAAATGATTAAATTGATGGAGGAAGAATTCCGAATATGGATTATAAGGAAACTCAATGGAATTGAAGAGAAAATAGGAACCCAACACAAAGAAACCACAAGAACAATATAGGAAATGAATGAAAAATTCTCTGAAGAAATTGAAATATTATGAAAAAGCAAACAGAAATCTTGGACATGAAGAAGGCATTCAAGGAACTTCAAAACAGAGTGGAAAGCCTTAAAAATAGAATGGATCACTCAGAGAAGAGAATCTCAGAGCTTAAAGATAATGCCTATGTGCTAAACAAATCAGATGAAGGAAAAAAACACAAAAGCAAGAGACAAGAGCAAAACATACAAGAAATGTGGGATTATGTTAAGTTGAAAATGCATTTAATACACGTAACCTACAGAATATCATAGCTTTGCCTAGCCTGACTTAAATGTTCTCAGAACATTTACATTAGCCTATAGTAGGGCAAATCATCCCACACAATGCCTATTTAATAATAAAGTATTGAATATCTCACATAATTTATTGAATACTGTACTGAAAGTGAAAAGCAGAATGGTTACATGGGTATTTAAAGTACACTTTCTACTAAATGCATATATTTTCACATCATCATAAAGTCAAAAAATCATAAGTCAAATCATCATAAGTTGGGAATTATCTTCCTAAGATTCTTCTCCTGATCAAAGCTCCCTGTCTCCTCCTCCCCTCCAAAAAGTGACAGACTAAACTATTAAGAACTCTACCTGTATATATAATATATTGTAAAATGTGATACATGAAATGGTATCACTCTGGTTCAGAGCTCTAAAATGGAGTTGAGAAGCTATTCTGAGAAGGCCTGCCTGCACGACCTGTAACATTGTTTAAAAAAAAAAAAAAAAAAAAACCAGGAACTTGCCCTTTTGAATGTTGAACAAGTCCAAAGCAGTAGGACCACAATATACCAGAAAACAACTGAATTTCACCATGCAACTCCTCAAAGCAACAATCAATAAACTATGAACTCATACTAAGCCAGCTGCCTCCACCAATGATAATTCTTTCAAAACAATTTGTATAATGAGCTTTGGCTTCCATTAAAAAACAAACAAACAAACAAAACCCCGACTTCTTTTCCTCTCTTTGGACTGCATTTTGACTTCTGCCAAATCTGTGTCTCGAATTGCAATTCCTAGGACTTTAATAAAAACCTGTCTTACTCTACTACAGCCTGGGATTTTGCCTCTTCTTGGTTGACAGTATGAAATATTTTTCTGGAAGCCAAAATTCACTTCTAACAATTTCTAAACAGATAGAAAATAAATAAATAAAAAGAGGTAAATAAAATTGCACACATAATTCCTAAGGATTGATTAATGAAAAGTCATTTTCAACTAATAAAACAGAATTTACATTTTTTAAAAGAGAAACTGCTTTTCTTAAACTTTCATAGGTTTATCAAATATTATCTAGAAAAATATTTACAAGCTTTTTCATTAGGATTTAAGTTATACATGTATTAAATATTGCTCTTCCAGTACTTGAAAATTATTTTCTCTGCTAGTTTTTCTCTATAATCTTTATATTACTGATACTTTAGCCAATCTTTTATCTACCAACAATACCAAAAGAAACTTCAGTGCAACTACTGCTTTTAAAATTACAAATTCTGAATTTAAAAGATTTAACTAGCAATATTGTAATTAGTTAAATTCTTTCAGTATCTTTTTTATAGAGAGAAATAAATTTTATGAAAAATTTAATGGGAAGAAATCACACTATCCTCAGAGCTCATCTTTTTCATCTGAAAGTTTCTCAGTTTACATAGAAAGATTGCAAATGCACAGCCATGGCCACATAGAAGTTAGGAGATGTTTGTCAGTTGGAATGTGTCAGAAATAGAAACTCATTTTAACAGAGATAAACCAGGCTGGTTTTAAAGAAGCTTTCCGGTCAGTCAACAGTGCCAGAAACCTGTGAACTCAAGTATCCCCGAGATAACTTTGACACTACACATCTTCAGAGGCAGCATTTATCAAATTCCAAGAAAGCAGTTATTTCTTCTGATTCAATGAGCATGTCCTAATTACCATCCTGATGTCTCCAGGCAGCTGAGACCTCAGGCTATGGCTCCCTAAGGATTCACACCAGGCACCTGAATGACTCTTCATTAGCCAAAGACCTGAGAAGTGATCACTATCCATGGATGGAGTTAGTTTTAGTTGGAAATGAGGATTTATTTCTTCTTTTTCTCTGGTCCAGGTATAAGGGATAGTGCATTTATTCTGAACTTTCCTGGTTTGCCAGACATAAAGTTTGCAGATTTATTGTTCAATCCTTGTGCTTTGGTTTTATTATTATTATACAATTTATTTTCTGTTTAAATGAATGACAATTTTTTTTTTTTACTGAGAAGCTAGGGAATTAAAGTATTAATGCTCCAAGAAAAAAACTTTAATTTCTGACTTGTATTTATGAGACCGATAAATCTTTCCAGCAGGATGCATTGCTGGTGGAAATATAAATCGTTACAGCCGTTTTGAAATGCAGTAAAGAATTAATTAAAACTTCTGTGATGTTATATCATTTCTGGGGCATTATCTCATAGATAAAACTCTACTACAAAAGATACATGTAAAGAGAAGTTGATATAACTCTGTTTGTAGTGCAAAAACAAACAGAACCTAGACACAAACAAGTAAATGTCTATTGTTAAGTGAATGGTTTAAATAAATGTGCATCCATCCCACAATATACTGTGTAGTTAGATGTTTCCAAGAATTAAAAGAGATAATGCATGTAAATCATCCTAAAAGGAAATGTGGAATCTTCCCACCATAATAGCCAAAAAATGTCTACCAATAGAGAAATATGAACTAATAAATTGATTCTAAATATATAAAAGTAGAAGCATAAGTAATACATATTCCTCTTCGTGCTGCAAGATAGAAAAGCCAGAATGTGCTTCATGGCTTACACAACACTGGCTCTTTCTTTCATGGCCCATTCCTACTCCCAGAGCCAGAACTCATGCCAGATAGCTTTGAATTCGAGCATCTGTTTACTTCTCCATCAGTCCCCACAAAGCAGTATATGAGCTCACTGTTGTCTTAGTTAATCCTCTGAACATGAAGAAAATTCCAAGGAGATTTTGTTGCAATTCCCTTTTTATGCATGGAAGAACTCAGCCTTCTGTCACAATTTTATCATCTGGCAATAAATACTCTTGTGAATCCGTGTGCATTGTTCTAACAAATAAGCCCCCATCTCTGCACACAGGAATAATCTGGAAATTTTGGCCCCAAACAGTAGGGCTAATGAACATGGGACCTAGGGGATATATAAGTTTCCATCAAGGAAGACTGTGAGCTCTGGTTCTGCAAAACCTCAGTTAACATAGAGAAATGCTAATTGTTGTGCATGTACAGCGAATGCTAAAGATGACAATGAGCAGATGTCTCTCCTTATTTCTTGAGAAGTGCTCATCTGGCTTCTCACTGCTTCTTGACCAGCCAAGGCCCAAGGTCCCCAGGTCTTTTTCTTCCATGTTAGCTCAAAATTCTCTACGCTTTGCCAATTCTTTCTATATGACAGCTCTGGCTATGATTTTAGAGAATTGTTCCAGGTGGCCACCAGGGTTTTTTACTATAATTCTCTGCCAATATCAAGCACTTCTTGGATTTTATTTAGAAAGCCAACTTAAAAGTTTATAACCAATTCAAACTTTTAAAAGCTAGCATCACCACCTACCTGATTGATTGGCATTATTTTTATATACATCCATTCAGTATGTGGCACAGAATAATAATATTCAATAAATTTTGGAGGAATGAATGTGTCAGAGCTAATTCTATTTACTAGCTACTGACCACTAAAAGTAAACATTAAAGAAATGTTTATGGATATTTTAGTTACAAATCTAATAGAATAATCCTTTCTGGATTCATTAAGATTTAATTGAATTTTCAATTAATATTAATTGAATTGTACTAATGTTGATGGTTTAGAAACTAAATAATAAAGTTCAAATGTGCCAATCTGCTGATGATTAATTCACATTAGACATAAGATGGTCATTAAACTGCTTTGGATATATTTTTGACTCAGAAATAAAAATGAATGCATGATTGAACAATTTGTAGGGTCCAATTTTTCTTTTTCTGCCTTAAACCAAGAATTAAAAGTCAAGGATACTATATTTTAATTAAATTTTTAACTATTGAAGAGTTTTGATATTAATATTTTATAAGGGTTCTTAGTCTATGTAAAATATAAACAACTATATTTTTAATATATTGGTGGTTATAACTACTCAGAAATGCAACATACAGGCTACTTTAGTAACTTTAGAAATGGGGAATGATTATCAGTTTTCTAAACAAACTTTCATTTAGCCAGTTTTCTTTTAGCATCTAGGTACCAGCTACTGTTCTGGCTTGTTTGGATGTCATATTGAACAAGAAGTCTCTGAATTCAGTTTACATCCTGTTAAGTAGGACAAAGAAAGGCAATTCTTACAAGCAAAATTTACCTAGGTTTTCACTCATAATGGTTATTGTTTCCTCTTTATATTGTTCATATGTTGTTTTAAAAATTGAAATGTGTGCTACAAATCAGAAATCATTGTAGCATACCAATGAATAGAAGCAGATTATGACTGAATTTTCCCTTGATTAGAGCTGATCTATAATTTAAGAGGATATTTGGTTTCATTTCACAAGATATGGTGACTTGTGCTTAATTTTTGTACCTTAACATTAATAACAATTGCCAAACCTGATTGATGTCTTCAGTTGTATTCCATTAACAACCTAGTTCTGGGCAGTTTGGTATTTAATCATAGTCCATTATTTTAAATAGGTATGCACTGAATGAAAAAAAAGCATTACTTTGCTATAAAACATGTTCACATGAAAATTAATGGCATATTTCGTGTAAGTTCATTGCAATTTGACATTTGTTCTGATTGCCAAAAGAGTCAAGAGCAATTTGTTCTTTGAATAGCTTGGCTTATTTTAGCAGTCTTTTTTTTTTAAATATCACCATCCAATTTAATATTTATTTATGTTCAGTCACATGAATAGAGACTTATTATTATAAGCCCCATATTCTAATAACCAAAATCATTACCTTTCCAACCTTTCACTGATGACTTCAATGGAGCAAGATTTGTTAAAATGGCTAAATACCCACACACAAAGGAAAAATAGTAAAGTAATATATCACAGGAGTCCTGCAAAAAGAAAATATTCACAGTTAATTTATTCCTGTCTTCCTTTTTACACTAAAGTATATTATGGACAGTCTTGTTGACGCAGAATCTCTTATATTTTTATGTATTCTACTTGATCTCTCAAGGTCTATAAACAATAGTTAACACTACCAGTTAAAAATCAATATTGGCAGTACTTGATTCGAATATTTCTCCAATCACACATTTTATGGAAAAAAAACTTGGCAGAGAACAGGGCGTACTGTCCTAAAACAGCACAATTTAAAACTGGAGATTTTTTTTTTAAGTCTATATCTATTATATCCTTGACCTTTATGCTGTTACTTGTGGCTGAAAGCAACAAATGCATCCCATAGAGAGTAGCAAAGGGAAGATATAAACATCTAATCTTTAGGGACTGAAGGAAAAAGCGCTATTACCCAGGACATTTATCATTATTTGATATAGTGAACATTTAGTGTCTAAAATTGTCAGCCATTTTTCACAAGAAGCAACAGCTGAGAAATGCTGAAATCTATTGGATTTGAATCTTTAAGTTTCATCTCAGGATCAGCTTTGTAGAAGAGTTTTAAGGATCAATTTTTTTAAATTAAATTGTGTTTAATTCAGGTTGGCTTCATTGTAAATATTTTATGGGATTTTAGAATTACAATTTTTCATAAGATCTATAGTAGTATACCAAAGAAATTACACCATTGAAGTAGCTTAATAATCAGTAGAAAAACATTAAAAGCTTTGAAACACAATTCTAAATCCTCGCTTTTAGTACTAGAATATGAAACACAGAATCTGAAAAAATAACTATGGGAATCATGGAAAAATATGAGTGAGAAAGACTGGGGAAAAGCCTGGCCTGCCTCCCTAAGTGTAATCTGTAAATGATTTTGGGTTACAATAGTCCCCCCTTATCTGCAAAGGATACATTCTTAGATCCTCGGTGAATACCTGAAACCACAGATAGTACCAAACCCCATATATACTAAATTTTTTCTATACATACACACCTATGATAAAGCTTAATTTATAAATTAGGCATGGTAAGAGATTAACAACAATAACTAATAATAAAATAGATCAATTATAACAATATAGGGTTGAAACCAAGGGCCTTTTTGACCAGGTTTGCCTGTCTTGCTTGCTTTTGGTCACTTGCTTTTTGTTATTTATTTTCCCCTTTTCCATGAAGCTAAAGGCTGTAGTAGGTGAAGGCCACACCACTGAATGCTGAAAATTAACCTTCACTGGCTATTTTATAAATAACATTCAAAAGTTACCATGGTAATAGTCGCTTTGGTTGTTTTTCAAGAACTTGGGCCAGATTTAGTCAAGTTCAATCCGGTTGAGAGCACCAACCCTTCCACTGGGCCTGCACATGTGCCCCAGCCATGTCCTTTTGACCTCTGAAGGCCAAAAACTCCACCTTCAGATATTGCCAACACTGATTTTCTGTACATACGTTCCATGAAATGCCATGAACCCTGACAACACTTGCACAGAACAAACCTGTTACTTCATTTTTCCCCACTGCCAATCACTGTTCCCCACACCTTAGAACACCCCACTTCCCTAACCCATAAATATCCCTAAGGCCTACCTTCCAGGATGGGAATTTGAGAGCTGTTCTTCCACCTCCTTACCAGGCAGCCTTGCCAATAAATCTTTTCTCTTTGCAAAACCCATGTCACAGGGATTGATTTACAGCACATGGGTAGAACAGACCTGGACCTCGCCAATAACACTGTAATAAAAGTTATATAAATTATATAAATGGGCCCTCAAAAAATAAAAAATAAGTGTGCTCCCTTTCTCTCTCTCTCAAAATATTGTATTCATCCATCTTCTTGTGATGAACTGAGATAGTAAAATGCCTACATGACAAGATGAAGTAAGGTGAATGACATAGGAATTGTGACATAGCATTTAAAACTTATGAATTGTTTCCTTCTGGAATTTTCCATTTAATATTTTCAGAGTGTGGTTGACCACAGGCAACTGAAACCACAGAAAATGAAACCATGGATAAGGGGCACTACTATATAAGTGTAAGTCTCACTAGAAACAGCCAGGAAAGGGTAGGAAAATCATTGGCTTAGTTAACTCACAACTTTTTAAAAAATAGTTAACTTAGAAGTTTCTCCATTTCACTAAGGAGCCCAAAAACAAGTATGAGAACCAGACGGCTAATATATGGGCCCATTTGAAGGATATGAATTTGAAGTTTTGGAGACTTAGGAAATCTTTCTTCAATGCACATTTAGGGAGTGACATATATTGGGAGACTGTGCACATGTGAATCGTCATTGCCAGCAATAAGCCAAGGAGGTACATAGCTAATCCTCCCCTTTTCAAATTAAAGCAATTGATTTTAAATGACCCTAAGAACTCCGTGGGTTTAGGTAAAGATATAACCAATTGCTAGATTAAACATTCTTGTATACAAAATCAGAAACATTATTTTCTAAGGCTTAGTTCTTGATAAAACACCAGTAACTCAACTTTTTCTATATGTCAATGATTTTGATTGTTTCCTTTTCCCTATGCTCATAAGAGGAATGGTGAATAACACAAAATGCAGTGTCTTTATTAGTGTTAACAGCAAACAATATATGCAGGGTTGAGGCATATGACTTCACATAATTGTGTTTTAAGTGGAAAGTGGGCTTCCTGGACAAATTTCATCCTTTCTACAATTGTAAATTCCATCTTCCATCAGAGGTCACAAAAAATTTATTTTCTATTACTGATAGTCTGGAGCAACAAATTATCCTGTACAAAGATCTGAGAATTTCTATGCTATGAAAAGGGCAAAGCTTAAAAAAAAAATTATTCCATATAGCTGTGTTACAAAGTATAAAACCAGATTTTTCTTGATTTATAACTACAATAGACACAGAGAAGTATATTATACAAGATATTGGTTTCCAAATACACTTAGAACATATTCTTTATGACTGGGTGTATTTCTTTCAATTGTAGTCAGCAAAATATGACAAACACTTCAACTGGTTAAGCAAAAAGCCACCTCCTCTATCAAAGACATATGGGTAAAGCAGAATTCTCAGATCTTCCTGCAGAAGCAAATCTTTTATCAGATTTACTTGGAGTCAAGGTTGTTTTCCCAGACTTTATGAGGGTAATGGAAAGGATCTAGTATGAGCTTTGGAAGATTCAAAGACTTTATTCAAAAACGAAATATTGAATGTTGTCATCAAGCAGATCCTGTTCCAATAAGTTATGCTGTTGATTTTGAAAATGAGATAGGTACCAGATAATTTAGGACTTTTCATTGCAAATAACAGGTATCCATCCTCAATAAGCTTAAGCAGAGAGCATATTAGGAGCATATAAGAATGCCGGTTGCCTCAGAGAACCCACGTTGAGAAGTGGGGCGAGGCCTCCACCACAAGCAACTCAGGACTCAGAGCACCGCTGCGGCCCTCCCTGCCCTTCTATGTTCTCCCCTCTACAAATGTGCTCTGGTCTTCTCCCCTTCCCTACCTCCAAAGCCACTTATCTCTTCTCCAAGATGCTCCCCTGGGGCTCAGTCTCCTTGGATCAGTCTCAACTCCAGACTTAAACGGAGCCAGTTAATCCCCCTTCCAGAATTTGGGAGCTAAGATTGAATCAGTAACATGTAAATTGTGAGAGATTTAAACTGCTAATGCCCTTCTTTCTTTTTCATAAGGCACTTTGGTCCTCATCTTACATGACCCCTCTGCAACATGTGAAGTGGCCAACCACTAACTCCCTGGAACTCCCCACCCTATTTAAAAATTCAATTTAACATAAATTAGATTTGTGTAAATAAAGCAAGTGGACGTCACTTCAACCTTGATAGATCTACAGATCTAGATTATGAAAAGACCAGAGGAAGTAGGCAGTGTTTTCATAATGTAGTTGCAGGTATTTTCTCTTCCTAATCCTCGAGGGAAACATAAAACCACAGAAGTCAAGAGGCAAAATTATCCTCAAAGAAATTTTAAGCAACATAGTATTTGCAAAGCACTTTGCCAAAGTGTGGGTTAGAGAGTCAGGACAATAACTTCTATGGAAGGACAATTAGGTAGCTGAATAAATAAACACAAAGCTTAATATGAAATGAAAATTTCTGGTTGAGATTTCAATATAAAATTTTAATTAGCTTTAGAAACAAATGCTACTTTTAATGTGCAAATATAAACACACTGACATAAAAGTGTATTTAAATTTTTAATTAGGAGTCAACTTTGTCTCATTTTCAGTTTGGACTGTTGGTTAACATCCAGTTTTCATAAAAGCTCAGTAAATAAACATATGTTAGAGTCAAATTCCTAGAAATAATAAAATAATAAGATAAATTAAAGTTAAAATTTACTTCTACATGTTTTTGCTCAGAAGTTTCCAAGTTTATTAATTAAAAGAATCACTGAGATAATCCACATAAATATATTAATTATTGTCACTTAGGAAATTCATGTTTGTAAGTACCAAATTTGCTCTGTATCCATAGTCCAAATTTTATTCAATTAAAAACTTGGAAAATTAAAAAATTATGCAATGGATGTGCCTAAAATCCATCAACTAGAAAAGTTGAAACGCAGTATTACCATTTTTAGTAGGTTCCTCCAGAAAGATATTAAGGATTAATTAATTAAGGATAGATTTTTAAAGCATTAATCCATTTTAAGCATTAGTATAGCTAATAAGATTTAGACAAATGTGTCATTGTGCTAACCAAATTGAAATTTTATTCAGAAAGCAAAAATAAATTAATATACACAAAGGCAGTTAGGAATATTCTGAAAAATACTAGGTTTATGAAATCTCTTAAACAGTCTCTAAAAAACATAGCATCAGATTAAAATTTTAGTTTTGCAAATACTCAATACATAAGAATAGGTTCCCATGCATTAGCTAATTATTTAAACCAAATGAAACAGAAATCATAGCATCTAAACAAAATCACTTACATTTCACTTCCTATATATTATAGGATATGATATCAAAGCTCCTATGATGTTGTGAGGCTCCAGTGGCATAATTCTTAGAAAGTGTATGGTTGTTTTCTCCCATGTCAGTCAGTGTATTGCTCTTTGTACTAATACCTTGGCTGTTTTATAGTCAATACCATGTGCTCACCAAATCCTATTTCCTCTTCCTCCTGGGCCTACAGTTATACTACATTCCCCAGTCTCCCCATGCGTTTGCATTCCAAAGATGGCAATTCTATGCTTGAGCTTTGCTAATTGATAGATTTTAGAAAAATGCATTGCATAATCCTTTAATTTTTCAAGTTTTTAATTAAGTAAAAATTGGACGATGAATAGCATGGAAATAGGGTACCCATAAGCATGAATTTCCTAAATGGCAATAATGAATATTTTATATGGATTATTTCAGTGATGCTTTTCATTAATGAAGTTGGAAATTTCTGAGCTAGAACCTGTAGAAGTAAATTTGATCTTTAATTCATGTCCTCAGTGGAATGTGAGCAGAAGTAATGACTGCCACTTCCAGGCCAGATTTTTAAAATCTTCTTGGTCTTCCATAGTCTTTCATATGCAGAGGACCCAGTGTAGGACTTCAAATCCCTAAAAAATGATGGAGCCCCTAGAGGAAAGAAGCCCAATCCCTAAATGACTGTATGGAGAAAAACCCACTGTAGGCCTACACTGCACTACTCAATGAGTGAGAAACAAAACCATGTTTTATTAAGATTTGAAAATTGTTTGTAATGACAGCCTATGTTGATTTCAGAGCCTGATTTATCTCTAGTAAATGTACCACTACCCTAGGGAATAATGAGCTGGAGATTTTAAGCATGTAAGTCCAAATGCATTACCATTAATGGGAAGCAAGTACACATACAGGCTCAAAAGTATCATTGTGATACACTAATATTTTGTAAGAATGTGATTTAATAAACTGTAATGAAATGAAAACAATTAATGTTTATTATGCATATATTATGTGTCAGACACTGAGTCAAACACTTGACATGCTTAATCTCAATAAATCTTTACAACACTCTATGAGATATGAAACTCATATGTGGGAAAAATTGAGTCTCAGAGAAGCTAAATATTTTATGCATGGCCATGAAGTTCATAATTTCTCAGATGTCAACCTCTTTTTAAATCAAGTTTTCTCCTACTTACGTGCTATTTCCTAAAATGGAGAATATTTCTGAAAAATCTAAATTTGGGAAGTTGAAGTAAAAATAAAGCTGGTACCCATACCAGGTATGGGAATTTTTATAAGAAAGTGAATGTTTTTTTAAGCCGGGCGCGGTGGCTCACGCCTGTAATCCTAGCACTCTGGGAGGCCGAGGTGGGTGGATCGCTCAAGGTCAGGAGTTCGAGACCAGCCTGAGCAAGAGCGAGACCCCCGTCTCTACTAAAAATAGAAAAAAATTATATGGACAACTAAAAATATATATATAGAAAAATTAGCCGGGCATAGTGGCGCATGCCTGTAGTCCCAGCTACTCGGGAGGCTGAGGCAGGAGGATCGCTTGAGCCCAGGAGTTTGAGGTTGCTGTGAGCTAGGCTGACGCCACGGCACTCACTCTAGCCTGGGCAACAAAGTGAGACTCTGTCTCAAAAAAAAAAAAAAAAAGAAAGTGAATGTTTTTGCCCTTTGGAAGGAGACAAGCAAAAAGATTGTTAAGCTTAGAATTTAGAAACTGAATTTAGTATCTTAGGCTTAAGATAATGAGACAAAGAAATGTGAGACCTAGCTTAAGAAACTATTTCATTTGTAATCTTGTGACTAACTTAAACTGACTCTTAAGGATAAAGAAGGTACTGAAATAAGCTTATTTTTTAAATAGTGTTAGTCTTTTTTTTTTTTTTTTTTTTTTTAAGAAGTCAGGGTCTCCCTCTCTAGGCTGGAGTGCAGTGTGGCAAGATTACAGTTCACTGCAGCCTCAGACTCCTGGGATCAAGCAATACTCCTGCCTCAGCCTCCCCAGAATCTAGGACTAGAGGCACATGCCACCACCTCTGGTTAATTTTTCTCATTTTTTGTAGAGAGGGGAGTCTCACTATGTTACCCAGGCTAGTCTGGAACTCCTCAATTGATTAGGAGTGAGCTACCATGCCTGGCTGAGCTTGCTGCCTTAATGCCTTCCTTTGCTAATTGCAAACATTAACTCATGAGATTTTCACAATTAGATGACAGAAATACTAGGATTAGGTACACTTTATAGAGACAGAAAAAGAGGCACCAAGAGATTATGGACCCGT
Organism: Eulemur rufifrons; assembly: GCF_041146395.1. NCBI lineage: Eukaryota > Metazoa > Chordata > Mammalia > Primates > Lemuridae > Eulemur > Eulemur rufifrons. Next base: position 31,881,788 of record NC_091010.1, on the reverse strand, counting down.
AGTGGGGCAAAAATATCAAACTAATGTATTTTGATCTATTCAGTATTCCAGGGGCTTCCAAACTACCACTAGACTAAGAGGTTGCCTTTGTTTGATATCCGCTGTCATTATTCTCTCTTGCTTTTTTCACTAACTTCCTCCTCCCACCCTACTCTCCCTACCCCCCGCTAATAAAACATCCTCCCCAAACTCTGGACACACGCAAAGAGCAGGCCTGTCTAGCAAAACACCCACCTCGCACTCCGCCTGCACAATCGGCTGTGACTTCCGGCTACCTGACACCCACGTGCAGTGTCAGTCTTACGGAGGAAGAGCCAGCCAAGAAGAGCTGGACTCTGTCTAATGGAGCAGAACTGGGGTTTCATGCCTTGGAACGTCTTTAGAGAACATTTTGCTTTTCAGAAAATTATTTGAGACCCAGCTCAACCTTGACTACATTGCCGGTGAGAATCAGTCAAATAATGGGGTCCAAGAAGAAACCCAAAAAGTCTTCTGTACATAAGTCACAAAAGTCTTGAGCAAAAAGAATCCTGTCCAGAAATACTGCCTACTTGGGGTCATGATATAAGAATAGGCATATGAATGACTGCTGCTACACTATCTTTTTCTATTTTCTTTTTAACACACAATAAGTTTTTTTTTCTTTTGGGAGAAAACTAATTTTCATCAGTGTTAACAACTTTTAAACTGAATACATGTAAGTAGACAAGAGATAATTGAAATGGTCCATTTGTAATGTATTAGAAATAACTCAAAAGCAATTCTACTGTACCTCGATACACAGACTTTGTTCACATACAGAACTTTTGTAGAGCATTTCATTTAAAGTTTCATGATTATCTACACTAGGAGTTCCCTTGTTTCTTTTTTAAATTTCCAGGCAAACATAAAAGTTTCTATGAAGATCTTGACTTACAGTACATGTAGCCAATCTGAACTGGAATATAATATGCCATTCATATTTTACAATTTAATTTGGTCTCAAATTGTCTTATTGTAGCTTTGGCTTGTTATAGCATCCTATTTTAAACAAATGGAGTGCTTTTAAACCATCGGTTAACCAAATTTATCTTTAAGGCATGTTTCCCTATTTACAATGGGCATTTATAAAAAATAAGGTGCTCTTTCATGTCTGCCGTTCAGAACTAACTCTGCTTTTGATTGCGCATGAATAGCCAAAAGTGCAAACCGAAAAAACAATGAAATAAAGAACAGAATAAAAGAAGGAATTGCAACTCTGCCTGGAAATTAAATTCTGTGGGTAAGAACAAAATGCATGAAAGGTTTCTCAAAGGAGTTCATTGCTTTATATAATCACTCCATGAAAACATTTCAAATACCATGAACAGCAGCATCCATTCAGCTGGAACTGTCACACATCCCCCTTGCAATACATTTCAGGTCTCTTCCAATAATGTTACTACCAAGAATATGAGATAATGAACCCAGCTAAAAGCCGTGCCAAATCTGCTTTGGCTCAACTTGAGTGGCAGTAACTCTTTATGATATGGAAAGGATGGGAAGCAGCTTTAACTTTCTTAATTAGATTAAACCCGAAGAGGAAAAGGTATTTATCTTGTCTACCTTGCCTGTCTAAGCTACTCAAGCTGTAACTGTCATCAGCTCTGAAGCTCTTTACCCAGCCTCGTTCAGTCAACAGCTGTTCACTGCTCACATATATTGGTCCTACCTTCCTGCTTAGAAATATTTTCAGAAAACATTTAGCAGTGTCAGATGTTTGGCCCACTGCTAAATGCTTACTATTCAGCTTTTCATTACACTTAGCTACAAAGCACTTGGATTGAGGAATGGCACATTTGCCCTTATAATTTTTTTAAGGATCAATTCCCACCTTCCTACCACTAACGTCTTTATCAGCTAAAGTCTTTAAGTTTTTATCTATACACATCAATTTTTATATCTGTATCACACCTGGCAAGGTATATGTTCACTCATAATTGTCCCTTATACTGACCCCACTAAAATATGTTCAAGACTGCTACAGGAAACTATTAAACATTAATGAGGAAAATTAAAGGTCTAAATAAATGAAGAGATGTATCATATCCATGGATTTGAAGACTCAATGTTTTCATATATCCATCATAATTTAAAACTTCTTTTTTTCTAAATATACAATCCAGAAAATGGAAAGGGAAGCCATAGACTGTGAGCAAATATCCCTCATACATTTATTTAACAAAAGTTTATATCCAGGATATGTAAAAAAAAAAATAATGAGAACAAACAATAAAAATAGGGTCAAATACTTGAACATATTCTTCATAACCACAAATATACAAGTTACAAGTAAGGACATGAAAAGATGCTCAACATCAAAAGTTTTTAGGAAAGTGTAAATTAAAAGTACAATGACATATGGCTTCATACTATCTAATATGGCTGGAATTGGACGATACTACTGACAAGGGTAGGGAGCAACTGGAGCAACTGGAACTCTTACACAGCACTGGTGGGAGTGAAAAAATGAAACAGTTTAGTAGTTTATTAAAATTAAAGTTATACTGTATGTTACTTGGAAAACTTACTCTTTATATTTACTTAAAACAAATTATAACTTGATGTTTATACAAATACTTCTACACAGACATTCATAATAGCTTTATTCATAATAGCCAATGATTGAAAAAATGCAAATGTCTTCAACAGTGGGGATAAATTAATATATTTTCCTATAATTTACATAATGTAACACCACCCAGCATAAAAGAAATGAACATGGATAATCCTGAATGAACGTGGACAATAACAGACATGGACAATAAATGTAACAATACGGTTAATCTCACAGACATAATGCCAACTGAAAGAAGCAAGAACTATTTATTTTAAAGTGGTTTTTCCAGGATTCTATTTATGTGAAATTCTTGAACAGGAAAAATTAATCTGTAGTGCTAGAAATTAGAGAGATCACTGATTGGGATGAGTTGGAATGAAAGCCACTGACTTCAAAAGGAAACAAGGGAAATTTCTGGGCACATGGAAAGGTCTTATGTATTAATTGGCTTGGTAAAAACATAGACATTGAGCTGTACACTGAAATGTGTGAATTGTAATGCATTCAAACTATACATCAATAATAATAAAAGTATGGTGAAATATAGAAC